>NC_090269.1:147547636-147854511 GCF_040414725.1 Anabrus simplex | reverse complement strand
CAGGTTGGTCGCTTCGTCAAATCGCAGCCGATACCCATAGGGATGTGTCCACTGTGCAGCGCCTGTGGCGAAGATGGTTGGCGCAGGGACATGTGGCACGTGCGAGGGCTCCAGGCGCAGCCCGAGTGTCGTCAGCACGCGAGGATCGGCGCATCCGCCGCCAAGCGGTGGCAGCCCCGCACGCCACGTCAACCGCCATTCTTCAGCATGTGCAAGACACCCTGGCTGTTCCAATATCGACCAGAACAATTTCCCGTCGATTGGTTGAAGGAGGCCTGCACTCCCGGCGTCCGCTCAGAAGACTACCATTGACTCCACAGCATAGACGTGCACGCCTGGCATGGTGCCGGGCTAGAGCGACTTGGATGAAGGAATGGCGGAACGTCGTGTTCTCCGCTGAGTCACGCTTCTGTTCTGTCAGTGATAGTCACCGCAGACGAGTGTGGCGTCGGCGTGGAGAAAGGTCAAATCCGGCAGTAACTGTGGAGCGCCCTACCGCTAGACAACGCGGCATCATGGTTTGGGGCGCTATTGCGTATGATTCTACGTCACCTCTAGTGCGTATTCAAGGCAACGTTAAATGCCCACCGCTACGTGCAGCATGTGCTGCGGCCGGTGGCACTCCCGTACCTTCAGGGGCTGCCCAATGCTCTGTTTCAGCAGGATAATGCCCGCCCACTCACTGCTCGCATCTCCCAATAGGCTTTACGAGGTGTACAGATGCTTCCGTGGCCAGCGTACTCTCCGGATCTCTCACCAATCGAACACGTGTGGGATCTCATTGGACGCCGTTTGCAAACTCTGCCCCAGCCTCGTACGGACGACCAACTGTGGCAAATGGTTGACAGAGAATGGAGAACCATCCCTCAGGACACCATCCGCACTCTTATTGACTCTGTACCTCGACGTGTTTCTGCGTGCATCGCCGCTCGCGGTGGTCGTACATCCTACTGAGTCGATGCCGTGCGCATTGTGTAACCTGTATATCGGTTTGAAATAAACATCAATTATTCGTCCGTGCCGTCTCTGTTTTTTCCCCAACTTTCATCCCTTTCGAACCACTCCTTCTTGGTGTTGCATTTGCTCTGTCAGTCAGTGTATAAGTATCCTCACAAAAATAATTCCACTAATTTCCACTTCTTTTCACCCCCCGTTAATTGCCTCCACCGAAAACAAGAATGTACCTGTTCCTGTTTTTTGTCTCTAACATATGTTTTTGACATATGATGTAGATATACCTGTACTCATTTTAAAAAAATCACCAGCTTTTCCAATTCCTTTTAGCCACTTAACTGGATTTTCCAAAAACAAAAAACAAAATGCGTGTTTCATTATTATTAAAGGAGATTCCAAATACCAGTTTTCATGTCTGTACGTCTGTAACACCTTCAGTTTTTGAGATAAATGTATACTCATAAAATAATTCAACTTCTTCTTCACTTCTTTCCACACTCTGCCGCCTTAAATTGACTTTCCAAAAACAAAAAGTACGCGTTTCTGTATTTTGAAAGGAAATTCAAAATACCAACTTTCACGTCTGTAAGAGCTTCAGTTTTTAAGATAAAGTATCCACATAAACATATTTTAACTCCTTATTTACTTATTTTCAACCCCATACCCCTTACGTCGATTTTTCGAAACAAACAAATGCGTGTTTCTATATTTTTAAAGGAGATTCCAAATACTAGTTTTCATGTCTGTAACATCTTCAGTTTTGAGATATAAGTAAACTCACAAAAGTAATTCAACTCCTTTTTCCCACCCCCTTCCTACCCGTTAAGTTGATTCCCCCTCCCCAAAAGTGCGTGTTTCTTTATTGTCAAAGGAGATTCCAAATACCAATTTTCATGTCTGTAACATCTTCAGTTTCTGAGATATAAGTCTCCTCATAAAAGGTGTTCAATCCGTTTTCCCCCATTTTCACCCCCGTTAATGGGATTTTCTGAAAACATAAAAATGCGTGGTTCTTAATTTTTAAGGGAGATTCCAAATACCAATTTTTATGTCTGTAAACTTTTAAGTTTTTGAGATATAGATATCCTCATTTTAAAAATGCACCCCCTTTTCACCCCCTTAGCGCTGGAATATCCAAAAATCCTCCCTTAGTGAGCACCTACACCCTACTGTCGGATTTTTTAATATGGACACTCGAGTTTAGGCTTTAATTACAAACGAACCAATAGGCCTATGGAAATTCGAGTTATACCAATATTTTCCTTGTTTAATTCTACATTAGCGTATATAAGACGCATTGTTTTCGACGTTCATTAAATATTTTTTATTTGTGGTTGTAATAAATATTGCCCGGGTTTTTGGCTTCTTCTCTTGGAAGCGCTCACTTAGGAATATATACAAGGAAAACGACTTGTCTGATTCTAATGAAATTTTTATATGTCATAACCACATGTATTTGTAGTGTAACACTCAAGTTACAACTTTTCTCAACCACCCTGAAAGAAGTTCTTATCATTTTTCTAAAGCAATTCTTTCTCAGCCCAGGATAAACGTACACCAGCAAACTTGGGCTTGTTTTGAAGCACTCAGTCATGGTTATCAGAAACTACAACAACTGTAACCGTACAGTGTGGTACCGAATTTATGAAGAGTAATATTGAAGGGAGGTTTTGTGTACGCTGGACCGTGCGATTAACAGCAGGCCGGGTGGTGAAATCGGGCGCAGTGTTGCCGCGTTCAGTAGTACTCACGCGCGCAACGAACACAGCTTTTCGTTTACTTTCAACCTTTAATTTTATTTCCTCTTATAAATTCCACTTCCCATCACCTTTTCTCATAAGGGCTTTGGACCTTCAACGACAGGTTTAAAAATGGTTAACTTCCTAATTTAGAAATATCACACTGTACAATTTTTCAAGAGTTATTTGTATTATTATTTACATATATTTACGGTATTTAATTCTATCAATTTTCTTCGTCTGAAAAATCACTGTGTTCCGAAGAATCGGTTCTGCTGTCATTCATGTTGATTATGACTGACTCGAAATAAGGGATATTTGCAGACAGTCCATCTTTTCCCCAGTAGTGGTCTTCAATTTTCTCCGCGTGTTTAATACATTGTTTCCAGAGTTCAGGGGTCACGGTACGTAAGGCTTCTCGGCATAAAGCGTAATTTACTTCCATACTTCTACCATTTTCTAATGTGTTAGGCATATTTGTTTTTGCTATTTTCCCTTTTACGTAAGCCCAAATGAGCTCGATTGGATTAAGCTCGCAATGGGCCACTGGTAACCAAATAATCTGTACATCTGGTCGAAGTCGTTTAGTCAGTTGTTCCAGCTTCTTTACCGGCGTTTGAAACTAAGGCCTGGCAAGGACAATCAGCTCTGATTTAGTTAATTTGTTATAATCGTCAACTCCAAGTGGTAGTGAAATATTCTTTGACGTTATCCAATGTATAATTTCACGTTTCAGCCATGACATGTTCGGCTTTTTAGATGAAGGATCGACCCTCGTATGATATGGAGCTCGATCTTTAACGATAGCCGAACTTTGAGGCAATTTAATCAGGACTTTCATGAACCTTCTTCATAATGAGTCGAGTTCATCTCATTCTGGTAATCACCACTACTTTTCTTGCCATTAAAACACAGTTCTGCACCGTCAAGAAATCGTTCTTCACTTCCGATGTGTAAAATTATGACCTGGATGACGTATTTCCATCATTCTCCTTTGAAGCGGCTCCTACTCTCTTCACTGACGACAGCGATAATCCAAGACAATTTGCCATCTTCTGGTACACAGGGAACCTCTTGTCCCCTACTTTTCCCCCTCACATTGAAGGAAAAAAATAGCACTCAAAATCATTGCAAACCGGGCGAGTTGGCCATGCGGTTACGAACGCGCAGCTGTGAGCTCGCATCCGGGAGATAGTGGGTTCGGACCCCACTGAGGGCAGCCTTGAAGATGGTTTTCCGTGGTTTCCCATTTCACACCAGGCAAATGCTGGGGTTGTACCTTAATTAAGGCCACGGCTGCTTCTTTCCCATTCCTCGGCGTTTCCTCTCCCATCGTCGCCATAAGACCTATCTATGTCGGTGCGACGTAAAGCAAATTTAAAAAAATCATTGCAAATTCACCCTCTGATAACGGCGGTCTCGGAGGCATCTTGAAGTGACGTGTTCAACATGCAGAACATAGGAAAACTGAAAATAGCTTCCGGGCAAACCAAGGTCACGGGCATTCCGTTTCACAACTGCCCGGGGCGAGTGTACTGTGTTCGTTGCGCGCGTGTGTACTACTGAACGCGGCAACACTGCGCCCAATTTCACCACCCGGCCTGCTGTTAATAGCACGGTCCGGCGTACACAAAACCTCCCTTCAATATTACTCTTCATAAATTCGGTACCACACTGTACGGTTACAGTTGTTGTGGTTTCTGATAACCATCACTGCGTGCTTCAAATTAAGCCCAAGCTTGCTGCTGTACGTTTATCCTGGGGTGAGAAAGAGTTGCTTTAGAAAAATGATAAGAACGTTTTTCGGGGTGGTTGAAAAAAATTGTAACTTGAGTATTACACCACAAATACATGTGGTTATAACACATAAAAATTTCATTAGTATCAGACAAGTCATTTCCCTTGTATATATTCCTAAGTGAGCGCTTCGTAGAGAAGCAGCCAAAAACCCGGGCAATATTTATTACAACCACAAATAAAAAATATTTAATGAACGTCGAAAACAATGTATCTTATATACGCTAATGTAGAATTAAACAAGGAAAATATTGGTATAACTCGAATTTCCATAGGCCTATTGGTTCGTTTGTAATTAAAGCCTAAACTCGAGTGTCCATAATAAAAAATCCGACAGTAATGTAAATGTATCCCCAAAATTTCATTTCTTTATGTCCAGTAGTTTTGGCTCAGCGATGATGAATCAGTCAGTCAGTTAGGACATGTTATTTTATATGTTGTATAAAACAACCCACTATCCCCCATAAAACGGATGACGGGGTCTGCTGACTGTTCCTCATGTCGTAGGATAAGGAAGATGGTACTCGGGAGTTTTAGACTACGGCCCATATCGACCAGGTCCAAGCACTCCGTAAGGATGTGTACCACGGTAAGATGATCGTCGCAAGTACACACCGGAGGGGGTTCTCCTTTCAGTAAATAGGAGTGCGTTACTATACCGTGGCCGATCCGAAGACGACGTAATACCACTGCTTGCCTCCGAGAAGCCCAAAGTGAAATCCTCCATACCTTCATTGTTCCTTCAGTACCATCTCCCTCATTACACGAGATGACGAGCAGTCAGCAGACCTCGTCATCCGTTTTCTGAGATATAATGTTTAAAAGTGAATTTGCTATTTGTTTCTAATCTACATTTTATTGTTAACTACGCTTTTATTCTGTTGACTCTGTTTTAGTCTATGTGTATTCACTTACATGAAATATATGGTTTTATTTCAAATGCAATGTTTTATTCCATTTTAATTTATTTTAACCTATTTTTAAATAGTTTTATACGAAAATAAGGCATTGCGAATTAAATCTACTGATTATTTTAACTTCATAATCATTGTCTTCATCATCAATTTTTAAAATCTAGTTTGTAGATACATTTTAATAATTATACATTTCGTTTTTCTCACCATTAGGGACCGATGACCTAGAAGTTAGGCCCCTTTAAACAACAACAAGCATCATCTTCACTGCAGAAACATGAAAACAGTGGTTGTTTTATTAGACTCATATAATCTGGAATGACCCTCCCCCCACAAAATTCTCTTGTCCTCACAGCGGGACGTCACTTGACAGTATTTACCGGGAAAGGGCGATCCTTCCGTAACCTTGATTGAGAGTTTTCAATTTTAATTTTGCACGCACCAGTTACTTCGCGCAGCAGTTCCATGCAGTCAGGTTCGAATACACGAACGTTGGCAAGACGTCGGTACACTTGTCTCGACTCCAGACAAGGCCGATAACTGGCTAGACTGCTCCACACACAAAACTATTCAACACGTATCGCTCTGCAAGACAAAACTCTCTTCTTTTTCGCGGCGAGCCTGCTTTTATGTACTTGGTTCTAGGATCTTCGGGGCGCGGCCAGAATACGAAAGTTCTAGTTTCGCCTTTCCGAATACACACGGAGACACCAGACGAAACGCACAATACAAGCAGAGGGCATCAGATGCCATCAGACCAACAACGAGTTCTCCAGCGTGACTCACTCATCTCTTCCAGAGGGCTGGCAGTCCCATAATACCTATCTCCACATAGCGCTGGCTTCAGGACTGCCAGTTCCAGATACTATGGAAATGGCCGCGAATAAAAGGAGTTAAATGTCACGTCAAAGTAAGAAGCCGTCCTTTATCCGTTTTACCTTTGCCTGTTACCTACGACATTATTAAGGGAATCATAAAGTTCCAAACGGACAAATTTGGACATTTTCACTTTTTCAAATTTCATGAATATATGGATCATTCTGTTTACTTTGCTGTTTGTTGTATTAACATAGTCTCACATTTACTACGTATGCCATGCAGAAATTAAGTTTCCCTATTTCTTTTCTTGTAAAGTAAACATATTTAGCCGGGAAATATGAGCATTCGCGACAGATCTATGACGTAGCAATCATATACCGGCCGGACAAGCCCCGCCTGGTGTCAGTAGCGCAGCAGCAGTGGCTCGTATTCTGTCTCCCACCGCGTGCGAGGTTGGGTGTGTAGTAAAGTTTCTGCGGAAATTGCAAGGGCCCATTCAGAACAAGAGGTGTGGAATGCTCCGTGAAGGTATTGTGCAACTGTTCTGCAGGAGTTCGGCTGGGTGGTGTTTGATCATTCACCGTGCAGTTCTCATCTTGCTCCCAGTGATTTTCATATTTTCTTGCACTTCAAGGAATTCCTGTCCTCCAGTCATAATTTTCACACGGACGAGAAGCTGAAGACGAATGCCACCCGCTGTTTATATTCCCAGGCGGTAGACTTCTACGACAGCGGCATACAAAAGTTGATCCCACGATATGACAAGTTCTCAATTTTGGTGGTAATTATGTCGAAAAATAGCTCCAGTATTGATGTATCGTGTCCCGATAAAGCTTTTCAAATAACTGTATTAACTTTTTATTTTAAAAAATAGGAAAACTTAATTTCTGTATGGCCGTCGTATTTTACATTTAGTGTTAAATATATATTAGTGCGATGTTGTTACGACAATTTTTGTTCCAAGACTTCGTGTAAATATCTGAAGGAAAAGGAAGATGGTACCCTAGAAGCATTCATGCACAAAAATTACTTACGAAAAGCCGCTGTGCTCGCCCTAAAACCTGTGTTTAGGGATCTTGTGCATCCAGAATGGTTGAGAAAGCGTTTGAAAGAAAATACGAAATTGCAACGAATCCTCAAACAGCGTTGTGGGGTCGCGAGTTCCTAAAAATGTGTTTGTTATATCAGCGTTACAAGCTGGTGTGTTTGATGCTGCACTGATATTTAACAATGATAACGCTTCAAGACTGGCCTTGGAGAATCTGGGAAGAGTGTAAAGGAGTTGGGCAAAGTGGGAATTTTCAAAGCGCAGATCGCAGCATTAGAAATGGCCAAACAAGCTCGATCGAGGAGGAGGGCAGAATTGGGTCAGCAAGATAAAAATGACTACCAACCAGGAGGGTTTTGCACATAAAGTGAGTTTGGGTGGCAATTTTTTTACTTTAAAGTCAGTTTACTCGTAACTACATTTTTGTGCATACATAATCCGTTATTTAAGAAACTGCTTTTTACATCTCCATTACATTTGTACAATATGACAGAATAGCACTGTAATGTTGTGAATCATCTATCATCTACACACAACTTTCCTTCAATAGATTATTTTAAAAAATTAAAATGTTAGATTTTTAAAAAGTGGAGCTTTCTGTAAAAAAATCACACCCTTTTCTTTAACAAATATTTTTAAGTGCACTGAAGACTGATGAATAAACGACTTCCTACAGAATCAGATCTCAATACCCAACAGATCACGAGAAAATGGGGCATGTAGCCATTTTAACAATGGTAACAGGGCTTTGCGAATCCTCTTAAACCTTTTGAATCTTGCAATGCTATTGTGTATTAGGCTGTGAGAACCGGATGACTAATTTTCAAGCGCGAATATTAAATTTCTTTACCGGTATGTGATTATTACGAACGAGTACGAACGTATGTTGTATTTTCATTTTACAGTCATAAAGTTACTATTGATCCATTCGTTCATCAATGATGTTTGCGGTCTAATGCATGTCTCCCGGTTGTAGAACTGAGACAGTTCAGGTCAGTGGTTTGGATGGAGCGTCTGCGCGGCAGCGGGCACAAGTGCCCCGGAAGTACGTGTCGTTCATGTTTGAATTTATATATAGCGCTTCCCACGGCCCGGCGAAATGGCTCAGAGAAATTACTGTTTCCCGCCATTAAATTTAACAACACTCGGACACCGAGCATTCATCATTTTTTAAAATAAATTATTTGTCGGAACTCTGTTTTGATAAACTCGTGAGCACCATTACATCGCCATGATATATTTACTTGTTTGTTTCCAAGCGCCAGTGTAAGCAATCTGCAGCTTGTGAGGGTCGTTAGTCATAAGTTGGACTCGGATGTTTCGCAAAAGTCATTTTTTTCTTTACCTCTATTTTCTTACCTGATGGGATGTTGGTGCAAATCAGATGATTATCGTCACAAGTGATTTTTATTTGTCACATAAATGCATATTTTTGGCTATTTTTTTGTGATAAGGTCATATCTTGATCTAATTTCGCAGAAGCGTCATATTTCTGTCATATTTTGGCGGCTTGACGACAGCTGTAACTGTGCAAAATCCTCTTCAACTTACTGAATGCGAACTAGTGTTCACAAAACTGCTTCTCGGTATCACATTTGCAGTTAATACAAGTGGAATACTCTGCCTCTTCTATCAAGATTGGGCAGGAACAGTTTGTCAGAAAGTCTGGCATATATACGGTATGAGTTATAGTCGAAGTTTGGAATCATAACGAGCGCAATCACTCGTGTAGAAACTGCTAGCTTAGAAATTCATGCAAGTATTGAAATCCAGTACAACAATCATATGGAATAGCTGGCGAGAGTGTAAAACGAAATCTTCAAAACACTCTCGCCAACTATTTTCGAGTCATATTTTGTAATTTTTACGACATATTTCGCCACTTCGGAGGTCATATTTGCTTCCTTATTTGGGCTATTTTTAGGTCTTAAAACATCCGGGCCTTAGTCTTAAGCACACCAGTCGGCTGTTGTTCACCCTGCGTGACTGCGCTGTACGTTGAGTTCATATTGTATGTCACCTGCCACCTCAAAAGTAATCACTAAAACTGTAATCCCACTGGGTGACGAGAAGGTCAATTCAATTCTTGAAAAAAGCTGTGCGATACAGACCAATCGCCACGAATATATATTTCTTCAGTTTAAGCTTGAGACCACAATCAGTGTACAGCGGTACGGACGTGTTACAGAAACCGGTGCGCGTCCTGAAGTATGGGCCTGCTATCGAACATAATTTTGTTGATGGGGACGATGGGACAGGAGAGGACTAGGAGTGGGAAGGAAGCGGCCGTGGCCTTAAGTAAGTACAGTCCCAGAATTTGGCTAGGGTGGGGAAGGCTGTCTCCTTGTCGAACGCCTTTTCGAAAGGCTACGAGATTTCCCCAAAGAACTTCACATTTAATGTCGTGTTCTTATCTGATGGATCAGTTCTCTGATGTTCCTGTCCACTCTTGAGTTCTTCTGGCGTGTCGGACAAGATATGTATGTCCACAGAGACGGCACGTGATCTTGAGGTTCACTCAGCTTACACGGAAAATGAGTACGTGGAGATAGGCAACCCAAATAACGCGTATAACTTAAAGATCCTAATAATTTAGTTTTATGAACACCAAATAACATGAAATTTCTCCTTGTGGTCAATAAGGCTCTCCCCTACCTGGGTGTCATCACTCTAAATCGATCCATGGACCAAGCAAAGGTAAAACTACTATGCACAATTCCGTGCCAAATACTGAGAACCATCATGCAGACATGTGATTTGTTGCGCCTTGAAATAACACAGGTACCCGTAATACGATTGAATTAAGGTTATGACTGAAATTTGTGGAATTTGTGTCGAAAAATCACTTTTTGAGTTTTGTGTTTAAAAATTAGCTCCATCTTTTCTCTATCAGAAAATGTTATAAATTTCCTTCCAGCGCCATTTTTAAACCTCCCAGCGGCTATTTAAAGGGAGAGCGCGTGGGATTTAATGTCCGGTCCACGCCCTCTTTCTACTGAGACGCCACAGTCTTCGTTGTCGTTGAGTTGTTTGTTCGGAATTTTGAATATTGCGCGAAACATTTCCCTCTGAGGACGGCAGACACTCAGCTACGCAGTCTCCTTTCATTTGTTTACTACGTAGTCAAAATAAGTACTAAAATAAGAGAAATAATTTACTAGTCCAACAAAGGGAACTAAAAATGTGTTGCAAAACAAGAGTAGATTTATTTGAGCCACACAAGTGTATTTTCAAGGTTGCATATTTTCTCTTCTATCTTTGTTTACATTTTTTACTTAGTATTTATTTACGTCGCGTTGTGCAAGCATGTTCCTGTTTCAATTTGTATACATTTTGCTCGATAAATCTTATTCCTGAGTGATAAAATTATTTATCCAGTGAAAAGCAATACCTAAGTTCATTTTACTGTGTATATATAGTGTGAATATTTTAAATTCAGTGTATATAACGAGATAGTGCTTTGTTTCGAGTGTATTGGTAGTTATATACTTTGTTAGGTTAGGCAAACATCCTGTGTTATGATGGATAAAGGGCCCAGAACTTCTTATAGGTCAGGAAAGAAACGCCCTTCTAGGAGAAGTCTGGCTGCAAAATTGAGATATTCAGCAAGGAAATGTCAGGAGATAAAGCCAGGTACAGCTCCATTTAGGCCTAGTGAGGAGGTTCCTGTTTCTAGTACGTTACCACCTCCAGTTATTACTGTTTCAGAAAGAAAAATCGACTCATTTTCTGATTCTTACCCTACCTCTAAATGTTCTAATGTTGCGCCTGTAAATTACACCTCAGTACATAGTGATGTGTGGAGTGAACTTGTGAAAGAACTGCTATGTGGTGAGTGTCGAACCAAGTCAATTTTCATTCAATTTAGAGAAAGCCATGGTTTTTCCTCTAAAATTATTGTTAAATGCAGAAATTGTGACTATGTTTCTGCAAATCTATATAGTTCTCCAAGAGTGAAAAATAATAATTCACAGAGGCCTGCTTTCCATGTCAACAATGCTATGGTTGAGACATTTAGCACTCTAGGTAAGGGTCAACGAGGGTTGGAAAAATTCTCAGTTGGTATGGGCATGAACACTTTAGGACCTAGGCCTTTTTCAGCCCATCTGAAACTTTTAATTGATGAGGGAAAATTAATGAGGAAAGAAGTACTAGATATGGCTGCACAAGTTGTACGCAGTTCCCATGGAGCTAATGACAATGAAATATTAGATATTTGTGTATCATATGATGCGAGCTGGCATAAACGTGGTCACACATCCAACTATGGAGTAGGGTTTGCTATTGACATTCAGACTGGAATTGTGCTAGATTACCATGTGCTGTCAAAGTACTGTCAGAAGTGTGTGGTAGCTGAAAGGGACTTGGGGAAACAGTTCAGAATTTGATATATGGTATGAAGGTCATAACAATTCTAGAGAGTGTGAAAAGAATTATTGTGGGTCCTCCAATGCTATGGAAAAAGATATTGGAGAGATTCTGTGGAGGAGGTCACTTGGCAAGGGGTTCCGCTACACTACCATGTTGTCAGATGGGGATGCTAAGACTCATGTTCATTTAAATCAGATTCAAGTATATGGACCAGGTATCACCATAGTAAAGGAAGAGTGCATTAATCATGTATCAAAACGCCTTGGCACTGCTCTTCGCAATACTGTTAGAGATTGGAAGGCAAAGGGTGAAACACTAGGTGGGCGGAAAGAGGGCAGCTTGACGGAAACCACCATGACCAAGCTTGGGCATTATTTCAGACATGCCATAGTCAACAACATCCCAGATGTGGCTAAAATGAAGAGGGCAATTTATTCTACCCTTAGACATTGCATGTCAACAGATCTCAACCCTCAGCATATAACTTGCCCCAAAGGTGTCGATTCTTGGTGCTTCTTTAATAGACAGCAGGCAGAGGGGAAACCAGTTGACAGTCATAGTCGAATGACTTGCAAGCTTAGGCCATCTGTTGTAACCAAGATTGCACCAGTATATCAGCGACTGGCTTCAGATGAAATGTTGCGACGTTGTTGTGCTGGTAAGACCCAGAATGCCAACGAGTCACTTCACAGTATGGTTTGGTCTAAGTGTCCGAAGGAAGTATTTATTTCCAAGTCAAAACTTGAACTAGGTATACTCAGGGCAGTCTCAGAGTTCAACATGGGACACTACAAGACAGCTGAGACACTTCATGCCATCAGGAATTCACTTATTTCTTCAACCACCCAGTCATTGTGTAAATCACAAGACAACCGTCGTGTAGCTCGGAGCAGGAAGAGGACCAGTGAACAACACAAAAAGGAGAGAAAACATCACAAACTGGTAAAAATATCAACAGAAGGAAGATTTAGGAGGTCTGAAGGTGCAACGTATGCTGCAGGACAGTCCTAAAGTGAGTTGATTTTCTTATGCATTTTTCTCACATTTGTTTTTTCTCATGTATTTGTGTCTTAAAAATGCTCCTTGCGACACAATTGTGACCTGAAATGAATGAAACTTGGTGAGTCTACTCTTATATCTGCTAGGATGGGAAGTTATCATAGGTTTTCACATGGACTGGTTTTTTCTATTGATTTCCTGATGTAGAATTTGGGTCATGCTGTGAATTTAAAAAAAAATTAATGAAGATTTCAGAATTTCTGGAAGGAAAACTATAACTCTGATAACAAAACCGTTTATAACTTTTGTTTCTGTGTGCAAGAGCTACATTTCAGCAAATGTTTAGCTTCATCAGACAAAAACTTCATCGCAAGGGACTTTTCCGCATGAGTGCATTTTAAATGACAAAAATAATAATAACTTCAGAACCAAGGTACATACACAGCTAAAATTTAGTACAGGGTCTAACTGTATTACAATACATGTGTACATAAAATTTGGTTCCAATAGCATGTAAATTGTAGTTTTCAAATTCAGTCATAACTCCCCTTAAGCACACCAGTCGGCTGTTGTTCACCCTGCGTGACTGCGCTGTACGTTGAGTTCATATTGTATGTCACCTGCCACCTCAAAAGTAATCACTAAAACTGTAATCCCACTGGGTGACGAGAAGGTCAATTCAATTCTTGAAAAAAGCTGTGCGATACAGACCAATCGCCACGAATATATATTTCTTCAGTTTAAGCTTGAGACCACAATCAATGTACAGCGGTACGGACGTGTTACAGAAACCGGTGCGCGTCCTGAAGTATGGGCCTGCTATCGAACATAATTTTGTTGATGGGGACGATGGGACAGGAGAGGACTAGGAGTGGGAAGGAAGCGGCCGTGGCCTTAAGTAAGTACAGTCCCAGAATTTGGCTAGGGTGGGGAAGGCTGTCTCCTTGTCGAACGCCTTTTCGAAAGGCTACGAGATTTCCCCAAAGAACTTCACATTTAATGTCGTGTTCTTATCTGATGGATCAGTTCTCTGATGTTCCTGTCCACTCTTGAGTTCTTCTGGCGTGTCGGACAAGATATGTATGTCCACAGAGACGGCACGTGATCTTGAGGTTCACTCAGCTTACACGGAAAATGAGTACGTGGAGATAGGCAACCCAAATAACGCGTATAACTTAAAGATCCTAATAATTTAGTTTTATGAACACCAAATAACATGAAATTTCTCCTTGTGGTCAATAAGGCTCTCCCCTACCTGGGTGTCATCACTCTAAATCGATCCATGGACCAAGCAAAGGTAAAACTACTATGCACAATTCCGTGCCAAATACTGAGAACCATCATGCAGACATGTGATTTGTTGCGCCTTGAAATAACACAGGTACCCGTAATACGATTGAATTAATAGGTTATGCCACGTGATCTGTAACGTAACGAAGTTAAATGAATACTGTAAACCTTCACTGAAGACTTTGACACGTATATGTTAACTTTCGAGGTGGAACGGCCGTACTGAAGTACTAAACCTCTAGCAAGCATGATGTATGTTGATTTCGTAGCTGAATCGGTTAAGGGCTGGAGCACAAGATGTGTGAGTATCGGCAGCGTAATTATTCGATTTGTGGAACGACAGAGGTGCTCCATTTTAGCGGGGATAAAATAACAATTTTTTTAAAAAAATATTGGTTTTAAGGGGTGCGCTCTGGTTTGGCGTCTTTCCCCTAAGGATGGATGTGGGAAGGACTGGGAAGATTATCGGCCTTGGATGTTTTATTAAGGTATCATCCCGGCATTCGCCTGATGTTGAAAATGGGAAACCGAGGAAAACCGTTTTCAGGACGGCCAGCATGGGATTCGAATCCACAACCTATCGAATCCAAAGCACACAAATAATAATCCACACCTACCAGGTCACATCACAGCACTTACTGATTTCCTCAAGTTGTATTCCTATGAAGAGTGCGTTGAATTGTTACTAATTTATGGAGGAAGTGATGTCGAATTAAAATGTATGTCACGTACTCCGTTATGGTAAAAAGTTAAATGAACACTGTAAAGTGGTCAACATTCCGAACACTTGTTACTCTGAATATGGAGGGTATGCTGCTTCCTATCTATAGACCACGTCGTAATCCAACCTGATTACATAACAAGGGATAAAAACGACCCTTTTCAGGACAAAATAAAAATTCACTCTTTGGAACAGGATGATATGCGGCCATATTACAGTCACTGTAAACGGCGTTAATCGAAGAAGGAAAAAGTCTACCAGCCTGTGATTCGAACCTACTATCAAACAGCTTGCCTGATGCAACAGCAGTGACGCGTGCTTTAGGCACTTTCGCTACCGCCACCCTCAGTGCATATTCAGCACGTTGTAGTCCTTATAGGCACCTCCTGTCCAAACACAATATAGTGTGATTCGCGGCTGTGATCGTTTTCCACATTCATTATAGTTTAAATAATAGAAATAGCACTGCCGCTAATGATTTCTACTATATTCGCGAGCATTATATAAACGGTATTGTTGTACTAGGCCATGAAGAAGCAAGTACTAATGTTTTTCGGATGACTATGATATACGCGTTAGTTGGGTTACGTACCTCCGAGAGAAATAAGGGGCTGGTGAACCACCCGGTATAGTCTATCTCCAGGATATGAGGCAACATTGAATTCACCGCTCGGGTCTATAACCGAGCAAGTAGCCTCGCGGTTTGGGTCACGTAACTATCAGCTTTCATTCGGGAGATAGTGGATTCGAGCCCCACTGTCGGCCGGCCTGGTTTTCCATGGTTTCCATTTCCACATTAAGGTCACGGTCGCTTCCTAAGACCTATCTGTACTGTACTGTTCTCGTGTACCTGTACCTAAAAGACAAGATTGAAGGATCAGCTTTCAGTGTGGAGCGAGAGTGTGTCTGACACTGGGAGATTCATTTGTGTTCGAAATTACAGTAGACCTCGTATTGATTGGGGTGTCCACTACGTGTTGACCAGACGGACGCGCGCAGGCAGATACAGTACAAGCTCATTGTTAGTTTAGAACTAGACATGAGAGGACCTCGTCTTTTATATTGATATGACTCCTTCAAAAGAAATTGTATTAGCAAATTAATAACTAATTTCATTACTGGTCATACGATCCACAAACTTCTTATACGGATTTTGTGTCTGAGCACCTTCAGTTTCCATCGCCTCTGGGTGGGGGAGGTAGAATAAGACCCACGGTATCACCTGCCTGTCATAAGAGGCCACTAAAAGGGGCCCCCGGAGCTCTGAAATTGGAAGCGTGGGTTGGCGACCATGGAGCCATTAGTTGAGTCCTGGCGTTGCTTCCACTTGCGGCAGGTCCTCGCGTTCATCTCTCCTATGAGACCTGCCTTGGTCAGCTCTTGTCCTTCTTCGCTCCGACGGTATTAAAGCATTCGAGGCGTAGTGCGTCTTTCATTTTCACGCCTTTCGTGGCCTTCGTCTTTCTTTAGCCGATACCTTCATTTTTCGAAGTGTCGGATCCCTTCCATTTTTTCTCTCTGATTAGTTTGATATAGAGGATGGTTTCCTAGTTGTATTCCCTCTTAAAACAATCACAAGCACCACCTCAAATACCACTAGACTGGAACGTTACCGTCTGAGCCACTCAGCCCGGAGCACTTTATGTCATTACTCATAGAGGTCACACTTATCGCGGTGCTCGCACTCTGTCGACCATAGTGAAGACGTCACAAGTCGCTATCGTTCATTAAAATCGCCTTCCGACCTTCACACCCTGCATCTCCCCTACAGGGATATCATCTCTCTCAAGACAAAAATCCGGACACTACCAAGTGTGTCTGAGTTTTGTCGAAGATGGAATAGGGGTAGGAGAGATCATTTCTTTTTAATTCGTTAAAAAACGCACAATAAAAATAATAAATTCCAGCATGTTATTAAAAATAGCAAATAGACAACATATGTTGTTACTATCAATTCTTGGACGGAGTAGCCTCGTAGCTCTATATTCTGGAGGCGCAGAGGCTGTCCTGAGAAAGGTTTCCACACGATTTTCCATTCTCCTCACTAAGGCGAATGCTGGGACAGTTCCTAGTATAGGCCACGAGCCGCACCCACCTCACCTCCACAAATCACATGACCGATACAAATCTCCCTGGCTTGAGAGAGGGAGGCCCGCCATACCCTGCCCGGGTATGGAATGAAAACTTTAAAGTTCCCATCCATTGTTCATTCCTGAAGCCTCACACTGGGGTCGCATCACTTGTATAAAGATAAGGGTAAGAAATGCGCAAAAATGGGAAACCAGTTAACGTGCATTCTTTATTTACTGAATGCTATGCAGTTACTCATTGTAGTTCCAAGATCATACAGACCCCAGAAAAGGTTTAGACAGACACATGTACCTAGGTATATTCTAGATGGTTGGCAACCTGACACTCAGGAACCGCCATCGGCTAAGTTCGTGCATCATCGTCGTGGCAGGATATTTAGCCACACCCTCCCTCTGTTTGAGCTTTTCAAAACTAAGGATGTTCACTTTCCTCGAGCTCAGTGTATTGCGAACAGAATTTTGGCCTCAGTGATATAATTCATTGATCACAATGGTATTGCGTTTATAACCTGTTACAACGCTACTTCATACACATTATTTCTAACATCATAGAGAAAAAGTAAGTGGCTAATATTATCATGACCTCCTATGGGTCGGAGACGCAGATGAAGAATACACCCACGGTAACCCCTGCCTATCGTAAGAGGCGACTTAAAGGAGCCCTAGGGGCTGTCAACTTGGGAGCGTGGGTTGGCGATCACGGGGCCCTTAGCCTAGTCCTGGCATTGCTTGCTCTTACTTATGCCAGGCTCCTGACTTTCATGTACCCTAACCTTACCTCCCTTGGTCAACTCGTGTTCTTTTCCGACCCCGACGGTATTAGAGCATTCCAGGCCTAGGAAGTCTTTCATTTTTACGACCTTTGAGGCCCTTGCCTTTCTTCGTCCGTTACGGGTACTTCATTTTTTTAAGTGACGGATCCCTTCTTTTTCTTATTTTCTCTCTCTCTTTACCCCCTGTGGGTGGGGGACGCAGACGAAATTCATGAATATGTGTTATCATAGTAGGTACGGTAAAAAATGTATGACATAAATGGTCGGAAATTTGAATTTAGGTCTTCCCCTAAACTACCTTTTTACTCAACGTGAATAAAATGATTTATAGCCTAGATTGTAGTGGCTCATCCCCGACTTTACATACCGATTTTCATGAATTCTCTTCAGTCGTTTTCTCGCGATGCGTGTACATACATACATACATACATACATACATACATACATACATACATAAATTACGGAAAAGTAAAAAGTATATTTCTTTGTTACTGTGGACATGACCGATACAGAAGTACCATTCTTATCAAATTCTGAGCAGTGTACTGACATAACTCTTATTATATATGGATTGCTTCATTCACTGCCTTCGTGATGTACAGGCCATACTGTATCTCCGATGACGTCACGCAGAGAGGGGAACAGTTTCCTCCGTCCGACCTGCGCAGTGCAACCTCACGATACATCTGTGCCTTATAGTTAACAAATACTCCTCAATGTTGTATTAATATAACAGGTGAGGTCATTAACACCTGTAATCGTTTCATATGTCGTTAGATCTAGGTAATTTTAGGAAAAGTAGGCTTAAATGTGTTCAAAGTGGTCGATGCTTAACGATCGATTTACTCACCCATGTACCCAACAAATCATAATTATTGCGGATTAATAAAAATATGGAGACAACGAACGTACAATAATAATAATAATAATAATAATAATAATAATAATAATAATAATAATAATAATAATAATAATAATAATAATAAGGCTTTGCCACCATACCTCCAGATGATCATGAATAGAGTGCAGCTTTCTGGTGTTTTTTTTTTTTCTTGAAACTTCTGAGTATTCTTCAACGAATTAATATGCTGTGGAACAGATATATCAGGCGGCGACAAAAACGTTGGGATAAACCATGCCCGGACGAAAATATATTGATAAACAAACCTGTTGGTGGACAGACGAAGTCACGCAAGCAATCAAGGAGAAAAAGATAGCCTACAAGACTTGGTGGAACTCACGTCTTGATACTGATCTTCAGCAATATCGCGACCTGAAATCTGCAGCAAAAAGAGCTGTAGCTGCAGCAAAGGACCATTATTACCAGTCACTATACGACCAGCTCGACACACCATCAGGAGAAAACAATATATATCGTCTTGCTAAGTCCCGTCACCGTTCAACTCAGGATATTGGACACGTCATGCACATCAAGGGAGCCGACGCCAAACTGCTACGAGATCAACAATCCATTCTCCAGCGTTGGGCAGATTACTTTCATAACATCAGCAACAAAGAATTTACGCATCCACCAATTTCTAGTCCTGATCCTATCGTAGGCCCTGTTCCCTCAATTACATCCGAGGAAGTAATGCTTGCCATTAGCAAAATGAAAAATGGAAAAGCAACTGGTCCAGATGACTTACCAGCGGAAATCTGGAAAATGCTCGGAAAGCCTGCTTCAGAGTTCCTTGTCTCGCTCTTCAACCAAATCATCGCCGAGAAACAGCTTCCACACTCATGGACAACTAGCACAACAGTTCCAATCTGGAAGGGAAAAGGAGATGTGAGTGATTGCTCGACCTATCGCCCTATACGACTCCTCTGTCATACTTCAAGATCTTTGAACGTGTACTTGACAGCAGACTCAGATGTATTGTCTCTGTAACACCAAACCAGTGTGGATTTGTTAAGGAATGCAGTACCATCGATGCTATCCATGCCACACGCCTCTTGATGGAAAAGCACAGAGAGAGACAGAAGAGTGTACACATGGCATTTCTAGACCTAGAAAAGGCTTTTGACCGTATCCCACACGAACTTTTTGGCGAGCTCTTCGCTGTCATGGCGTCCCTGAAGAGTATGTAAGCTGGGTGCAACTTCTGTATCGCAATTCCACTAGTGTCGTCCGGAGTCCTGCTGGAATCTCTCCACCTTTCGATATCACTGTGGGTGTTCATCAAGGTTCTGCCCTTTCACCATTGCTATTCATCCTCTGCATGGATACGGCAACAGTTGACATACAGACTTCACATTCCTGGACCCTTCTTTATGCCGATGATGTGGTACTTGCACAAGAAACCCGTACTGAACTCCAGCATCAGGTTCAAACGTGGAAGGACAGACTGGCTGAAAATGGACTGCACCTCAATATCCAGAAGACAGAATACCTGAAATGTGGCCCCCAAACCAGAGGTACCATAAGTATCAGCGAAGAAGACCTGCAGAAGACCATGCAATTTAAGTACTTGGGATCCGTCGTCACCTCAAACTGTGACACCACTCCTGATACTCGGATGAGGGTAAATGCAGCTTGGCTCAAGTGGAGACAGGTCACTGGAGTCCTCTGTGATAAAAAGATGCCTCAATATCTAAAGGCAAATGTTTATAAGAGTGTGGTACGGCCAGCAGCGATCTATGGGACTGAATGTCGCCCCATGACGAAACAACAGGAGCAAATGTTGACAACCATGGAGATGAAGATGTTTCGATGGTCCATGGGGCTGACCCGATGTGACCACATAAGGAGCACGGACGTCCGGTAAAGGTTTGGTGTCGCGCCCATCATAGACAAAGTGAGGGAAGCCCGTCTCCGCTGGTACGGCCACGTCATGAGAAAACAGGACGACTCAGTTGCCAAAACAGTGTTCCACATCAACCCAGAGGGAGCAAGACCACGAGGAAGACCGGTAAAGAGATGGACTGACAACATCAGGGCAGACATGTACAGTGTTGGCTTAACACCAGAAGATATCAACGACAGACAGAAATGGAGGAGATATCGCAAAGCAGCAGACACTGCAAGTCGGGATTAATGCTAAGAAAGAGAGAGATTGTTACACCTAAATATTGTCTGCTAGCAATTAATTACTGTTTACATTGTTTGTATAATAATGCCAAAATCATTAATAGAACGTTGGGTTTTATAAACTGCATTTAGTTTTATTCCGGGTTTTGCTTTTACTTCTCACGTGCTCAATATTACCTAATCCATGAAATCCCACAAATGTAGATTCACTTGGTTACTAATCATCTAGGTTACTTTTAGACCTGTTGTGTATCATCAGTAAAACGCACTGCTATAAATCGATACATATAAGAAGAAGAAAGTCAAAAGTAGAACTCTCCATCAGCTCGGAAAAATGAGTGAAGCTCATAAAAGTTATATTTTCGGTTAGGATTTCCGTCTTACATAAATGTCTCTTGCAGTCATTCGAAGGAAATAAGAATATTAATATATAGTCACTTGTATAGTTGGATATTTGTCGTGGTGCACACAACTTCTTGGCATTGTGGCAATTTATTTAAATTCGCAACACATATTTCCACAAAAACTTGCTATATAATAACAATTCACTGAATAAATTCCACGAGAAGCATTACATCCCTTGAATTTACATTACTCACCACGTAAAAAAAAAAAAAAAAAACACCTAATCGAGTTGGCCTTGGATCAGCTGATGGGCTTGCCGCACTTTCTGCAGTACGGCCTGTACATTACGAAGGCATTCGTTTAGTTAAAGAGAATGAGTTTCAGCATTCAACTATAATGAAGACTCGTTACATAATAATACAATGCAGTGATTCGTTTCTTTACAATTTAATAAACACTAGGCTGTAGCACTCACCTTATGTACTGGCATAAATGCAGTTCGTCAGATCACTGTTTAATAAGATGATGGCGATAGTGGTAACGCACATCGGCTTTAGTAAACGTCTACTTCAGAATTGAATTAATAACATTATAACCTTATGTTAACAGGCAATTATGCAGATTGTTGGTCTGTGCTCCGTGCTACACTACGGCCTGTCACAAGTGAGTTTTAAATAAAACTATTATTTACATTATTTCCGCTGGAGATTGGGAGAATGCCCACAACCTTTCTCACAACACATTTGTAACACAGAACGCTACTTTCAATAATTCTAAGTAAGCAAGTACCTTATGACAAATCTTATCACCACCTACCAATAGGAATCAGTCCAGCCACCATGTTCTTTACTCGCGCCATAAACACTGAACAAGTAACAGATCAGTCCTTAGCCGTCCGACTCGTTGGCTCAACGGTCAGCGTACTGGCCTTCGGTTTAGAGGGTCCCGGGTTCGATTCCCGGCGGGGTCGGGGATTTTAACCTTAATTGGTTAATTCCAATGACACGGGGGCCGGGTGTACGTGTTGTCTCCATCATCATTTCATCCCCATCACGACGCGCAGGTCGCCTACGGAAGTCAAATAGAAAGACCTGCACCTGGCGAGCCGAACCCGTCCTGGCATATCCCGGCACTAAAAGCCATACGACATTTCATTTCATTTTTTTTCAGTCCTGGTCAACAAAAGCTTTTTACATTTTGAAGGACATCATTTTATCACATCTCTTTTTTTTACGTTTAAGCAGCAATGTAAATAGACATGATCACTATTGAATAACGAACAATTAAGCAATAAATCTAATTTTGATAAACCTTTCAGGGGTTACTTACCGAACGAGAGAAAATTCGTTTATCTTTTATAGTTCCTGAAGAATAAAATTCTGAAAAAACAAAAACAAACCCCATGGCAATACAGCCCTTGAAGGGTCTTGGCCTACCAAGCGACCGCTGCTCAGAGTAGTATAATTGGATGGTTCGGCGGCCACCACCCCCACCGGCTCCCAGAGGCCTCCTCCACCACCACCACCACCACAGCCAGAGGCCTCCCAGAGGTCTCCTCCACCACCCGCGGGAAATTTGAATTTGTAAACAAAGCCACGTGCTTTTTGACAGCTATCATCGACAACAACGCATCGCTAACCTCAGTACTGCCATCTTGACGGGCCTAAACCTCAGTAGTACCAACTTAACCTAACTAGCGCGAGATTTGAATTGGTAAACAAATCCACGTGTTTTTGACAGCCACGTGCTTTTTGACAGACAACAACGCATCGCTAACCTCAGTACTGCCATCTTGACAGGTCTAAACCTCAGTAGTACCAACTTAACCTAACTAGAGTGAGATAAACAAATCCACGTGCTTTTTTGACAATTGTCATCCGCCATCTTTAAACTACAGAGCACCGTGCTGCCCTCTTTATCGCAGTAGCTGCAGATTCGTCACCTGTCATCGGCAGTGCTGGCATCTTGGCGGGCCTAAACCTTAGTGCTACCAACTTAACCTCACTAGCGTGAGATAAACAAATCCACGTGCTTTTTTGACAGCTGTCATCCGCCATCTTTAAACCACAGAGCACTGTGCTGCCCTCTTTATCGCAGTAGCTGCAAATTCGTCACCTGTCATCCGCAGTGCTGCCATCTTAACGGGCCTAAACCTTAGTGCTACCCACTTAGCCTCACTAGCGCGAGATTAGAATCGGTAAACAAATCCACGTGCTTTTTTGACAGCTGTCATCCGCCATCTTTAATCTATAGAGCACAGTGGTGCTCTCTTTAGCTACTTACCTTTGAAATGTGGTGGCGGATAATTTGAAAAATGCTTTTTGACAGCAGCCATTTTTAACCTAGAGAGCACCGTGCTGCCCTCTTTAGCTAGATACCTTTGAAATGTGGTGGCAGGCAATTCCACATGACAGCAGCCATCTTTAAACAAGAGAGCACCGTGCTGCCCTCTATGTGGTGGCGGCAATTTGAAAAATTCTACATGCTCTTGTTTGGAAACAAACTCACGCGCTTTTTTGACAGCCGTCATCCGCCATCTTTAATCAACAGAGCACAGTGCTGCCCTCTTTAACTAGATACCTTTGAAATGTGGTGGCAGACAATTCCACGTGCTCTTGTTTGGAAACAAAGCCATGTGCGTTTTTGACAGCTGACATCCGCCATCTTTAATCTATAGAGCACAGTGCTGCCCTCTTTAGCTACTTACCTTTGAAATGTGGTACGTCACGGCAGTCATCCGCAGTGCTGCCATCTTAACGGGCCTAAACCTTAGTGCTACCAACTTAACCTTACTAGTGCGAGATTTGAATCGGTAAACAAATCTACGTGCTTTTTTGACAGCTGTCATCCACCATCTTTAATCCATAGAGCACAGTGGTGCCCTCTTTAGCTACCTACCTTTGAAATGTGGTGGCGGATAATTTGAAAAATGCTTTTTTTATAGCAGCCATCTTTAATCCAGAGAGCACAGTGCTGCCCTCTTTAGCTAGATACTTGTGGTGGCAGACAATTCTACGTGACAGCAGCCATCTTTGAGCACAGTGCTGCCCTCTTTGTGGTGGCGGCAAATTCTACGTGCTTTACAAACTCACGTGCTTTTATCTGACAGCTGTCATCCGCCATCTTGCATCACAAACCTCAGTGCTGCGCTCATTAATTAGTTACCTTTGAAATGTGGTGGCGGCTAATTCCACGTGCTCTTGTTTGGAAACAAAGCCACGTGCTTTTTGACAGCTGTCATCCACCATCTTTAATCAATAGAGTACTGTGCTGCTATCATGCGGGCAATTTCGTCAGCTGTCATCCGCCATCTTTAATCTACAGAGCGCCGTGCTGCCCTCTATGTAGTAGCGGGCAATTTGAAAAGTTCTGTTAGCTGTCATCCGCCATCTTTAATCAAGAGAGCCCCGTGCTGCCATCTTTAGCTAGATACCTTTGAAATGTGGTGGCGGCAGTTTGAAAAATTCTATGTGCTCTTGTTTAGTAAACAAAGCCACGTGCTTTTTTGACAGCTGTCATCCACCATGTTTAATCAATAGAGCACTGTGCTGCTATCATGCGGGCAATTTCGTCAGCTGTCATCCGCCATCTTTAATCCACAGAGCACCGTGCTGCTCTCTGTAGTAGCGGGCAATTTGAAAAGTTCTCTTAGCTGTCATCCGCCATCTTTAATCAAGAGAGCACAGTGCTGCCATCTTTAGCTAGATACCTCTGAAATATGCTGGCGGCAAATTGAAAAATTCCACGTGCTTTTGTTTAGTAAACAAACTCACGCGCTTTTTGTCAGCTGTCATCCGCCATCTTTAATCTATAGAGCTCAGGGCTACACTCTTTAGGTACATACCTTTGAAATAAGGTGGCGGATAATTTAAAAAGAAAAATTCTACATCAGCCATCTCTCGACGCTAATTGCACAAGATGGTGGCTATACATGACTCCTTAAAGGTGCTTATGCAAGATGGCCGCTATACATAGGTTCTTATGAGATTCCCTTGGGATGCTTGCGCAAGATGGCGGTTATACAAGGCTCCTTATGAGACGCCCTAGAGATGCTTGCGCAAGATGGCGGTTGCTCTTATGAGGCGACTTATGGGTCCTTGCACAAGGTGGCTAGAGATGCCCTAAGGATGCTTGCGCAAGATGGCGGCTATACACGACTCCTTATGAGACACCTTAAGGGTGCTTGCGCAAGATGGCTGCTGCTCTTATGAAGAAAGCTAGCTTAGAGGCTAACGTGTCGTGCTAGTTCGATTCATTAAATTTGGGGCTGAAATGCAAAATGTTAAATATCTCGAAAACGGTGCATCGTAGAGCAAAACGGACAAAATTTTTCCGCCTCTTACTTAGGTTCACAGTATGAGGAACTTGATAGCATAAGAAAAACATAGTCTAGTGATGAGATCAACGGTTCGGTTCTAACTTAGGCCCTTTGGCATTAGCTCTGTTTCAGCTTGTAATGAAGCAAGTCTTCGTAACATGATCAGGTCTAGCTATGGTAGAGAGTATAACGTACCATGAACATAGCAGAATGTTTACTACGTAGGTGTAGACATTGAACTTTGCATGCTGAGGCAGCATACTACGTGACCGTGACGTCACAGCCACGTGCTCTTGTTTGGTAAAAATAGCCACGTGCTTTTTTGACAGCTGTCTTCTTGATGAACCCTAACCTCACTTTGAAGGACAATAGAGCGTCGCTAACTTCACTGCTGCCATCTTTACGGCGGTAAACCTCAAGGCTGCCACCTTATGCATGTTATAGCGCGGAATTTAAAATCCAACAACGGAACATTGTTAACCTCACTCTTGTCATCTTTACGGCAGTAAACCTCAAGGTTGCCACCTTATGCATGTTGTAGCGCGGAATTTACAATCCAACAACAGAACATTGCTAAACTCTCTGCTATCATCTTGAAAAGTTCAGTGTTCCAAACACTAGTTCGAAAAACGTAACTCATCGCACCTCGGGGATTTTATTAGGTAAGACGTAACCCCTAGGTTCCATTCCTTGTTCTGAACATGAAACCATTTACAAATAAAGATTAATTTTCTACACTTAACAAAGTACAAGCGTTCTTGCTGATAGCGATCAATGAGGTTGTTGCTCCTTTAGCCCTTTAGCCCATTAGCCCTTTAGCCCTTTTGCCCATTAGCCCCTTAGCCTATTAGCCCTACAAGGAATGTGCGTTAAACTAATCTTCTTAGAACAAAGGTATCACCTGACATGTTCTAAACACATGTTGTATCGAGTACAGTGTTCGGTTCTACTTATTTAGTGTTCTAAACACTTCAATCAATGTTCCGATCACATGATAAAGTTAACGGCATAGAGTGCAGTTTTCGATTCCAGCCTTGTTACGTTTCTTCTGTGATTTGCAAGTCTAAACATGCTTAATGACGTCATCACTGCAGCACGTGCTTACTTTAGCTATTCCGATGCAGGTTTAAACTTGTTCGATAGAGCTATGCCTTGACATAAGAGGAGGCCTTAACAGCTTATGTATAGCCGCTATTGTCTAAAGATAGCTGCTGTGAAGAAAAAGCACGTCGAATTTTTCAAATTACCCGCCACCACATTTCAAAGGTATGTGGTTTAGTGCTGTAAAAATACCTGCACGATGCAAAGCTAGCTTTCTTCATCAGAGCAGCCACCATCTTGTGTAAGCACCTCTAGGCCGTATCATAAGCAGCTGTGTATAGTCATCTTCTTGTCGCTGCTACCTCCCGCAAGCACCCCTAGGGAGTCTCATAAGAGCAGCAGCTATCTTGTTCAAGCGCTCTTAAGCTGTCTCATAAGAAGCTATGTATAGCCGCCATCTTGTAGAAATAGATAGCTGCCAATGCCAAAGGGCCTAAGTAGGAATCGAACCGTCGATCTCATCATTAGACTATGTTTTTCCTATGCTATCATGTTCCTGATACTGCAAACCTAGGTATCAGGTGGAAAAATTTTGTCCGTTTTCGAGATATTTAACATTTTGCATTTAAGCCCCAAATGTAATGAATCGATCCTGCACGGTACGTTATACTCTCTACCATAGCTAGACCTGATCATGTTACGAAGACTTGCTTCATTACAAGCTGAAACAGAGCTAATGCCAAAGGGCCTAAGTTAGTTTTTTTTGCTAGGGGCTTTACGTCGCACCGACACAGATAGGTCTTATGGCGACGATGGGATAGGAAAGGCCTAGGAGTTGGAAGGAAGCGGCCGTGGCCTTAATTAAGGTACAGCCCCAGCATTTGCCTGGTGTGAAAATGGGAAACCACGGAAAACCATTTTCAGGGCTGCCGATAGTGGGATTCGAACCTACTATCTCCCGGATGCAAGCTCACAGCCGCGCGCCTCTACACGCACGGCCAACTCGCCCGGTGGCCTAAGTTAGAACCGAACCGTTGATCTCATCACTAGACTATGTTTTTCTTATGCTATCATGTTCCTCATACTGCGAACCTAAGAATGAGGCGGAAAAATTTTGTCCGTTTTGCTCTACGATGCACCGTTTTCGAGATATTTAACATTTTGCATTTAAGCCCCAAATTTAATGAATCGAACTAGCACGACACGTTAGCCTCTAAGCTAGCTTTCTTCATAAGAGCAGCAGCCATCTTGCGCAAGCACCCTTAAGGCGTCTCATAAGGAGTCGTGTATAGCCGCCATCTTGCGCAAGCATCCTTACGGCATCTCTAGCCATCTTGTGCAAGGACCCTTAAGCCGCCTCATAAGAGCAACCGCCATCTTGCGCAAGCATCTCTAGGGCGTCTCATAAGGAGCCTTGTATAACCGCCATCTTGCGCAAGCATCCCAAGGGAATCTCATAAGAACCTATGTATAGCGGCCATCTTGCATAAGCACCTTTAAGGAGTCATGTATAGCCACCATCTTGTGCAATTAGCGTCGAGAGATGGCTGATGTAGAATTTTTCTTTTTAAATTATCCGCCACCTTATTTCAAAGGTATGTACCTAAAGAGTGTAGCCCTGAGCTCTATAGATTAAAGATGGCGGATGACAGCTGACAAAAAGCGCGTGAGTTTGTTTACTAAACAAGAGCACGTGGAATTTTTCAATTTGCCGCCACCACATTTCAAAGGTATCTACCTAAAGATGGCAGCACGGTGCTCTCTTGATTAAAGATGGCGGATGACAGCTAACAGAACTTTTCAAATTGCCCGCTACTACGGAAAGCAGCACGGTGCTCTGTGGATTAAAGATGGCGGATGACAGCTGACGAAATTGCCCGCATGATAGCAGCACAGTGCTCTATTGATTAAAGATGGTGGATGACAGCTGTCAAAAAAAGCACGTGGCTTTGTTTACTAAACAAGAGCACATAGAATTTTTCAAATTGCCGCCACCACATTTCAAAGGTATCTAGCTAAAGATGGCAGCACGGGGCTCTCTTGATTAAAGATAGCTGATGACAGCTAACAGAACTTTTCAAATTGCCCGCTACTACATAGAGGGCAGCACGGTGCTCTGTAGATTAAAGATCTCGATTGACAGCTGACGAAATTGCCCGCATGATAGCAGCACAGTACTCTATTGATTAAAGATGGTGGATGACAGCTGTCAAAAAGCACGTGGCTTTGTTTCCAAACAAGAGCACGTGGAATTTGCCGCCACCACATTTCAAAGGTAACTACCTAATGAGCGCAGCACTGAGGTTTGTGATGCAAGATGGCGGATGACAGCTGTCAGAAAAAAGCACGTAGAATTTGCCGCCACCACAAAGAGGGCAGCACTGTGCTCAAAGATGGCTGCTGTCACGTAGAATTGTCTGCCACCACAAGTATCTAGCTAAAGAGGGCATCACGGTGCTCTCTGGATTAAAGATGGCTGCTATCAAAAAGCATTTTTTAAATTATCCGCCACCACATTCAAAGGTAGGTAGCTAAAGAGGGCACCACTGTGCTCTATGGATTAAAGATGGTGGATGACAGCTGTCAAAAAAGCACGTAGATTTGTTTACCGATTCAAATCTTGCGCTAGTAAGGTTAAGTTGGTAGCACTAAGGTTTAGGCCCGTTAAGATGGCAGCACTGCGGATGACTGCTGTGACGTACCACATTTCAAAGGTAAGTAGCTAAAGAGGGCAGCACTGTGCTCTATAGATTAAAGATGGCGGATGTCAGCTGTCAAAAAAGCACATGGCTTTGTTTCCAAACAAGAGCACGTGGAATTGTCTGCCACCACATTTCAAAGGTATCTAGTTAAAGAGGGCAGCACTGTGCTCTGTTGATTAAAGATGGCGGATGACGGCTGTCAAAAAAGCGCGTGAGTTTGTTTCCAAACAAGAGCATGTAGAATTTTTCAAATTGCCGCCACCACATAGAGGGCAGCACGGTGCTCTCTTGATAAAAGATGGCTGCTGTCATGTGGAATTGCCTGCCACCACATTTCAAAGGTATCTAGCTAAAGAGGGCAGCACGGTGCTCTCTAGATTAAAGATGGCTGCTGTCAAAAAGCATTTTTCAAATTTTCCGCCACCACATTTCAAAGGTAAGTAGCTAAAGAGAGCACCACTGTGCTCTATAGATTAAAGATGGCGGATGACAG
Organism: Anabrus simplex; assembly: GCF_040414725.1. NCBI lineage: Eukaryota > Metazoa > Arthropoda > Insecta > Orthoptera > Tettigoniidae > Anabrus > Anabrus simplex. The sequence goes on along the minus strand of NC_090269.1, from coordinate 147,825,069 downwards.
CTGTCAAAAAAGCACGTGGATTTGTTTACCGATTCTAATCTCGCGCTAGTGAGGCTAAGTTGGTAGCACTAAGGTTTAGGCCCGTTAAGATGGCAGCACTGCGGATGACAGGTGACGAATTTGCAGCTACTGCGATAAAGAGGGCAGCACAGTGCTCTGTGGTTTAAAGATGGCGGATGACAGTTGTCAAAAAAGCACGTGGATTTGTTTATCTCACGCTAGTGAGGTTAAGTTGGTAGTACTAAGGTTTAGGCCCGCCAAGATGGCAGCACTGCCGATGACAGGTGACGAATTTGCAGCTACTGCGATAAAAAGGGCAGCACGGTGCTCTGTAGTTTAAAGAAGGAGGATGACAGCTGTCAAAAAAGCACGTGGATTTGTTTATCTCACGCTAGTTAGGTTAAGTTGGTACTACTGAGGTTTAGACCTGTCAAGATGGCAGTACTGAGGTTAGCGATGCGTTGTTGTCGATGATAGCTGTCAAAAAGCACGTGGCTTTGTTTACAAATTCAAATTTCCCGCGGGTGGTGGAGGAGACGTCTGGGAGGCCTCTGGCTGTGGTGGTGGTGGTGGTGGTGGTGGTGGTGGTGGTGGTGGAGGAGGCATTTGGGAGGCCTCTGGCTGTGGTGGTGGTGGAGGAGGCCTCTGGGAGCCGGTGGGGGTGGTGGCCGCCGAACCATCCAATTATACTACTGCTCAGCCCGAAGGCCTGCAGATTACGAGGTGTCGTGTGGTCAGCACGACGAATCCTCTCGGCCGTTATTCTTGGCTTTCTAGACTGGGGCCGCTAGCTCACCGTGAGATATCTCCTCAATTCTAATCACGTAGGCTTAGTGGACCTCGAACCAGGCCTGAGGTCCAGGTAAATATCCCTGAGATGGCCGGGAATCGAACCCGGGGCCTCCGGGTAAGAGGCAGGCACGCTACCCCTAAATAACATTTTGAACCTCTCTGAATTTGGTAGTGGAAGATGTACCTCCTGCTTTACAAGACGAAAAATTTCAAGTTTCATCGAGATAGAAGAACTTAGGTATTTTAAATCCAGAATTGCAAGATTTCCGAGCCCGAAGGGAGAGCCTATGCGCTTTGATGTTCAACATATTATTTGTTACGGGGCTGCTGTATTTCAGTTCCCAGCGGATTAAGCGGGGATCGAACCTGCCAACTTGGGCTCCACTTTACCTTGTAAACTACTCATCCCGGCATTGAACAAGGACTCTGTGAGTAGATTTGTCTCACATTTTCAGCAGTTACATTTTAATGCATAAAAAGAACACGACATGCAAGAAAAGTAATAATTTCTAAGGTAGACAGTCCACTGACTGGTTTGATGCAGATCTCCATGCCACTCTACCCTGTACTAACCTATTTATTTCTGCATAACTACTAGGCTTACATCTACTCTCATCTGCTTGTCATATTCGTACCTCGGTCTACCCTGCCGTTTTTATCGCCTACACTTCCCTCAAAAACTTACTGAACGAGACCTGGATGTCTTTAAGACGTGCTCAAGCGTTCTATCTCTTCTTCTGGTCAAGTTTCGCCAAATCGTTCTCTTCTCACCAATTCGATTTAGCATCTCTTCATTCGATCTACCCATTTCACCTTCTGTAAGACCTCATTTCAAGAGCTTCTATTCTCTTTCTTTCTGAGCTGCTGTAATTATCGTCCATATTTCACTTCCATACAATGCCACGCTCCAGACGAAAGTCTTCAAAAACGTCGTAATTCGTATATCATTGTTCGAAGTAAGCAAATTTACTCCTTACTTCTCCTCTTTACTTCTGCCTCATTAGTTATAATAATATTCATTTCCTGCATCACTTGACTTCATTCGACTGCCTCTCCACCTTTTGGGGGGGGGGGGGGGGGCGGGGGGGTATTTATTTTCATCTTGTACTCCTCCAAGACGTATTCATACTATTCAGCATTTTCTGCAGATCTTCTGCAGACTCGTTTCGAATAACAATATCATCGGCGAATCTCCTGTCCTTGGATTGCGATTCCTGTTCCAAATTCCTCCTTGATTGCGTTTATCCCCGTTCTTTGTAAACAATGAAAAGGTGAGGGAAGAAACTGCAGCCTTGCCTCACTCCTTTCTGGATTGCTGTTACTTTTCCGTAGCCTTCTATTCTTATCACTGCTGTCTGATTTTTGTACAGGTGGTAGTGATTATTGTTTTAAGATGAAGTACAACTTGGCAACCATCCTCTATATAACACTAATCAGATAGAAACAATGGAAGGGATCCGACAGCTCGAAAAATGAAGGTATCGGCCAAAGGAAGACAAGGGCCACGAAGGGCATGAAAATGAAAGACTCCCTAGCTCTCGCAAACCTATTAGCGTCGGGGTTGGAAAAGAACAAGAGTTGTCCAAGGGAGGTGCGATAGCATAGATGAAAATGAGGAGCCTGGCACAAGTAAGTGGAAGCAATGCCAGGACTCAGCTAAGTGCCCCGTGGTTCCCAACCCACGCTCCAAAGTTCAGAGTCCCCCTGGGGCCTCTGTTAGTCGCCTTTTACGCCAGGCAGGGGATACCGTGGGTGTTATTCTGCCACCCCCACCCACAGGGGGAGACGGTTCTGACCCCAACTTGGTAGGTTCGATACTGGCTCAGTCCGGTGATATTTGAAGGTGTTTAGATACGTCAGCCTAATGTCGGTAGATTTACTGGCACCTGAAAGAACTTCTGCGGGACAAAATTCCGGCAACTCGGCGTCTCCGAAAACTGTAAAAAAGTAGTTAGAGGGACATTAAATAAGTATTATTATTTATATATTTACGCTTGATTGAGCTATTTACTACTTTGATTTGTAAAAAGGAATGACGGGAAAATAACGGACATCTGAAACCTATATTATGAGTTTGAAACGAAAGCTTCAATTAATTTTGAGATCATGTTTAGAAACTCCTTTCTGTCCATTGTTTACGACCTAACTCTCCGCCCATATTGATATGTTCTTCACACAGGAATAAATACTTTAATAGTCGCCCTTTTGAATATAAGCACCGTGTTCTCATTTATGTTACCGTTGGTGTACCTCCCCCCCAGGCTGACGACTGGTCCTATAAGTATGCTCTTACACGGGATGAGATACCCATTCATCGCTGGCCATCTATTTCAGTACATGTCGTTCACGTCTGAACCCGCCTGACCTTGAGGCAAGAGAGAACACAACCATGTTATTTTATTGGCGAAGACAAGATTGAAGGTAAAGGTTGAATAATCCACTGAGAAGCCGAGTTGGTATTATGTCACCGTTCGTTGACCTTGCCTTACGTAAGGCGAAGTTCATTGAAGTTTGCCATAAGCTTATTCTTACGTCTTAAGGTGGCGTTGACCTGATTTTGTCAAGTTGAGCTTCTACAAATACAGAACGTCACTAGACTACATTTCCCGAACAATAGTTGTTGATAGTGGTGTTCTAGAGAAATGCTCTCTGCGTTTTGCGTAACACTATCGTGGTGACATTTCAGGTATGTTGTATACGTCCAATCAGTCAATCACATTTAGGGCAGTTGCCCAGGTAGCACATTCCCTACCAGTTGTTTACTCAGTCTTTTCTTAAAATATTGCAAAGAAATTGGAAATTTATTTAACATCTCCCTTGTTAAATTATTCTAATTCCTAATACCTCTTCCTATAAAAAATATTTGCCCCAAATTTGTCTCTTGAATTCCAGCTTAACATTCATATTGTGATCTTTTCTACGTTTAAAAACACCACTGAAACTTATTCGTCTACTAAAATTCCACACCATCTCTCCATTGATAGCTCGGAACATACCACGTAGATGAGCTGCTCGTCTCCTTTCTTCCAAGTCTTCCCAGCCCTAAACGTTGCCGCATTTTCGTAACGCTACTCTTTTGTCGGAAATAACCTAGAACTAATCGAGCGGCTTTTGTTTGGATTTTTTCCAGTTGTCGAATCAGGTAATCCTAGTGATACACTGGAACCACGCTCCAGTTGGGGTCCTACCGGAGACTTATATGCCCTCTGCTTTACATCATTAGTACAATCCCTAAATATTAAGAGATCTGTACCCTTTATTTACAATCCCGTTTGTGTGATTACCCCAATGGAGATCTTTCCTTATATTAACACCTAGGTACTTACAATGATCCCCATAAGGAACTTTCACCCCATCAGCGCAGTAATTAAAACTGAGAGGACCTGTCCTATTAGTAAAATTCTAAACCTGACTTTTAACCCAGTTTATCATCACACCATTGCCTGCTGTCCATCTCACAACATTATCGATGTCTGTTTGCAGTTGCTCACAATCTTGTAATCTATTTATTACTTTATAAAGTATAACATCCGCCAAAAGCCTCTCTCTGATTCCAGTTCTTTAAACGCATCATTTTTATATAAGAAAACATAAAGAACCAATACTACTGCTTTGAGAAATTCCACTCCTAATGATTAAAGGATACTTTCATTATTATACTTCAATGAAATGCTCCATTAGAACCCGAAAATAACTTTTTATCATCAGTACCCAATATTGAACAACGGTGACGAAAATATGATAACGGATTGTAATTAAGCTGCTTCTTCCTTCCTGGCTAATTCCCAATAAGTTGATGTCTGCACTACTTGTGGATTAAAGCCAGTTTTACTTTCGAGTGTTCTTCCCTATGTCGAGCATTGTATTCACATTGTGGTGGTGGTGATTATTGTTTAGCTGGGCTGAGTGGCTCAGGCGGTTGAGGTGCTTGCCTTCTGACACCAACTTGGCAGTTTCGATCCCGGCTCAGTCCGGTGGTAGGGGAAAGTCGGGAGGTATCGGACGGCGGCTGGTATCGGACAATTCACAGATGTCTTTGTTAGCAGTATGTGGCAGAAACTGTTTAGCTACTCACAGGTCCGCCTGCATGTTTGAAGGGTGGGTACATCCCATTCAGTCGAAAGGCAGGGTCGTTTATGAGTGGTGGTGTATTTTTGTCCTTTGTGTGATTTTCGGCCGGCACGGATTTATTTTTACCAAGAAGTAGCAGCAACAAGGATAAGTTGCATTGAACTTTAAGTACATTAGCAGAAGCAGTACTCCTTACTCTGTAATATCGTGGGTTTAGAACCAGTTTCTTTTCGGACGTTCTCGTTCAGTTCCAGTTGTTTCTTAAGGGAGTCATTCGGGCGGTATCGGACACGAAACTGTCGTGCGGTATCGGACACATAGGTTGCAGTTCCATCCGGGTTACTGATAGTACTATCCTTTGTTTTAGGTAAGCATGGGGAAGATACGAGGATAATGGGAAGAAAGCAATATAATATTAGCCGTGAATAGTGTCAGGGACAATAGAATGAGTATTAGAGGGGCCAGTCAATGTTCCTCTGTTCCACAAAAGCACGTTAGATGATAGAATTAAAGCTCTTGAAGCTGGTAAAGAGATTCCAATACAAGCGTGTACGGCGAACAGTAAGACTTTTCAGAGAACATTCTCAGATGAAGAAGAGAATGATCTGTACATGCATATCAAGGCCCCGACAGTCAGCTCATGCCACTCATCAAAACAGAATTTTTAAAACTTGTGTATCAATTTGTTGAGGGACTGAAAGCTGAACATAGGTTTAATAAAACTTAAATGATGGCAGGAAAGACCCTTTTTATGATTTTATGAAGAGGCATTAAGACCTCCGTCTGAGAACGGCTGAGTCTATCAGCTTTCAGCGAGCAGTAGGCTTCAACAAGGAGCAAGTGGACATATTTTTGATAAATTAAATGATCTTGTGACTAAATATTTGTTTAGTCCATCAAGAATCCTCAACGCTAATGAGTGTGATATTTGCAGAATGGCTAAACGTTAATTTGTTTTATTTTGAATGTGAAAAAAATAAATTTTTGTTAAAAAAGATTGACCGTCCGATACCACCCTCCATTTTTCAAACCTACGAAAGTGTAATGACTTCCTTCATTTGTTAATATTGTCCGTGTTGTTAATTGTGATTAAATATATTCTAGTGAGTACGTTGATACAAGAATATAGATGCTTATAAAATGCATTACATGATTTTTTTCCTATTCCATAAACAAATTATGGCAGAAAAGTTAAACTGTCCGATACCTCCCGACTTTCCCCTATTTGAAGATGCTCAAATACGTCAGCCTCGCGTGGGTAGATTTACTGGCAAGTAAAAGAACTCCTGCGGGACTAAATTTCAGCACCTCGGCGTCTCCGAAAACCGTAAGAGTAGTTTTTTTCCTAGTTGCTTTACGTTGCTCCGACACAGAGAGGTCTTATGGCGACGATGGGACAGGGAAAGGCTAGGAGTGGGAAGGAAGTGGCCGTGGCCTTAATTAACGTACAGCCCCAGCATTTGCCCGGTGTGAAAATAGGAAACCACGGAAAACCATTTTCAGGGCTGCCGACAGTGGCGTTCGAACCTACTATCTCCCGAATACTGGATACTGGTCGCACTTAAGCAACTGAGCTGTCGAGCTCGGTAACAGTAGTTAGTGGGACATAAAGAATATAATGTTTATTATTATTATTATTATTATTATTATTATTATTATTATTATTATTATTATTATTTAAAGTTCAACTGGGCAACCGTCCTCTATATAACACTAATCAGAGAGGAAACAAGGAAGGGATCAGACACTTCGAGACATTAATGTATCGGCCAAAGAAAGACAAGGGCCACGAGGGGCGTGTAAATGAAAGGCTCCCTAGGCTTCGAGTGCTCTAATACCGTCGGGGTAGGAAAAGAACTAGAGTTGACCAAGGGAGATCGGATAGGATAGATGAACGTGAGGAGCTTGGCACAAGTAAGTGGAAGCAATGCCAGGACTCACCTAAGGATTCCGTGGTCTCAAACCCACGCTGCTAAGTTGAGATCCCCTGGGCCCCTTTTAGTCGCCTCTTACGATAGGCAGGGGATACCGTGGGTGTTACTCTACCGCCCCCACCCATAAGGGGAAAGACGTCCGACACTTCGAAAAATTAAGGTATCAGCGAAAGAACGGAAAGAGTGTACAAGCCATTTCAGAATTCTTTAATCACTTGAAAAAAAAAAAAAAAAAAACACGCACACAAAAATATGTATGATATAGTGTTCCCTGGGTGTGAACGGTTTTTATAGATTACGTCATGACATAGAGGTAGAATAGATATTAACTGAATAAAATCTAGCATTATTCTGTGTCCTTGGGCAAACCTGACATGGGCGAGATTGATTAAATAATAATAATAATAATAATAATAATAATAATAATAATAATAATAATAATAATAATAATAATAATAATAATTTTATAACATTCACAGCGACATCAGAAAACGCAGATTAAGATTCTTTGGACATATAAAAAGGATGAACCCAGATAGACTTACCAAGCAAATAGCTGAATTTTATGAAAACCGAAGTAAAGCCAAAACGGATACAATAAAATGGATTGGCGAAATTAAAACAGATCTCAAACTGGCAGGAATTACACCTGAAGACATCCAAAGCCGGGTTATCTTCAGGGTCAAACTTCATAAGTGGCAAGTTGACCAACAGGAGGAACCAAGGAAGAAGACCGGAACAACATGGTCTCAAGAGAGAAAAGAAGCACACAGCAAACGAATGAAGGAAGTGTGGGCACAAAGAAAGGCAAATGCCTGTCTCTAAGTACTTTGCGTAATCCTAATGGGCTCTGTACCGGGCGGTACACCTCCACTCCGCTAATTTAAAATGTGCGCTAGTTGAAACTCCTCTGCTGGAGGAAGTCTGAACTTTATCTACGCTATTAATTCTCTACTTTCTCAGAAGATGTCACTACCTGTAAATTTTGGAGTTTTAGAACTGTGTCACTTTTGATGTGTTTTTGTTTCGCTTGAAGTAAGAAGTGTGAACTTTCTCTTCTAGAGGACACTACTGAAGATCTACAATAGTGCAACCTAGTGCGGAGTCAAAGAACTTTTTTTGGAGAAAATTTAATTTCAAGAGTTTGTTCTTTGTTAAATTTCTTTCTGTCATTGTTTAAGTTGGCAATATTTACCCCTTTCTTCCCCTTGTTATGAATGTATCCAATCCCGAATTTCTTCTATTAATTTCTGACCAATCTGGTGTATCTTCCCCCAACTTGAATCTGTTGCGGGGTCCTACCCAATAAAGAGTTTGTGGGAGGGTGTTTTCTTTCCCCTAACGCCTAGAACCTTCCGCGAGAGGATATAAACTGCTGATTTTCGGGTCTCCGGGCCACTTCTTTTCCATCTTTCAGTGTGTTAAGTACATAGCAGGGGGCGGGAAGCGCCTCTTTCTTCGGCAGCGGTCAACAACAAGGTAATGGCCGATTAATAACTTCTTTCTTTGCTAGCTCAGCAGTTTAACTTTCGGGGCGGGTTCTAAGCGTTCAACCATGTAACCTTTTCCTAAAATGTAACTACTCTTTTCATATATTCTATTTTAAAACGACATATCGGGATAGAGAGTGCTTAACCCTCTCGAGCTCCCACTCACATCGTCTTGAGGTGAACTTATTTTTTCTCAACCAATTCTTCCGTAATGTAATGTAAATTGCTATTAAATCACCTCTGTAGTATGGGATTAGCCCTTGTATTAACGGCCTAGTGCCAAGTAGGTCTTAAGCAAAGTGTATTAGGAGTGCAAATTCGCCTCCTCTCAAATTGTATTTTAGAGGTCATGTATTAACTTTCTTGTCATTTAACAGACCTCAGTAGGTTGGGTATTTTACCCCTGTGTATACGTCCTTGGAGGACAGCTTAAAAGTGGAGTTCGGAGTGGCCTATGATAGGCTTGTATTTTAAGGGGAAGTTGCCCTTTATTGAAAATTGTGTCTCTGCCTCAAGGAGGCTTTTGGGTGTAATTGGAAGCAAATGTTTCTGGCATGTTTGGGGGTTTTCGGCCCCTTTGTTGTATGGTGTTCATTGTAAGGTTGGGCTCATTGCTCAAGAATTATGTTTCTGACTTTTGAAGCCCCAAAGGGGGTACCTATGTAAATGTATTTTTCAATCGTGTTTCGGCTACTAAGTACCTGTTCTATTTGTTGTTACCTAATTTTGAAAAGAAAATATAACCTTGTTAAATTTTAAAATTAATTTCACTTTAGTAGCTTGAGACCTATTCACCACCCAGCACCTTCTTTCATGCATAACTACCACCAAAACACGGTAACAAGTGGTAGCAGAGCGTGGTTGAATGGGTCTCAATTTAGCCCCTTTTGACGGCTAAATATTGTTTGTTCTGAACTCTAACTATTTTCCCAGTTGCTGGAATTTTTTGACTTTTTCAAAATTGTTCTGTCATCATGCCAGGCCCTCGCGATGTTCTCCATCTTAATTATTTGCGCAAAGAGGAGTTGATCTATGAATTAACTATCAGAAATGTGCAATCTGGAGGCACGGTTGCAGTAGACACTAACAAGCTTAGAGAGTCCCTAGATTTGCCCATTTCCATCCCCAATTTGGGAGAGAAAAAAATTGACGACTCTCTTTCCACGATCACGGAGAATATTACTGGGCTAGCTTCTGTAGTTAGTTTTTTTGATGAAAATGATCCTTCTCCCAATCAAATTAAGCGTGTGCAAGGCAGGCTATATCATTTTTCGAATAGGGTTAACGATCTGTTTTCTCTAAAACTGAATGACGTTCAGAGGAAGGAAGCTAGTACGCTCCTGGAAAATATTTCCGAATTATCTAGTAAGGTCACTCTATTGTTGACTGGGGAAGTTCCTCCCAAATCTGATCAACCCACCATAGTGAATGCAGGTAGCGAGGAAGCACCTCCTAAGGGAGAAGTAAATAGGAAAACCATTGCTGCCCAAACTATCTCTGCCCCATTGGACAACGAGCCTGAACGCCGTGCATCGTTGAGTAACATCCGTTCTGAATTAACTTCCTTGCCATTGAAACCTTTACCTACTATGTCACCCGGGTTTAGCAGCTTGCCTCATCCATTGGCAATGTTGCTCAGAGGTATCTCTAAGTTTTCGGTTAATACCACCAGTGAAGTAATTTCATTTTTAAGATTTCTGGTTGAATTTCAGGATCATGCCCTTGTGTTTTCTCTTTCTCCATGTCAAATTTTGCAAATTATCTATCCGTATGCTATTGGTATTCTCTCTGATAAAATCGTAAGAGCTATTGCCGAGCAATCATCTATTGAGGATTTCCATGCCCATTTGCTAGCTAACTTCATCCCGGCTAGGGCCAGGTCCTCCCTTATTCAGAAGTACTATTACCGTGTACAGCGCTTGGATGAAAACTTGGCAGACTTCATCCAAGATATTAAGTTTATACTAGGGTGTTTGCCCTTCATTTTCCTGAAGATCAGATTGTACAGGCTATTGTGGAAGGCATTTCACCATCTTATAGGTCATACTTGTGTTTCGCGGCGTGCCCGCAAACTTTCTCTGAACTTGAAGCGTTGGCCGTCTCAGCGGAAGGAGTTAGATACGCCGATTCTTTGCGTGTTGCGAAAGAACCCCCGCCTTCCTTTAGTAACACTCGGCCTCCACCTCGCCGACCAGTCACACCCCGTAAATGTTATGCTTGCGGGTCGCCTGACCATCTTCGCAATAAATGTCCATTGGTCAAAACTAGTAGGGCAAATAATGGAGCTGGTTCAGCACAAGGCTGTTTTAAATGTGGGGCTTTCTCACATATCGCCAAGAATTGCCCAAACTCGAATAGCACCCCCTCCTGCTCAACTTCTGGTGCAAATTCTACCCATGCCAATAAAAAAAGTGACTAGTGGCTTCGGCTGAGTCAACTAATCCATCTTCCCGAGACTCAGCCCCTGGTAAACAGGTTGTAAATTTAGAGAACGAGCAATTTTCAAATTTATCTTTTGAAGGTCCCAAAGAGTGTCTTAGGATTGCGGCGGATTCCCCCGCACCGGTTCCTTTTCTTAAGATTGAGTTAAATAACGAGCCTATCACAGCTCTCTTAGATTCAGGCAGTGTTTGTTCGATTATTTCGGCTGAATGGTATTCTAAATTGAAATCGGTTTGTAAACTTCCTGACTATGTCTCTTCTCCTGTTCAATACGTTTCGGCTAATTCATCTCCATTAGAAATTCTAGGTTCCTTATTGGTCAAAATTCGTATTTTTAAATTCACTTGGAAAATTAAATTGTTTGTGGCCAAGCAATTGTCTTGCCCCATTATATTGGGAGCTGACTTTATTTCTCACACTGGTCTTGTGCTCGATCTCCAGTCTAGGTCGTGCACATTCAAATTTGCTTCTAGTTGTAAAATACCACTATTAAAGTGTAATTCTGTGTCATGTTCTTCTATTTCGCCTACCCAGGATGAGATGTTGTTAGACCTTAGACATCTACCTGAGGAGCAGGCTGATAGTATTCGCAAACTGTGTCAGTCGTTTCCCGAGGTGTTCTCTGATACTCTTGGTGTTACTGACCTTATTGAATACAAAATTGAGGTCACGGATTCGATTCCTGTCCGTTTTCCACCGTATAGGCTATCTCCACCTAAAATGAAGGCTCTGAAAGAAATTATCGATCAGATGTTGAAGGATGGTATTATTAGGCCCTCTAAGTCGGCGTATTCATCGCCTATTTTCCTAGTCCCGAAACCCCAAGGCGGCTTCAGGCCTGTCATTGATTACAGGGCTCTCAATCGGAAGGTGGTGTTGCAATCTGTGCCCCTTCCTGACCTTCATTCTTGTTTTTCATGGTTTCGTAAGGCCAAGTTCTTCACCATCTTGGACTTAAATCAGGCCTATAATCAAATTCCCCTTGCCGAAGAGTCTAAACACCTTACAGCGTTTGCCACGGACTGGAATTTATATGAATACAACCGCGTGCCTTTCGGGCTCCCCACCGGAGCAGCTGTGCTCACTAGGCTACTAGATAGGGTCTTCACCGACATCAAATTCGAATACTTATATCACTATTTAGATCATGTCGTCGTATTTTCAGAGACTTTTGAAGAACATCTAGATCATTTGCGAGAAGTTCTCGATCGCCTTCGTAAGGCTGGGTTAACTGTTAATTTGTCCAAGGTTGCCTTTGCTAAGCCCTCTATGTCATTCCTAGGGCATATTGTGTCACCCGATGGTGTATCAGTCGATCATTCTAGAACACAGGCCATCCGTGATTTTAAACCTCCCAAGGACATTAAAGGTATCGCCAGGTTCATTGGTATGGTGAATTTCTTCAGAAAGTTCATTCCTAACTTTGCTAATAGAGCGGCGCCCTTAAACCTTCTTCGTAGGAAAGGCATCAAATTCGAGTGGGGACCTTCTCAACAAGCCGCTTTTGAAGACCTTAAATTAGCACTTTGTAATGCCCCTGTACTTGCTATGCCTGATTTCTCGAAGAAATTCATCGTCCAAACCGACGCGTCGTCGTCAGCGGTAGCTGCAGTCCTTCTTCAAGAGACTGAACTAGGGAGGCGCCCCATTGCCTATGCGTCTAGGACATTGTCGGCTCAAGAAGCCAAGTATTCCATCTATGAGCTCGAAGGTTTGGCAGTCTTATTCGCCTTAGAGAAGTTCCGCCTCTATCTGGAACATGTCAAATTCGACCTGGAGACAGATAATCAAGCCCTAAGCTGGGTCTTAGGTAGGCCGCGTCGTACTGGTCGTATAGCCCGTTGGGCCATCCGTATTTCTGCCTTCCAATTTGATGTCAGGCATATCAGAGGTACCGAAAATGTTGTTGCTGATGGACTCAGCCATATGTTTTCTAACGACGTCGAGACTCAGGAACCGGTCGACAGTTCATCACCTCCCGAGTCCATACTATCTGGTGTTAATGCCATCTTAACAGATGCTCCCATGCTTTTTAGGGATATTGAGAAATACCAACGTGAAGATCCGACGCTGGCTCCGATAATGGAAACCCTTTCTTCTGGGGAACATGCTGTCCCTTATGTTCTGAGGAATGGTGTTCTATGTTGCCCTTCGAGGCATGATAAGTTGATGAAAGTTGTTGTTCCAGCGGTTCTCGTACCTATGATCTTCAAGTATTATCATGAGACCCCATTAGGAGGGCATCTTGGTATCTTTAAAACTCGTGAAAAGATTCGTGAAATGTTCATCTGGAAAGGTATGGACGGTGAAATCCGTGAACTAGTAAAGGCTTGTAAATCCTGTTTGATTAGTAAACCAACCATGTCCACCAAGGTAGGCCTCTTGTCTTCTCAGCAAGCGTTGCGCCCCATGGAACGCCTGTATATTGATTACGTAGGACCATTCCCCCAGTCAAAGGGTAATGCCAACAAGTTCATCCTTGTGTGTGTAGATGGTTTTACCAGATTTTCTTGGTTATTTCCGACTAAGCTGGCTACCGCTCAGTCTACAATTACTTGCTTAAATTCTTTTTTTTGCTTCTTTTGGTCCGTGCCAATATATTGTATCTGATAATGCTAAGGCTTTTACATCTAATCTTTTTCGTAAATTCTGTTTTGACTTATCCATCTCTCATGTAACTACTTCTGCTTATTACCCTCAACCATCTCTGGCTGAACGGGTTAATCGTAATCTCAGGTCCGCACTTATTGCCTATCATCATGAAGATCATTCCAGGTGGGACACGTCCCTGCATTGGTTAGCTTTTGCTTTGAATTCGGCGGTTCATGAATCTCACAAGTTTACTCCAGCTTCTTTGATGTTTAAGTTTGTTCCCAACACGCCGCTCTCTAACCTCTGGTCTCTGAGTGACATTCTGCCTGAGACAATAGATCCGGACAACATTAAAGATCTTTGGAAGAAGGCTAAAGCTAATCTTAAAGTATCTCATGAAAAGGTTAGGGAAAGGTATGATCGTGGACGGAGACCCACCCCTTTAAAGGTAGGTGATCAAGTAATGGTCAAAAATTTTGTTCCCGCGGGCAAGCTTGCCCCCAGATTTCATGGGCCTTGTATAATTCTCGATTTTCTTACGCCAGTTACGTTGTTAGTAAGCAATCCAGCCACCGAGAGGATATTTAGGGTTCACCTGTCACAGGTGAAACCAGTGTAAATTTTGTGTCAACTTGCTTCATATAATTTGAAAGGAATATGAAGGTTATATATATTTTTTTTTTGAGTTCAACTTTTAAGGCTTTCTGCCCCTTCTATAATATTTTGTCTTATATGTAAGCCTCTTGTAAAACCTTCCCCGATCCGTTAAACTGCCATTCTGTCCTTGCCTCGGCCATTACCACGCTCCCGTCTCCTGCTTCAATACACACTGTGGCTTGATTTGAGTAAATGCCATGGATATCTGCACGCCGCTGACCCCTCAACCTCCTCACCAAGCCTGTGCCCTAAAAAAAATGATGATGGTCCAACAATATTCTGCCGCCAAGCTTTAATGTTTCAGTGCCCCCGCAGCCGCGCGGCGCCGTGCAGCAACTGGAGCAGAGGACGGGCCCCCTCGGCCCCAGCGAGGACGACGTGTGCACGGCGAGCCGGAGCTCTCCTCCCGGCCAAGGCTGATGTGCGGCGCACGACCTGCTACTTGCCCGCAGCCTGTATATGTTCACCGCGGGCGCGGCGTGCTTCTACACCTCTGCTCCCCTCATAGTGCGGGCGAGCGGTATCTCAGGGTACTTGAGGGGTCCGAGCGGCCTCCTTTGGACGCAAGCCGCAACGGCCGGTCTGGCCATCCCACTTCATCACCATCAACTACATGAACAGTTACTATAAGTAATGACTACACTTGGGAATTTAACTGCAATATTTGGTGCACTATGCAAAATTTTTCATCACTTTTAAGTATTAAAAGTTTATCTTCAGAACTCAACTTCTACAAACATAAAGACTATTCTTCATCTGCAACAACAAAATTTTGAAACTAAATCAAACCAAATTAAGAAAATCTTATAAATTTTTTTGGCAATTAATCTCCATATCTACATCAAAACTTGGACCTTGTTTTCAAACAATTTCATGTGTCACCCCGGGAGGAACTTTTGGGGGGGGGGGGGAGGTCTGTACCGGGCGGTACACCTCCACTCCGCTAATTTAAAATGTGCGCCAGTTGAAACTCCTCTGCTGGAGGAAGTCTGAACTTTATCTACGCTATTAATTCTCTACTTTCTCAGAAGATGTCACTACCTGTAAATTTTGGAGTTTTTGAACTGTGTCACTTTTGATGTGTTTTTGTTTCGCGTGAAGTAAGAAGTGTGAACTTTCTCTTCTAGAGGACACTACTGAAGATCTACAATAGTGCAACCTAGTGCGGAGTCAAAGAACTTTTTTTTGGAGAAAATTTAATTTCAAGAGTTTGTTCTTTGTTAAATTTCTTTCTGTCATTGTTTAAGTTGGCAATATTTACCCCTTTCTTCCCCTTGTTATGAATGTATCCAATCCCGAATTTCTTCTATTAATTTCTGACCAATCTGGTGTATCTTCCCCCAACTTGAATCTGTTGCAGGGTCCTACCCAATAAAGAGTTTGTGGGAGGGTGTTTTCTTTCCCCTAACGCCTAGAACCTTCCGCGAGAGGATATAAACTGCTGATTTTCGGGTCTCCGGGCCACTTCTGTTCCATCTTTCAGTGTGTTAAGTACATAGCAGGGGGCGGGAAGCGCCTCTTTCTTCGGCAGCGGTCAACAACAAGGTAATGGCCGATTAATAACTTCTTTCTTTGCTAGCTCAGCAGTTTAACTTTCGGGGCGGGTTCTAAGCGTTCAACCATGTAACCTTTTCCTAAAATGTAACTACTCTTTTCATATATTCTATTTTAAAACGACATATCGGGATAGAGAGTGCTTAACCCTCTCGAGCTCCCACTCACATCGTCTTGAGGTGAACTTATTTTTTCTCAACCAATTCTTCCGTAATGTAATGTAAATTGCTATTAAATCACCTCTGTAGTATGGGATTAGCCCTTGTATTAACGGCCTAGTGCCAAGTAGGTCTTAAGCAAAGTGTATTAGGAGTGCAAATTCGCCTCCTCTCAAATTGTATTTTAGAGGTCATGTATTAACTTTCTTGTCATTTAACAGACCTCAGTAGGTTGGGTATTTTACCCCTGTGTATACGTCCTTGGAGGACAGCTTAAAAGTGGAGTTCGGAGTGGCCTATGATAGGCTTGTATTTTAAGGGGAAGTTGCCCTTTATTGAAAATTGTGTCTCTGCCTCAAGGAGGCTTTTGGGTGTAATTGGAAGCAAATGTTTCTGGCATGTTTGGGGGTTTTCGGCCCCTTTGTTGTATGGTGTTCATTGTAAGGTTGGGCTCATTGCTCAAGAATTATGTTTCTGACTTTTGAAGCCCCAAAGGGGGTACCTATGTAAATGTATTTTTCAATCGTGTTTCGGCTACTAAGTACCTGTTCTATTTGTTGTTACCTAATTTTGAAAAGAAAATATAACCTTGTTAAATTTTAAAATTAATTTCACTTTAGTAGCTTGAGACCTATTCACCACCCAGCACCTTCTTTCATGCATAACTACCACCAAAACACGGTAACAGGCTCATTCGCAAATAATAATAATAATAATAATAATAATAATAATAATAATAATAATAATAATAATAATAATAATACATGACGCATGGCCTCCGGTCAGAGTTGATACCCATGGTTGACCTGCGCGCCTGTGAGGATGGGACTCCTCTACTTAGGATGAATTAGAATTACCATGTTTCCATGGGAAATTCAGATGGATTTGGATACGCTTTCCGTATTGAAAACCTCATGGAAACGGGTCTCAGTTCGTATTGAGTCTCAATACGGATATAGTATCATGGAAACGCGGAACGTATTGAAATCGATTTGAAAATGCTACGGATGCTCCAATGTAGTTTGTTTACCATGTGTTTACTGTGATTTTGTTCCCGTTCCCTGCTCGTTATATATTTTACCATGTGTAGTATTAGCAGAAATCTGTGAACGCAGGAGGAGAGTATAACGTTACTGGAAATAATACGAGAAAAGGAAATACACATGCTTTTCGACGGAAACTGATATGCAACAATTCTGTATTCAGCACATGAAGCTAGTTTGTGCAAAGCTATCGCAATTTTTCAACAGACATTGGTTTGCTCACGGAAAACGTGTCTGATTTGAGGTGTGGTTCAAGACACAGACATATGTCGAGGAACTCATCCTGAAGTTGTCTAACCAATCATCTTCTGTGGAATAACGTTGTACTATACGCTCCCACCAGTCCTTACTCGTTTCTGTTACCCAGTACCACCTTTTCTTCATATGCTTTCTTTTGCTTACCTTAGACTGAAGAAAAACCATATTATGTGCCTGCAGCTGCTGCAGGAAGATTGCCGTTTACCTCCGTCGCTCGAATCATTCATTCTCCCAACTCTGAAATGAATGGATTAAATTTACGAAAAGCTGATGCACTATTAGGCACAATACCACAATTTTGAAACTCCCATTGCTTTCGGGGATTGTACATAGAAAACAAGTTTGTATCACGGACTTTAAATTCCTTTGGTAATAATGCACGAGGGCTTCTTTATTTACTCAACTTTGGTTAGGGTTGGACATTGCTGTCAAGCGCTACATGTAGGACTATTCTCGTACGGCCTCGCGCGATCTTGTAATCTACGAGTGTCAAGCCTATTGTATCGACCAACTACAAAATTGTAGTTGGTCTTAGTTGGTCTTAGTTGGTCTTGATTGTGTTCAAATCGACCTGAATACGAATTTCATCTTACATGGAAACAGGTAACGTATTCATTACGGAAAGCGTATTCAAATCGATTTCAATCCCCATGGAAACGTGGTAAATGTTAAATACGGCACACAGCCAGATGAATATTAACCAATGAAGGTTAAAAAGATTGCCGACCTGGTTGGGAGTCGAAACCAGAGCCATCTGGACTGAAGCCCAATACGCTGATCACTCGGCCAAGGACCCGGGCCTGTTATTATTATTATTATTATTATTATTATTATTATTATTATTATTATTATTAACTTCTTTTCGTTTTGGCCATCTGAGGACCACCTTTATTCCTATCATTTTAGTTTCTTCTGGTTTTTCTCGTTTTCCAGTATTCTTTTCTTCTTATACTTTGCGAAATTCTTCGCTCTTCTATCCATTACGGTTTTGTTTTAGGCCTAGTTCTGTCTTGAAAACCTGTGCAAGCCTGAAATTTTTATTCAAAAATCACTCTGTTGTATATCTCTGGTTCCTGTACTTCTAGATCCCTTTGTACCTTGCGTACTTGGTTCTCTTATTCACAAGATACTGTATTATTTGCAGTGTTAACCTCTCCTGGTCCATTCTCAGGATGTGTCCGAAGAACACGCTCCTTATTTTCCGTGTGACGTCCGAGATTTTCTTTATCTTGGTATACATTTCTTTGTTCGCTCATCTTCTACGAGGGGCGTTCAGTATATAATGCAACACATTTTATTTCTCGACCAGTTTCGGTTTAAAGAAATTGGAATTTTGTTTATGACATCTTTGAATATTCCCGCTTCGTCTCGTAAAGTTTCATTAATTTTCGATAGGTGGCAGCGCTATAACTAGTCTTCAAAATGGCGTCTGTACGGAAGGTGCGTATCAAACAGAGAACAGTTATTCAGTTTCTTTTGGTGGAAAACTAGAGCATCTCAGATATTCATAGGCACTTGCAGAATGTTTACTGATACCTGGCAGCGGACAAAATTGTGTTTCATCATCATATCACCGACGGGAGCACACAAAACTTGAGTGTACTGTTCTTCCTCATCCAGCCTACTCGCCTTCTGACTTGTTCCTGTTTGGCCCAATAAAGGATCACTCCGTGCGAAGCACTACGTGGATGATGGGGAAGTAATCGATGCAGCACGGCGTTAGCTCCGACATCGACCAGTCGAGTGGTACCATGCAGGCATACAGGCCCTCACATTACGGTAGCATAAGGCCGTAGCATTGAACGGAGATTATGTTGAAAAGCAGAGTACCTACTGTAGCAAACGAATTTGAATCCTCAACAAGTCCAACCTGCTTTTAGAAAAATGTGTGTTGCATTAATTATTAAACTCCCTTCGTAAATTGACCGTCTTCTATTCTTCGCGGTTCCAATATCTGAGAATCTTCTTCAAGATGACTCACTTTGTGGTAATGTATTAAATTTTGCATTAATCGAAATATTCCTCTTGTGGATGTTCATAGTTTGTATGCTAAACTCATTTTGACCGAGCTCGACAGATGCAAGTGCGGCCAGGATCCAGTATTCGGGAGGTGCTAGGTTGGAACCCCACTATTCGCAGTCCTGAAGATGGTTTTCCGTGGTTCCTCAGGTACTTCAAAATGGCGCCTTTAAGGGAGGAGCGTACCTTAATTAAGGCCACGGCTGCTTCCTTCCCACTCCTTCCCTTTCCTGTCCCATCGTCGCCATAAGACCTATCTGTGTCGGTGCGACGTAAAGAAGCTTGTACAAAAACTCGTTTTGTTTATTCGCGCTCCCATTGCTTTTTTTTCTGTCAACCCAGCTTCTATCCACACACTGGGTAGTAACGGGGCACGGGATGCACCAAGTGCCTTATAATAATTAAAGTAGCCTACACGCATGTTCATAAAAACCAGAACACTTTAAAAGACTAGAGATAGGAAGTTCATATTCACAGGACATGTACATTAGAACGTCTGAAGAAATGATTAGCATTTGAACCGTGTCGGCCCTCAGGTTCAAGGTCCACATCGATATATCGGCGCACCACCACCGACTGGTAAAATGTGCCTGCGGCTCTCGTTGTCGCTATAAACCGAAGGTAATGGACCAGTGTGACTTGGGCAGACGTGCAGGATGCCCCACAGACGTATGCGAGTTTGAAAGAGAGCGCATTATTGGCATGAGAGAACGTGATGCATCCATCCGGGAAATTGCTGCTCGTGTGGGACGAAATGCGTCGGCCGTGCAACAGTTGTGTACAGAATGGTTCACAGAAGGCCGTAGAGCACGACGAGATGGGTCTGATCGCAACCCCCAGACCACCCTCTGAGAAATCGACACCTCATCCGAAGGGCATTGCAGGACAGATCTGCGTCCTGCTGGGCTCTGGAGCAGCAGTGGAAGAGTGTAACACGTCGTACACTATCACGATGATCTTCCGTCGCCGTTTATTACGGTCTGGGTTACCGCCGCGTCGTCCACTTCTCCGCCTACCTTTGACTACTATGCATAAACATGCTAGAATGTAGTGGTGTATGGAACGACGTCATTGGGGACAGGAATAGCAACAGGTAGTGATTTCGGACAAATTCAGATTCTGTTTGTTTGAAAATAATGGCCGCATTTTGGTTCGCTGCAGACAGGGGGAGAGGCATCACATTGGCTGCATTCGCACAAGACATATAGCGCCAACTCAAGGCCTGGGGTGCTATTGGGTATAACCACAAATCATAGTTGGTGCTTGTCCAGGGCACTGTGACCAGCTTGACCTAAGTGAGTGATATCCTGCGACCCGCAGCTGTCCCTTTCTGCGCGACACACCAGACGCCTATTTCAGCAGGACAATGCGCGACCACGTGTTGCTGAACGAACGCGTGCCTTCTTGTTGTCGCAGGATGTCAGACTGTTGCCCTGGCCCACCCGATCACCGGACTTGTCGCCAATCGAAAATGTGTGGGATACTGTCTTAAATGCAGATCAGTAGTGACTGATTGATTGACTGATTGATTGATTGATTGATTGATTGATTGATTGATTGATTGATTGATTGATTGATTGATTGATTGATTGATTGATTGATTGATTGATTGATGACTGCATGAATTGGTGAATGAGAGGTGTAACTGCCCATACTATCTGGCCTTACTAGTAAAAGGTTGGACATAACCGGTCATAAACAAAATGCAAGGAGGCGAAACACCTGCACTCCTTCTAGAAATTGTTAAAACCCTAAGTGGGCTTACGGCCCGAAAATGCCAACCGCGAGGTGAATGCAACATGGGTGGCTATAACCCAGGACGCCATTCGCGCCGTATATGCGTCGACGCTGTCACGCATGGAGCAAGTTATCAGTGGCCATGGAGGACCCAGTGCTTACTCGGCAGCAGCACACATGCCTAAGCTTGGTGACTGAAATACTGATCGTTTGTGCAGAACATACTAATGAACATGTCCTGTGAATATGAACTTCCTATTTCTAGTCTTTCAAGGTGTCCTGTTTTTTATGTACTTGAGTGTATTTACACATTATAATACAAACACTGATGTACAAAACTGTAGATCACGGGATCTTCATTCTTGCGAGAGGAACGATCCCACAATGTTGCATGTTGACAGGAGGACAGAATGTTGCATAATTTTGTAGATGTTCGGTGAAAGACCCAGTTCTTGCAGACTCTTGTGAAGTGTGTGTGGAATGAGGCCGTTGACTGACAGAATCACAGGGACTATCCGTACCAGTTCCATCTTCCAGATCATCTTCATCTCTTCTGCAAGTTCTTTGTACTTGCAGACTTTTTCATGGTACTGCTGTCGATGTTGGTGTCATTGGGGATTATTATTTCTTCCTTCGATTTTGACCTACTTTGGACCACAGCAAACAATTGACTTGCTGGTTAGTCTTTTTTTATCTTCTCCGAGAACTTCATTTCCTTGTGGTTCCTCTTCCTTTCCTCTGACCATATGTTTTTGGACTTTTGATTTTGCTTTTCCTGGAACCCCTTGAATTGATCAATTTTACCTCGAAACATATCACTATTAAATATTTATTTTGGATTTGCCACACCGCGTGTCGCGACGTGCCCCCTTTCAGTGCCGAGCGAAAGGAATTGAGCGAGTCTCGAATCCGCGACCTCCGAGACCAAGGACATTGAGTATTGATCTAGAGTTTATATGATCGTGTAACAGTGGCAAGAAGTTATAGTGTTTCAAATGTTGAGTGATAATTTTATTAGTGGAAGACAGCTATAAGTATTCAAAGGATAAGACTTCATACAAGTTCTACTTGAAGCAAGCTGGTGCAGTTCAAGTCATTGTGTGTAATGTTGTGCAGTAGTCAGCTACACGGCGTCAGAGTAAGACAGATAACGCAAAAGAAATTTCTGTGTTTCTAGAAACGGATAGAAGCATATATCGCGTAGATTGTTGACGCAGTAAGAAACAAATTATTCGAGTGAATTCCATGACACTCCCCATCAGTTAGTGGGAGGAACTCGTGACTTAAAAACGTCTTACTTCTTCAGAAGTAGAGGGGCAACGATTCGAGAAACGTCGATCGTAAGGTGTAGGGAGTGATACTTCGACGGATTGTAGAGAGACTGTCCGACCACCGTGCGAACAACACGTGTGTGGCTGTGCGTCACAAAGGGAGAATCCGTCGAACTACTGAGCAAGTGACGTGTGTGTGGCTGTGAAGCAGTATAGTACAGAATTTGTAGGTTACTCACATGGCAGTGAGCCGTAGAACCAGTTAAATGTGGCTAGGCAAAACGGTCTAGAAATTGTAAAGGTTTACGCGAGACAGTGAAGTTATCACTGTCTACAACATAGATAAAAGTTTGCTATAGGAAGACTCTTAGAAATCCAACGACTAAGTTATTTGTCGTAGCTGTGAGCCTAGAGATTGGGAACGAACATCGAATTGTTTGTCAGGAAGGCCGAGTGTCATAGCGAGCCTATCCTATCAGTAAGCATAACCTTGTAGTCAGAACTGTTGGGAGATAGACTATTCTGATCGACGACGGAGTTTGAGGGTGTTGTGTTCGAGTCCCGGAGTTACACATCCACTTGAACTAAACATCACATCACTCAACGCGGCTACGGAGTCGTGGACGCAGAGAAGGAGTCAAGGGAGAAGATGACGCAGATGGAAGAAGAAAACTTCAATCAGAAGCTAAAATAATTACGAAGGTTTTGTAGGGTTTGATCATATTGTATTACAGAGTGTAAATGAACTGGATAGTCAAGGACGTTGAGAGAGACTATCCAACGAAGAGCTATAGGTGTATTGAACCCATGACCTTTGTGCCCTAAGAACATTATGCGTAAATTGACAATATAATTAAAAGTTCGATTTTTGATGGCATGGATTTGACACGTGACGAGGGGGTGATTACATTCGGTCCCACGCTCTGGGATACGTGACGTCAGTTGCACGTGTCAACGGCGGAAGAATCTTAAGTCAGTTTTGTGAACTATTTCAAAGCGCGTGGGTATGGCGTGCCCCAAGCCAAGTCAAAAAAATATAGTGCCTATCAAAGGAGGTCAATTATCCCACAAATCGAACCCGTATAAATTTTAAATGTCCATGAACACTACCGCCAGAAATGTAGCAAGTATGTAGTCACTTTCAAAACTCTTGTAATTACAGTTTAGTTAAGTCAGAAAATTTATAGAAATTTTCTTGGCGGCAAAGGGAGATGCCCGAAGAGAGGGGGTAACTGGTATAAATATGAAGGGACGCCAAGACGAAGTCTCCTTCTCCTGCATTTTATGGTACGAAGCGGACGATAAAGTGTTGAGCTGCTCTGTGGAATCAAACAACAAAGTAGACTAAGTTCAACCGCAGATTTTAGCCATTGTGGCTGGGGTCTTGACTCCCTGTGGAGATAGTTTCTTGAGTGGAAATAATTGTACCAGATAGGACGGTCAAAGTACTGAATAAATTCTCATGTGATAATTAAAGAAATTCGTGTGTGGAAGTAATTACAGTCCATCGTGTGCGCTCAAAGAGAAAAAGTGAAGGGCATTTTCCTTTTTTTATGCTTTATTCTAAGAAACCTGAAGAAATATAATAATCTGTAAAGCCAGAAATGTAAAAATGGCTAAATAAAAATGCCAGGGTCGCAGGTGAGCCCTATGACGAACACTGGTGTGACTACATAAGGTATGTGACTTTCCATCTTACTACCTATTATATCTTGTTTCATGATCTCCAAATGTGTATTTGAATTGGGTATGTACGACGCAGTGGTCACCCCTATATGCTTTTTTTTTCTGTAAATGTTAGAATACGACTAAGAGAGTCATTTGTTTTATTTTCCACTTGGATAAATTTTTGAAGTCTTGCGAATGCCGTATAATGTTATAAAAAGTTATTGAATAGGGTTTCGAAGTGATATCACGTCCAATGTAGATCGTCATTTCCGTGTGTTTACTGCATATATTTTGTGATGTCAAATTAAGATGTTCATTCGACGTAAAATTTTTCTGTCTGTAATTTTGACGTAAATAATATAAGAAATCCATGGTTACTCATTTTCAATCGAGTGTAAGCGCGCTGTCGGGTGAGAGTCTAGTGTGTTGAATTTGGTCACGGAGAGAAACGTTTTTTTCTAGGCCCATTTTAAACTGTGCCTGACGGACCATAAAAAATGATCTACTAGAAATTTTCAGTCACTTTTCGTGAAAATCAAGTTATTAAAAATACGATATCATTTTATGCGAAGTATTCATTATTAATGCATTGTGCGATATTAGACGTCGGGATTTCTAGTAAGGATTTTATTGCAGTTCTTTTGTCGATGATAGTTGGGAGTGGGGAAACAGAGGTTAGTTTTGTCGTATGAGTCGAGATGAGATTTGTGAATCAGGGTGTAGACCTGTCATTGAAGCCGGGACATGGAAGCCCGTGGAATATTTTATAATGTTGGGAATGGAAAGAAATATATAGAAATCCATAGCGGTATTAACTTGCGACGCATATATTTATTGTGGGCATCTTTAAGCATAATCTGTGCATTTTGTTGGTTATAATATCGTATTTGTTTAATTATGTCGGACGAGTTTAAAAGGGAGCATTTTGAGAAGCCAGTCAGGTAGAATGAAACAGGTGTTACATGTCACTGCCAAGCGGACTAGGGTGAAACGCCGGCAGCTGATAGAGGGGTTCATGGCAAGATAACGGGACCCGCGTGGAATTGAGATTGTATTTCTCGGCCGGGGAGAGCGTTAAATGTAGGATTTAGTTGAAATTTTCATCCGGTAATAACCTGAGTATTATTAGATACTGTAAATTTTGTTTAATTGGGGACGTAATGAACATTTGAAACCACGAACTTCGAGTATAATGAACAAGAGTAACCAAATTCAGGGTTGTCCAAAATATAGATGGTTGTGATAATTGTTTGTCTGTGAGGGGTGCGCAAACTTTATAATATGTTATGACGAGATATGACATCGTAATTATATGGCGAGTTGCTTTTGGTTTGTACGTAGATTATTAGGGTATCCAAGTGTTAATAATGGCTAGGGTTAGATTAGATTTAAAGAGTGAGATCATGAGACAAGATATATAACTGGACATGAATTATGTAATAATTCTTTCCCAGCCAGATAAACATCACAGGATTGAATTTACATCACAGCTGCGTAGTAATTTGTGAAGAAACCAGAGTCCGCGGAGATAGAAATTGTTGTTCTTCAAGATTTCATTAAAACATTTAAATTTATTTAATTATTAAATTCAGTGAAACCGCATTTTGAAATAACTTTAATCAAGCGAATAACTTGGAGATGCATTCTGGAAATCTTAGTTTGTTTTCTGGGGAATATTTGAAATGGTAAAGTAGCGATTAAGGGGACATATCCGAAGGAAATGGATTTTACTGCCACAAAGTTTGTGAGCATTGCTGTTGTTGTAATTATTTAACTTTGATTGATTGAGCAGTGAGTGTGCTGGGGATAGTAAAGTGGAAACTTTGGTCAACAACCGATGTAATTTAATTGTGTTTAGCCTTCAGCTTAGAAACTTGGATGGTCAGGGGGTCATCAACCTCAGTGACTTAGATTAGGGCCATATGCCACTGTAGCATCATTTTCCTTGCGGTCATCATCCATAATGACTTTAAAGTAACTTAGAAGTTTAGATGTCGGTCCATGACATAGACGCAGGTCACATCGATTCAATTAAGGGTCCATGTTGTATAACCACTGTGTGGCACACACCGATTGGACTGCCTTAATTATACCCAGAGTCCAGAGTTCGTGTTACGAGGGCTGGACCGTAACGAATCACTATGATGGTACATGTGGTCTCACATGGAAGCCGAATTTAAGGATTTCCAGACTTTCTTTTCTTTAATAAAAAATGAGACAATGGTTTCTATTAAGAATGCCCATCAGGCAGACACGTCAAAGGCTCACCAGTGTTCTAACCTTATATGTAATAAAATGATTGTGGTGTCCAGTGGACACGTGTAATTTCAGTGATATCGTTGATATATCAGAATGCTTCAGAATTTCCTGAATAAATTGGAATCTTTTAAACAGACCTTTCATTCAAAGTAGATAGATTAGAATTACTGAACCCTACCTTTACCTCAGCAAGTGACGAAGAACCCGATAGACCCAAGAGACAGATCTCATGAACTTTGCTGATAGGTAAGAAAGGTAGGTATCCCTAAATACGGACCTAAAGGGTTCAGTAACTGCACAAAGATTTTTTGTATAATCAATACAGGTGAAGGGAAGAGAGAGAGAGAGAGAGAGAGAGAGAGAGAGAGAGAGAGAGAGAGAGAGAGAGAGAGTGTGTATATATATATATGTGTGTGTGTGTGTGTAAAGGTGATCTTGTTATTACTAAGATTAAGCTCCCGAAAATCCGAACCCTACTCCCCAGCCTGCCAAATCCGTAGGATCACGACAGATTGATGCCAACTTCGTATATGTTGTTTCTTGTATCCATTCAGTAGTTGCTTTTAATTTGATGAAGTTAAAGATTTTGTTTGTTAGTCGAGTCCCTTTCATTGTTGTGAGGTGCCCATAAATAAAACTTCCATCTCCTCTTACGTATGGTGTCTGTGATCTCTGTCTGTCTGTATAGATCTCAATTTCTCCTCTTCCTCCATGTACTATCCTTTCTTTTTCGAGTTCTGAGATCTTTCAAGATTTTTTCTTTCTTCTGTAGCTCATCCATTTCCCTTTTCTTATTTAGTATCAAACATTTTGAACAGTTAAGTCCCCCTGGCTTGATAACCGTGATATACAAGGTCTCATATTAACTCAGACCGAAGGCAGGGTGTTTGTACTCTGCGCCACGGCAGCTGCCTCAGTCGCGCGGCCGCCCTGCTTTAAGCGTGTATACAGTCTTATATGAAATCTTACCTTATAAAAGATGCCGGAAGTGCCGTCCTTCCTGGGTTATACAGGCATTGCATCTGGTAACCACATTCTGGCTGAAGCGAGTGAGTTGTGCCACTGTAATGTTTCTGATTTCATTCGTAATGTTTTCTTTCAGGTCTTCCAGTGTGTGAGGATTTGTTCTCCAATGACTGTTGGAATCGTGTAGATCATACCTATTGACCGACGCGTAAACACATACAACCATCACTTATTATTTGCCTGGAAGGATCACCTAATTCGCAGACAATATGGGCTCCAACAAGGACAAACCTCCACCCGAAACAATGTAAAACTACAAGTACTTAAAAAATAAATAAAACTGTAAATTAAACACCCGGCAATACTTCTAAAAGTACAAAGTTTGTAAAATATCACTGCCACAACAAATATTCACTTTACACATCAACAGCAGTGGGGGTGGGGGGGGGTGGGGGGGATGGCTTGTCAGGTGTCCATGACTGTTTCTTTACTCAGTAGTTGAAGAGTGATTTTACACACTGATAAAGCTACAGTACACAACACAATATTATTTGTATTATAGAGGGTTAGCCCAAACTTTGGCCGTCGTAGTGCAGAGCTTCTTTCGTCAGTACGAGTACGGTGGTTATTTCTGAAAGAATGTGGATTTCCCAACCTGTTCTTTTTTTTTGTTTGCTAGTGGTTTTACGTCGCACCGTCACAGATAGGTCTTATGGCGACGATGGGACAGGAAAGGCCTAGGAGTTGGAAGGAAGTGGCCGTGGCCTTAATTCAGGTACAGCCTCAGCATTTACGTGGTGTGAAAATGGGAAACCACGGAAAACCATCTTTAGAGCTGACGACAGTGGGGTTCGAACCCACTACCACCCGGATGCAAGCTCACAGCCGCGCGCTCCTAACCGCACGGCCAACTCGCCCGGTCCAACCTGTTCTAATAATAACCATCCCTTGCTGCCACTCACAACAATCAACAAGGCTTTTCAAGTAACTAGCCAGATCTAGTCAGCGAAGATGCGATAACGAAGACATCCCCCTTATCTGACACTAAATACTGAAGTTTCTAGCCTGTTTATAGCTCTCGACATTCAGTGTAGCCAAGTAGGCTTACGATGGACGGTTGAGTTGTAAATAGAAATAAATTATTTGGTCCTAGGAACGAACTTATTTCGTAATATTGTGACGGTCAGCGTGGTTCGGTTACTATAACTGGAATACGCATTTCTTGAGAGAGTGTGTGGGTGCGTCATATAAGTGTATTATTTTAATTCCTTCGGATTTGAAAACTAAATAGTGTAGCTTATTAATATTATTATTGTTGTTGTTCGCTGTAACAGTACACAACCTTGTATCAGGAAATAATCGTGTAGCTTTCCTTATCAGGAAACCAGGGGGGGGGGGCGAGCTCCTTAGCGCCGCTACTGATCAACAGGCAATATAACTTGTAAAATAAACTTTTCAGAAAAGTACCAGGGAAACGCGGTGTGGAGCAGCACGGGTCCTCCAGTAGAAACCTCTACTTGTTTTGTGAGTGACTTACTCGGTGACGTTCAAGATTCGCACCAATGTCATCTAGCTTTTCCTCTGTTAAAACTGCTCCTGTGCGCGCATGTTTTTCATTGAGCGCTGAGACAGTAGTTTCAAATTTATTTATAATTAAGGTACGTGGATCTGTGCTCGTGAAGGTGGCACTTCACCAGGAAATTGCTGAACAAATGCATCGCGTACCCGTCAAGCTGACTCGGGCTTAAAAAAAAAAAATCTTTTGCATACGAAAATACGGTGTTGCAATGATAATTGTCTCACCATGTTAACAGCTGAGATTCAGACCTGCGACTGATGCTTCCGAGGTCGAACATGTGCAGGCTGCTTGCAAGGTCAAGATCCATGCGCGTGCCTCCAGTACTGCAGCTTACGTATCGGAGAGTAAAAGCGCCGCTTGGAGGGTCTGTTTATTTGAGAGGCCCTGCAGTGTCTGATCTTTGCCCTGTACGATAGTTTTCTTTTGTTGTATCTATTCTGTACTAATCTATATGCCAACTCCATCTTTTTGGACCTCCCCTTATATGCTTCTTTATCAGTCCCATTCGGCTGGATCCATTCACCAAGATATTTAAATTTATCTCACCTCTTCACTTTCCCATGCTTTGTTTCCAGATGCTTTTCTGTTATCACTGTATCAGGGGTACAACTTTCCCGGTTATTTAAACTGTGCGCCTTCTCTATTATGGCCATCTCTGAAGGTGATTGAGAACTTTTAAGACTTTGTAAAACTTTTTTCAATGGTTAGATGGCACTAACATCTATTTTCTAGCGATCTCTGGTGGGCTAAGTGTTAGTCTACCGCCAGAGAAATTTAATTTGTTATAGTTGGTGAACCTTTTTACTGGTTACTGTTTTTTTAATGTGCCGAAATTGTCAATTCTTCACGTGTTTCCTCCTCTAATGTAATCTGCCTATCATATACCTGTTACTAATTTCTCTAACTACCGAGCTCGATAGCTAAAGTCGCTTAAGTGCGGCGAGTATCCAGTAATCCGGATATAGTGGGTTCGAACCCCACTCTCGGCAGCCCTGAAGATGGTTTTCCGTGGTTTCCCCATTTTCACACCAGGCAAATGCTGGGGCTCTACCTTAATTATGGCCACGGCCGCTTCCTTCCCATTCTTATTCCTTTCCTATCCCATCGTCGCCATAAGACCTATCTGTGTCGGTGCGACGTAAAGCAAATAGCAAATAGCATTTCTCTAACTAATCAGTACCCAGGGAAGTGTATGGAAATTTAGCCTATCAATGCTCTGCATTCCAATGTAGTCTAGAGCTTTCCTCTGAGGATCTATTTAAGGAGAACGCTTTAGGGCCGTCTTGTCTGATTTGCCCCTGCGATTGAGGGTGTGACTTGACGGGGTTCGAGAGGGCAGAAGGTGGCCGGCTTGAAGAAGATCCAGCGCTGACAGGTAATGACAGAATTTACCTATGTATGTGATTGTGCCGGAGTGTGTTTCGAGGGGAAGATTTCAGCAGTTTTCCTTAAAATCTAATATGTAATCTTTTCGCTGAATTGTAGAACCTTCTGTGCAGTCTTCGGACTCAATGTATATTCCCTACTGGGATATTTAATGTAAGGGAGCACGAGTGGTGACCTCGGAAGTCTCCCCTTCTACTTTTCATTTATGTGACTAAAATGTTTCAATCTCTAAATTTTGGAAATTTGTCTCAGCCTTTAAACGTTCCCCTTTTAGTCACCCTTTTTAGCGTGGGATTAGCCTCTGTGTCATTGAGCCTTAAGTCCACTTAGGTTCTTGTATTTTCCAGAATATTCTCCTTAGACGTGCTGGTGTTTCGCCTCCTTGCCCTTTGTTAATGTCCCACTTTTGTTGTAACCTTTTCTTTTCTTTCTTAAGGCCTAGTAGAATGGGTAAAATCCCCCGTAAGGTTTTGCGGGTAACCGAGTCTACATTTAGGTTCCCTTGGGGAACAGTACTTAACCTGGTTGTGAAATTTTGTAATTGATTAGCCCACCAAGGGGCAATTTGTGTATGAACACTATGAAGTGTGACCACCCGATTGGTTAATTGTGTAACGGAGAATGTAAAACGACGTCGCTTTATTGAGGCTATCCTCTATGTATTTGGAGCTCTGACTCTATAATCTGTACCTGTTAGGAGCAATAACGCTTTTTCATATGTAGGTTAACGACTGGGCGTTTATCCCAATTAATCTTGTACCTGATTAAGGATTTTTAAGTCCAATGTGTTGTTGGAACTGACGAGCTGTTTGTTAAATGTGAATATTGTCAAGTAATTTTTCAACTACTTCTTGTTAAATTATTAAATAACTCTATCAGGATTTTAAGAGAGGAAAGAAATGCAATTTTCAATTTTATTAAAGTAAATTGTAACTCTAAATGGCCCCCTGTCCAGCTGTTCACCCCACGCGCTTCCTTTCCTTTGCCTTCCACGATAAATCGGTGTATCAATTCCTATCTATATATTAAGAGTTTACTAAAACCAGCTTTGGCAAATCCTTCCGTCCGTTCTAATGGATCGATTTGCTTCATTTTTATTTTAATCTCTCCGAAATTACCTACTGGTGAATCATGAGGCATTGAAAGGCCTCTAATTTCAGCGAACTTTGAATATTCACAAACTGAAATGATTAAATGAACACTCCAATAATTGCTGGTGAAGCTTACACTAACCTGCAATACGTTCTGTATTTAGCAGGTTGCTAAGCGACTAACACTTTCATTAATATTCTGTCATGTGATTTTCATCCTTAGTAATGTCATTGTATGCAGCCATGTTTGATTACTACCTGTCAAGCTAGAGAGTATACAGTTCCTCTGATCACGGAAAAATACTATTCCCTGCTAGATACTCTTTGATTCTCTAAACTTTCCCCGCTTCCAAACATATTCAACAGATGGCAGAACGTTTCTAATAAATTACATGCTGCTAAGAGAAAAAGTCCCCATCATGACATACGCCTTAGGCTGATGACACACGGAGCGGTTTTTGCCGGTGGTGGTGGTGGCGATTATTGTTTTAAGAGGAAGTACAACTAGGCAACCATCCTCTATATAACACTAATCAGAGAGAAAAAGGGAAGGGATCCGACACTTCGAAAAATGAAGGTATCGGCCAAAGAAAGACAAGGGCCACGAAGGGCGTGAAAATGAAAGACTCCCTAGCCCTCGCAAACGTAATACCGTCGGGGTCGGAAAAGAACAAGAGTTGACCAAGAGAGGTCGGATAGGATAGGTGAAAGTGAGGAGCCCGGTACAAGTAAGTGGAAGCAATGCCAGGACTCAGCTAAGGGCCCCGTGGTCGCCAACCCACGCTCCAAAGTTCAGAGCCCCTGGGGCCAGGTTTTTGCCGAGTCGGCGCATGTTTCTATTGTATCAGATGGGATGAAACAGACACAGCGCAGCGGTGCTCGCCGACAGGCGGCAGATTTGCCGACTCGGCCTGTCGTTTAGCTGGCGGTGCAGCGAGCGTTTTGAAGACTTTTTGCGCGCTCTAGCGCCATTGATTTAATACATTCAGCTGAATCACGGCCGACTTGATGCGTCGCTCTAGCGATAGATCCAGTCGGCCGTGGCTGAATTTACGCGGTGATTGCATCATTGGTAGGTATTCCTGTATTAGATATCATAAAGTATCTTTGAAATTCAATAATATACACGTAAAAGGACATATAGAGTAAGTAGACTGTTGGAATAAGAACAATAATTTATTTTTATATAATGTTAGCTAACTTCCTCACCTAACGTCGCGCTCGCTAATGTGTTTTGTCCACTGCCAGCTCGATACGCACCCGATGACTGCTTATAAGCGCTCATTTTAGGTGCAGATCGAGCAGGCAGTGGTTTCGTCACAGTCGGCAAAAACCACTCTGTGTATTAATCACAGGCGGCGGCCGACGCGGCTGCCAACTCAGCAAAAACCGCTCCGTGTGTCATCAGCCATTATCTGGGAGCACCTTCCGAAGTATAACCTAGCTACATTTGAAAGAGTGAAAGCCATGTATCTTAAAAGTTCTCTGCCTGGCAAAAAACGCTCCTTCGAGACTAACCTACAAGCTCACAAGAACTGCGATTAAAAATACCGTTGTCTTCTAAGACACAATACCATGCTTTACATCAAGAACTGCAGGATTAAAAAAAAAAAGCGAATATGTGGATAGATTTCTACCAAACAGGCGGCATGATGACGTCAGAACGGATGAATTCTGACTACCAACTGCGGCATACCATAACGTGCTTCTTATTAAATGTTTATAAGACCATTGGGAAAGGCAGGCATAACAATGAGTATGACAGACATGTCAAAACGAGTTATCTGACCTATTTGTAATGAATTCTGCCGAGCAGCACGGGTCATCTAGTTATTATTAAATTTTATTTTGTGTTGCGTATCCTCTACACGTTAACTATTTCAGTGAGTATGCATTCATTAAACTACGGACAAAGCAGATCAACGAATTTAGTTGCTCAGTGTTTGTCGGTTGTTCCGTGTGTAGGTACACTCAGTGGCACAAAAATTGTCCGACAAAGAAATATTTAATTTTATACATTCTCGAGACGAGGAGACTGTTAGTAGCCAGTCGCCGAAGAGATCATACTTGGTATCCACCTGTACAAGAGGAGTTTAAAAGAAAAGTCTACTTCTGAGACGACCAATTTTTGTGTGCTTGAGTGTACCTGTAATGCTTACAACTCGGCTGTATGTCTTAGACCAGCGAGGCCCAGTCGTTCCCGCCCCAATGAGGACTATTTGTCCTGTCCGCAGCCCACTGCTAAATCATTGATTACAGAGCTCGGCGCTTTTTTATTTTCTTTCTAAGAAAGATGGAGCCTTTCTTTTTAGATCTCTCGCCGCGCGCTCTTTATCACATCACAGAAGCAATGTCTTTACCGTGACGATCGCCTTGAGCTGTGGCGGATTGTGGTGGTGGTGGTGATTGTTGAGGGGGAAGAACAGCTGATCTGGAATATTAAGAAACACCACATGTCCAGGAAGTTAAATCTTTCGGGCGATACAAAAAGAAAAAAAAAAAAAAACTCACGTCCTAAATTTGTTGTCAAACTAATACCCTTAGCTGCAATTAATGTTGATGGGAATATGCTTATGAATTGTGGTTAATTTTAACCTCCTTTAACCCTTAATTGTTGTGTTTTTTTTAATGACGTGCGGTTTGTTACAGCCCAGTGGAAACTGGCCTTCTTGAGGAAACTGTAAGTAATAAATTGTTAGACACTGACAATTTTAATCACGTAAACATATCGGAATAATTACGCTTGTCATAAACATTATTTCATGTGTGGATATTGGAAAACTGTCAGCTTAATCACTTTCCGTTCATAAGTGCAATATATTCAAATTACTTAGGAGAAATTCACTGCTATTGTACAGTATTTATATAAACAATTATCATGACCAAAAATATGGCTTCCGATCGAGATAACTAAATAAAATTTAGGAACCTCAATCGTAATATTGCCAGTGGCCGTACGGAATCAGTCAGTCAATCATTCACCACTGATCCGCATTTAGGGCAGTCGCCCCGATGGCAGATTCGCCATCTGTTGTCTACCTAGTCTTTTCATAAATAATTGCAAAGAATTTGGAAATATATTGAACATCTTCCTTGGTAAATTATTCCAAACCCTAACTCCTCTTCCTGTAAACTAATATTTGTCAAAATTCGTGCTCTTGAATTCCAACTTGATGTTCATATTGCGATCTTCCGTACTTTTAAAAACACCACTCAAACTTATTCGTGTACTAATGTCATTCCACGCTATCTCTCCACTGTCCACTGACAGCTCGGAACATACCACTTAATCCAGCAGCTCGTCTCCTTTCACCCAAGTCTCCCCAGCCCAAAGGTTGAACATTTTCGTAACGCAACTCTTTTGTCGGAAATCACCCAGAACAAATCGAGCTGCTTTCTTTGGATTTTTCCCAGTTCTCGAATTAAGTAATCCTGGCGAGGGTCCCATACACTGGAAACATACTCTAGTTCGGGTCTTACCAGAGACTTATATACCCTCTGCTTTACATCCTTACTACAACCCTCATAACCATATAAAGAGAGATGTACCCTTTATTTAGCCTACAATCCCGTTCATGTGATTGCCCCCAATGAAGGTACTTAGTGATCCCCATAAGGAGCTTTCTCTCCATCAGTGCAGTAATTAAAACCGAGAGGACTTTTCCTATTTATTATTAGTGACATTTTTAATCCCGTTTATCATAATACCATTGCCTGCTGTCCGTCTCACAACATTGTCGAGGTCCTTTTCCAGTTGCTCACAATCCTGTAAGTTATTTATTACTCTATACAATATAGCATCATCCGCAAAAGCCTTATCTCAGATTCCAGTTTTTTACTCATATGTATATGAAAATATTAAGGTCCAATAATACTGCTTTCAGGAATTCCCGTCTTAATGATTACAAGATCTAATTTTCTGAGTTGTATTTTCTAGAAATATATGTTATATATATATAGAAATATGCCCATTCAGTTACTCTTGTCTTTTTCATCAAGTTGACTCTTTTTTCCTTTTCCTTCCGTTCCATCTACCGGTGAACCTTTGAATGTGGTATTCCATATTTTTCTTAATCTGCTTGCCGGGCTGAGTGGCTCAGACGGTTAAGGCGCTGGCCTTCTGACCCCAGCGTGGCAGGTTCGATCCTGGCTCAGTCCGGTGGTATTTGAAGGTGCTCAAATACGTCAGCCTCGTGTCGGTAGATTTACTGGCACGTAAAAGAACTCCCGCGGGACTAAATTCCGGCACCTCGGCGTCTCCGAAGACCGAAAAAGTACTTAGTGGGACGTAAAGCAAATAACATTATTATTATCTTAATCTGCTTACCCTCCAGGGTTGGCTGTTCCCTCGGACTCAGCGAGGGATCCCACCTCTACCGCCTCAAGGGCAGTGTCCTGGAGCGTGAGACATTGGGTCGGGGAAACAACTAGGGAGGATGACCAGTACCTCGCCCAGAGGCTTTGGTGAGGGATGGGATGATTGCAAGGGATAGACAAGGAAGAGGGAAGGAAGCGGCCGTGGCCCTAAGGTAGGTACCATCCCGGCATTTGCCTGGAGGGGAAGTGAGAAACCACGGAAAAACACTTCCAGGATGGCTGAGGTGGGAAT
Organism: Anabrus simplex; assembly: GCF_040414725.1. Taxonomy (NCBI): domain Eukaryota; kingdom Metazoa; phylum Arthropoda; class Insecta; order Orthoptera; family Tettigoniidae; genus Anabrus; species Anabrus simplex. The sequence goes on along the minus strand of NC_090269.1, from coordinate 147,789,493 downwards.
AGAACCCACCTCTACTCAGTTGACCTCCCGAGGCTGAGTGGACCCCGTTCCAATCCAATTTCGTGGCGGAGCCGGGAATCGAACCCGGGCCTCCGAGAGTGGCAGCTAATCACACTAACCACTATACCACAGAGGCGGCGGATTCACATTATTACCAAGCTTATTATACCCTTGTCTGCTCATCAGCCCGCTAATAGGCTACCCGTCGTATTTCGTTCCGTGCGCCATCTAGTAGCTAATGGCGAAACTGTTGTGGAGAAATGTAAATCTAGGGATTGGTACTCTTCTTGAATGAGTCAGCGTAACCTTAAAGAACACCCAAACTACAGGGTGTGTCAGAATACATTTTTCTTTCTTCTCTCTTAATCCTTTTACCCTCCAGGTTTGGTTTATCCCTCGGACTATTCCCCCTGTGGGTGGTGGCGGTAGAATAACTCCCACGGTATCTCCTACCTGTCGTAAGAGGCGACTAAAAGGAGCCTCACGGTCTCTGAACTTTGGAGCGTCGATTGGCGACCAAGGCCATTAGCTGAGTCCTGGCATTGCTTCCACTTACTTGTGCCAGGCTCCTCACTTTTATGTATCCTATTCGACCTCTCTTGGTCAACTCTTGTTCTTTTTCGACCCCGACGCTATTAGGTTTGCGAGGGCTAGGGAGTCTTTCATTTTCATGCCCTTCGTGGCCCTTGTCTTCCTTTGGCCGATACCTTCATTTTTCGAAGTGTCGGACCTCTTCCATTTTCCCCTCTGGTTAGTGTTATATAGAGGATGGTTGCCTAGTTGTATGATGTGAATGTTTCAGGTGACTAGAAAATGGATAGAAGTAGCAAGAATACGCCTCAAAATGTTACCCTGTGCTCACGGAAACGAACGGATGTACGCGATAAATAGAACGTTACGGGGAAATATTTATGAATAGTTTTTGGTTTTATAAGGTGTTAAGTAACAGTTTCTTAAGTAATTTAAACGAGCGTGTTATACAAGCGGAGCGGATGCGTATCTGCTTCAAGTACCATCCAAAGCGCGATGTAATCAGAGCTACAGTACGGCCTGTACATCACGAAGGCAGTGCTCATGGGTTTTGAGAGGCCCATAACTGTTTCTTAATTCATTAGCTGAAGAGTGATTTTGCATGTTGACAAAGCTACAGCACACAACACAGTATTACTTTTATTACAGAGGGCTATTCCGAACGTACGCCGTTGTAGTGCAGAGCTTCTCTCGTCAATAGGAGTACGGTAGCTTTTTCTGAAAGAATGTGGGTTTCCCAAGCTGTTCCAAAAATAACCATCCCTTGCTACCACTCACAACAATTAACAAGGCTTTTGAAGAAATTGGCCAGTTCTGAGAACCCAGTAGTCAGCTAAGATGCCATAGCAAAAACATCCTCTTTATCTAAACTCTAAATACTGAAGTCTTGAGCCTCTTTATAACACTCGGCGGTCAGTGTAGGTAAGTAGGCCTAAGATTGACGGTTGAGTTTTAAATTACTTGGTCCTAGGAGCAAGATTATTTCTTAATATTGTGAGGGTCAGCATGTTTTGGTTACTATAATATTTGAGTATGCATTTCTTGTGTGTGTGTGTGTGTGTGTGTGTGTGTGTGTGTGTGTGTGTGTGTGTGTGTGTGTGTGTGTGTGTGTGTGTGCGCGCGTGTGTGTGTGTGTGTGTGTGTGTGTGTGTGTGTGTGTGTGTGTGTGTGTTCGTACCACATAAGTGTATTACTTTATTTCCTTCGGATTCGAAAACTAAATTTTGTAACGTATTATTACTATTATCGTTGTTCATTGTTGTTCATTGTAATAATATACAACCTTGTTCTACGAAATACACTTGTAACTTTCCTTATCAGGAAACGACGGGCCCTTTTTAATTATTGGGGAGGGGTCTTAACGCCGCTTCTGGGCGTTTCTGCACCTACTTTAGCCTACCCCACGCAGTGTTCGGAAGTCAGTTAGTTTCCTGCGCACGTGCCACGTAGTTTCTTGAGAAATAGGGGAGAAAATTACCACAGCCGTTCGGTCTCACCACGGTTTGGACTATGTGAATCATGTGGTCTACAATGCAATTTTTAATTTTAATTTACGTTATCTATGTGGGTGGGGGTGGTAGAATAACACTCACGGTATCCTCTACCTGTCGTAAGAGGCGACTAAAAGGGACCCCATGGCTCTCAACTTGGGAGCGTGGGTTGGCGACCACGGGGCTGTTAGCTGAATCCTGACATTGCTTCCACTTATTTGTGCCAGGCTCCTTACTTTCATCTATCCTATCCGGTGGTGGTGGTGGTGGTGATTATTATTTTTACAACTAGGCAAACATCCTCTATATAACACTAATCAGAGAGAAAAAATGGAAGGGATCCAACACTTCGAAAAATGAAGATATTGGCCAAAGGAAGACAAGGGCCACGAAGAGCGTGAAAATGAAGGACTCCCTACCCCTCGCAAACCTAATAGCGTCGGGGTTGGAAAAGAACAAGAGTTGACCAAGAGAGGTGGGATATGATAGACGAAAGTGAAGAGCCTGGCACAAGTAAGTGGAAGCAATGCCAGGACTCAGTTAACGGCCGCGTGGTCGCCAATCCACGCTCCAAAGTTCAGAGCCTTTGGGCCCCGATTTCGTCGTCTCTTACGACAGGCAGGGGATACCGTGGGTGTTATTCTACCACCCTCACCCACAGGGGTTTCTATCCTATCCGACGTCCCTTGGTCAACTCTTTTTTTTTTTTTTTTTGCTAGGGCTTTACGTCGCACCGACACAGATAGGTCTTACGGCGACGATGGGATAGGAAAGGCCTAGGAGTTGGAAGGAATTGGCCGTGGCCTTAATTAAGGTACAGCCCCAGCATTTGCCTGGTGTGAAAATGGGAAACCACAGAAAACCATCTTCAGGGCTGCCGATAGTGGGATTCGAACCTACTATCTCCCGGATGCAAGCTCACAGCCGCGCGCCTCTACGCGCACGGCCAACTCGCCCGGTAGGTCAACTCTTGTTCTTTTCCGACCCCGACGGTATTATGTTTGCGAATCCTAGGGAGTATTTCATTTTCACGTCATTCGTGGCTCTTGTGGGTTTCTTTGGCCGATACCTTAATTTTGTCGGATCCCTTCCATTTTTCTTTCTTTTAGTGTTGTATAGAAGATGGTTGCCCAGTTGTACTTTCTCTTAAAACAATAATCACCACCATCATCACTGTATGTAAGTACAGTATGAACACGCATCGCGAGAAAATAGCTGAATAGAATTTGATGAAAATCGGTGTGTAAATTTGGGGAACAAGGCACTGCAATCTAGGATATAAATAATTTTATTCACTCTGGGTAAAATGGTAGTTTAGTGGGAGGGATTTTTCGCCGAAAGTCCTTTTGTTTTAAGGGATACACAACACTTCACACGAAATTTTAAAAAATCATTTTGCGTTCTTTTAAAGGTTCCAAATACACTCTAATTATCAACAATTACAATTGACTTGAATTACTACTGCCCGTTACTTCAAGAACATTTCTGAAACCGATAGTGCCAGCTTGACAGCTCCAGCTGCAGTTCCTTGACATTTTATTAACCAGAGCAAGCATGTGGTTAAAGATTAGACTGTCTGGCGGGAATTTTGTGCCTGACTTACACATATCTCTGGACAGGGTGTGAAAGTGATGTTATATTCTGATCCGGCATTTCAGATAACCAATGTATGTTAATGAGAACAGTTACTGTTACTCTCTGTCTGGATGTTCCACTGTTTCTGAAAACCATTTTAATATAATTTCCAGTGTCAATCAATTGTACGAATGGGGACAAGGGCATCTCGCCGTGCCAAGCTAGTATAATTTTCTTACCCTTGTTGGTGCACTCGTTCAGCCGTATTGTGTGATTGCTGCAAAGCCTCTGCGCTGTTAATCCAGAAGGATTTACTGCCTGAAGGGTTAGGGTACGAACTAAAGAATGCTCCCCCTCACGACGTTACTATGACAACCATGCAGCGCTAATGGGGTTCGTTGTTCGTGGGTTGAATGTGAACGAACAGTTGGTGTCTCTCTCAACATCATCATCATTATTATTATTATTATTATTATTATTATTATTATTATTATTATTATTATTATTATTGTTACCGAGTTTTGTGGATGTGCAGAGGTGAAAGAAGGTGCGGGGGTGAACAGGTCTCAAAATACGAAATTAAAGTTAAGATAAAATTTAACAAGGTTATATTTTCGTATCAAAATCGAGAAATAACAAGAATGGCAGGTACAGAGTAGCAAAGCAACCAATTCGAGGGTGTACAATTACAGTGTTACAGGATTTGGGCTCCGAGAGCCAGACACACAATTCTTGAGCTATAAGCCCCACATTACGATATACAGGATTCAACAAAGGGGCAGAAGACCCCAATCATGCCCAGGAGCTCTTGCTCCCAATTACACAGTAAAGCCTCCTCGAGGCACACAGAAATCAAAATTTTTGGAAGAGCAACCCGCTCTCAAAGTTCCAGCCTATCAAAGGCCATACCAAATTCCACCTTCAAGCTGTCCTCCAAGGACATATACACAGGGGTAAAAATACCCAACCTACAGAGGCCTATTCAGTAAAGAAACAGGTCAATTACATGGCCTCTAAAATACCAACTTGAGAGGAGGCGATCTTGCACTCCTACTACACTTTATTTAAAACCTACTTGGCGCTAGGCCTGTAATGCAAGGGCTAATCCCATACTAAAGAGGTGACTTATAGAAGGAGACAATTTACATTACATTAGAAGGGGAGAAACGGTTGTGAAAATAAGTTCACCTCAAAGCAATATGAGTGGGAGCTCGAGAGGGTTAAGCACTCTCTATCCCAATTTGTAGTTTAAAAGATAGAATTGATACCAAGTGTCTTTACATTTTAGGGGAAAGTTACATGGTAAAAGGCTTCGGACCTGCCCCGAGAGTTAAACTGCTGAGCTAGCAAGAAAAGAAGTTATTAAACGGCCATTACCTTGGTGGTTGAACTGCTGCCCGAAGAAAGAGGCGCTTCCCGCCCCCTGCTATATACTTTACACACTGATAGATGTTACTGAAGTGGCGCGGAGACCCGAAAATCAGCAATTTATATACCCTCGTGGAATGTTCGAGGCGTTTCAGGAATGAGGACACCCGCCCACAATCACTTTATTGGCTAATAACGAAAACCCTTACACTAGATGAAGAAGAAACACATTATTGGTGGAAAATTAATTACAAAAATTCCTTATTGGTCGAATTCAAAACTGGCGGAAAGAAAGGGTTAATATTGCCAACTTAAACAATAACTGAAAGAAATTTAACAAAGAACAAACTTATGAATTCAAAATTTCTCCAAAAACACAGTTCTTTTACTTCGCACTAGGGTGCATAATTGTAGTCCTTCAGTAGTGCCATCTGGAAGAGAATGTCCACACTTCTTACTACAGGCAAAACAAAAATACATCGAAAACGACCCAGTTCAGAAACTTCAAAATTTACAAGTAGGGACATCTTCTGAGAAACTTGAGAATTAACACAGTAGATAAAGTTCAGACTTCCTCCAGAAGAGGAGTTTCAACTGGCGCAAAGTTTGAATTAGCGGCGTGGAGGTGTACGACCCGGTAAATTATTATTATTATTATTATTATTATTATTATTATTATTATTATTATTATTATTATTACGGGAATACTGTGATTTACAGAGGTGAAAGAAGGTGCGGGCGTGGATGAGTAGATATACGAAAATAGAAAGATTGATTTTAAACTCTAAAATTGGAGGTTTTATTTCTTTCCTTGACCTTTCCTTTTTTCTTTTCAAATCTTAATATTTACACTTTGCTGAGCAAATAACAATAGGCCTAGACCAGAAACGAGGCTAGCTCGTAATCTTGCGTGGCCAAATTAGAAAAAACAACTACTATTTACAACATGAGCTGAAAGCTCCCAGTTTACAGACTTTACACGAGCACAGCTGCTCCTTTCCAATCAATAGTAAAGGAGACGGATCTCCCAACTGCTTTTACACCATTATTAAGAGCATGTTTGCTAAAAAAAAATTATCTAAGAACCTAATCTCCAAACATTATACCATTCTAGCCTTCCAAAGGCACCATTCAACCTTTACAATTACTAGGAAGAGCGTCCTTTCTCTATGAATTTACTCTTAAAAATCCATTTACAAAAATTCACACTTTCGAGGCCTATCAAAGGTACAACCTATATTTAACAAAATTAAGTAGTATTCACCGTCTTAACTGCTCAACAGTCTTATACCTTTAACATGAAATAAATGGAGTTAAACAGGGCTAACAAGACCCATTCTACCAGATCTATGGTTAAAGCAAAAGGTTAAATTACTGGCCCCAAAACCGGGGCGAACCCTGGCACTCCTAGAAATTAACATTACATGCATAAAACCCTATTTAGGCTTATGGCCCGGCGTTACAGAGGCTGAGCCTATGCTACGGAGGTAACTAGATAGAGAAAAAGTTAATTTATAAGACAGAAAAGGTTACAAAATCATAGTCACCTCACTATCAAGTTGAGAGGGAACACAAGAGGGTACATCACTCCCTATTCCCTGATTTCTTTCGGCTTGTTTGAAACTTACATTTAGAGTTGAAATTTACATTTTTAGACCATGTAGTTACATTACTAAAGATTTGAAACCTTCTCCTCGAGCTAGGTTTGAAAGACTGTCAGATTTTAATCAGGATCTGCCATTACCTTGAGCTGGTGGACCTCTCGAAGATGGACGAGGCGTCCCCGCCTCCTTTATAAACACACTCTAGACTAGTATAGGAAACCTTTGCATACGAAATTTCTCTAGAATTTTAATACTTTATCTTCACACCAGAGGACACAACATGAGTTTATAATGGCGACATCTGTTGAGAAATGTTCAAACTTCTTGCACTAGTTTTTGGAAGTTTTATATTTTAGATGGCATTCTCCAAGGCACTTAATTTAAATGCGCGGGGCGGGTGTACATCCGGTACAATTATTATTATTATTATTATTATTATTATTATTATTATTATTATTATTATTATTATTATTATTATTATTATTATTACGAGATGCCTTTGCTGGCAGGACGTAGTGTTTACAGTGCACTATGTCTTCTGGTATGGGCTAGAGCAATATTGTTACTTTCATTGATCTGTCTCAGCTTTATCCTTGGCTTTGACAAGATGAAAGTGACTGAGGTATGAGTGATGCTAATAATGCCATTCCTTATGCATCTAGTCCCTGCTTTGTATGGTGTGAAAATGTTGCTCATAGGGTCAGTTGGTGCATGCATTTCAGTGGGCTTGGCAGACTGATATGTACTAGCAACTTATGGCTCGGTGAGGAAAGAACGGGAAACTACCTCACTCCTCATTTCCCTAGTGCACCTCTTCAGTGATGCCTAGGCCATTTATGACAGCTGATGGCGGAGCTGTTGAGGATCCAACCAGCCTTCGGGCTGAGGACTAAACATACATTATTACGAGGGCATGCAGGGGATAAAGATCAATGTAGTGGGAGTCAAAATGATAAGATTTGCTGATTACATAGCTGTTATTGAGGAGAACTAAAAGAAACTACGAGTAGAAAAAAGCATTTGAAAGAATGAACACGATATTGAGAGTGGAGTATAACATGAAAATTAAGGGAAAGAAGGCTGATATTATTATATGCAACCGCCAACGCATTGCAGTCCACGTATGAATGAACGAAGGATTTACCCGTCAGACAACTTAGGGAGTAAAATCACTTCAGATGGAAAAAGTTCAGCCGACATAAAGAGCAGATTTGCATAGGTAAAAGTAGCCTATTACAAGAAAAGGGTGTTGCTTACACCAAGCAATCTAAATGTGGAGACTAAAAAGAGATTTATAAATTGTCTGGAGTGTGGCCTTGAATGGCTCAGAAACGAGGCTGCTGGTGCATGCGATAAGAAAAGTCTGGAATCGTGTGAGATGTGGTGCTGGATGAGGATGGAAAAGATCTCACGGACAGCACAACTCACAAAGGAAGAAATTTGCAGAAGAATGGGTGAATGAAGGTCTTTATTATCAATAATAAGGAAGAGAGAAGACCAGTTCATTGGTCATCTCTACAGGCACATTAGTTTTATAGTTAACTAGCTGAAGTAGCCGTCGTTGTCGGAATAATTTCTTAGCGTGTGCAGGATTATATTTTTGTCCACCCCTCATGTTGTTCCAGGTTCTAGGCACATAAGTGGACACGTCTCTCCCTGTCAGCGGCTTGTCGTGACGTACTCGCTTCCTTGCTCCCTGTGGCCCTTCGAAGATTCGTATTGTTTTGTATTATTGCTGATCTTGATTTCATCTGCTCCTTCCGGTATAAAAGAAAGAAAATTATTGGGTTCCGGTATTGTCGGCCTTCACATCTAGTTTTCTTCTGACTGCGATATTAGGACACCCAGTGTAAATGGAGTCCTGCTTTATTATGCTCCTTCATGACGTTTTCTCATTTCGATTGTCATCTTGACAATTTTCCTTGCCCATATGCGCTGATGGGAACGCGCTTTTTTTTACCTTAAAACAACCATGACATAAGCAGCACCATCGCCAGTTAACGCGACTGATCAATATTTCCATGTTGGCGATGTTCGGCGTTGACATGGACTAAGCAACAAAAATCTAAATTCATGAATATCTCTGTTGTCATTGCCGGCACGGTAAAAGTGTATAAGACGTAAATAATCGTAAATTGTATTATCTATAACTTCCGTTATGTAGTGCTTATCGATATGACCAATTATAACAGACATTTGAGAATAAAATTTTAGGCTTTCCCGTGAACTACTATTTCATTAAGCATGAATAAAAATATAGATAGCCGAGATTGTAGTGCCTTATTCTCCGACGGTACATACTGATTTTCACTAAATGCTGTTCATCCATTCTCTCAAGATGCGCGTACATGCACACACACAGACAGACAGACAGATAGATGACGAAAAAATAAAAATCGCATTTCCTTCTTACTGCGGATACGGCCGATACAGAAAAATAATCCTTTTTAAATTCTGAACAATGTACAGACACAACTCTTTATTTTATATATATATTGAACCCATGACCTTTGTGCCCTAAGAATATTATGCATAAATTGACAATTTAATAAGAAGTTCGATTCCTGATAGCATGGATTTGACACGTGACGAGGGGGTGATTACCTGCGGTCCCACGCTCTGGGATACGTGACGTCAGTCGCACGTGTCAACGGCGGAAGAATCTTAAGTCATTTTTGTGAACTATTTCAAAGCGCGTGTATATGGCGTGCCCCAAGCCAAGTCAAAAATATAGTGCCTATCAAAGGAGGTCATTTATCCCACAAATCGAACACGTTTATATTTTAAATGTCCATGAACACTACTGCTGGAAATGTAGCGAATATGTAGTCACCTTCAAAACTTTTGTAATTACAGCTTAGTTAAGTCAGAAAATTTATAGAAATTTTCTTGGCGGCAAAGGGAGATGCCCGAAGAGAGGGGGTAACTGCTATAAATATGAAGGGACGCCAAGACAAAGTCTCCTTCTCCTGCATTTTGGGTTAGAAGCGGACGAAAGAGGGTTGAGCTGCTCTGTGAAATCAAACAACAAAAGTAGACTAAGTTCAACCGCAGATTTTAGCCATTGTGGCTGGGGTCTTGACTCCATGTGGAGATAGTTTCTTGAGTGGAAATAATTGTACCAGATAGGACGGTCAAAGTACTGAATAAATTCTCATGTGATAAATAAAGTAATTCGTGTGCGGGAGTAATTACAGTCCATCGTGTGCGCTGAAAGAAAAAAAAGTGAAGGGCATTTCTGTTTTTAATGCTTTATTCCAGGAAACCTGAAGAAAATAATGATTTGTAAAGCCAGAAATGTAAAAATGGCTAAATAAAAATGCCAGGGTCGCAGGTGAGCCCTATGACGAATACTGGCTTGACTACATAAGGTATGTGACTTTCCATCTTACTACCTATTATATCTTGTTTCATGATCTCTAAATGTGTATTTGAATGGGGTATATACGACGCAATGGTCACCCCTATATGCTTTTTTTTCTGTAAATGTTAGAATACGACTAAGAGAGTCATTTGTTTTATTTTCCACTTGGATAAATTTTTGAAGTCTTGCGAGTGCCGTATGATGTAAAAAGTTATTGAATAGGGTTTCGAAGTGAAATCACGTCCAATGTAGATAGTCATTTCCGTGTGTTTACTGCCTATATTTTGTGATGTCAAATTATGATATTCATTCGACGTAAAATTTTTCTGTCTGAAATTTTGACGTAAATAATATAAGAAATCCATAGTTACCCATTTTCAATCGAGTGGAAGCGCGCTGTCGGGTGAGATTCTAGTGTGATGAATTGGTCACGGAGTGAAACGTTTTTCTAGGCCCATTTTAAACTGTGTCTGGCTGACAATAAAAGATCTAGTAGAATTTTTCAGTCATTTTCGTGGAAATCAAGTTATTAAAAATACGATATCATTTTATGCGAAGTTGTTCATTATTAATGCATTGTGCGTATTAGACGTCATGCATTCTAGTAAGGATTTTATTCCAGTTCTTTGTCGGTGATAGCGGTGAGTTGGGAAACAGAGGTTAGTTGTGTGAGTTGAGATGAGATTTGTGAATCAGGTTAGAGACCTGTCATTGAAGCCGGGACATGGACGCCCGAGGAATATTTTATAATGTTGGGAATGGAAAGCAATATATATAGGAATCCATGGCGGTAATAATTTGCGACGCGTATAATTATTGTGGGCATCTTGAAGCATAATCTGTGCATTTTGTTGGTTAGAATATCGTATTTGTTTAATTATGTCGGCAGAGTTTAAAGATTTAAAGAGAGAGGCCAGTTAGGTAGAACGACAGATGTATCGTGTAACTGCCAAGCGAACTTGGGGGCGAGAGGCCTCAGCTGATAGGGGTTCACCGCAAGATAACGGGAAACGCGTGGAATTGAGATTGTATTTCTCGGCCGGGGAGAACGTTAAATGTAGGATTTAGTTGAAATTTTCATCCGGTAATAACCTGAGTGTTATTAGATACTGTAAAATTTGTTTAATTGGGACGTAATGTGCATTCGATACGACGGACTTAGAGTATAATGAACAAGACAAGCCAATTTCAGGGTTGTCCAAAATATGAGCGATGGTTGTGATGATGGTTTGTCTGTGAGGGGTGCGCAAACTTTATAAAATGTTATGACGAGATATGACATCGTAATTATATGGCGAGTTGCTTTTGGTTTTTACGTAGATTATTAGGGTATCCAAGTGTTAATAATGGCTAGGGTTAGATTAGATTTAAAGTGTGAGGTCATGAAACGAGATATATAACTGGACATGAATTATGTAACAATTCCTTTCCAGCCAGATAAATATCACAAGATTGAATTTACATCACAACTGCGTAGGAATTTGTGAAGAAACCAGAGTCCGCGGAGATAGAATTTGTTGTCCTTTAAGATTTCATTAAATCATTTAAACTTATTTAATTATTAAATTCAGTGAAACCGCATTTTGAAATAACTTTAAATCAAGCGAATAACTTGGAGACGCATTCTGGAAATCTTAGTTTGTTTTCTGGGGAATATGTAAATGGTAACGTAACGATTAAGGGGACATATCCGAAGGAAATGGATTTTTCTGCCACAAAGTTTGTGAGCATTGCTATTGTTGTATAATTTAACTTTGATTGATTGAGCAGTGAATGTGCTGGGGATAGTAAAGTGGAAACTTTGGTCATCAACCGATGTAACTTAATTGTGTTTAGCCTTCAGCTTAGAAACTTGGATGGTCAGGGGGTCATCAACCTCAGTGACTTAGATTAGGGCCATATGCCACTGTAGCATCATTTTCCTTGCGGTAATCATCCACAATGACTTTAAAGTAACTTAGAAGTTTAGATGTCGGTCCATGACATAGTCGCAGGTCACATCGATTCAATTAAGGGTCCATGCCGTAGAACCACTGTGTGGCACACCGATTGGACTGCCTTAATTATACCCAGAGTCCAGAGTTCGTGTTACGAGGGCTGGACCATAACGAATCCCTATGATGGTACATGTGGTCTCACATGGAAGCCGAATTTAAGGATTTCCAGACTTTCCTTTCTTTAATAAAAATGAGACAATGGTTTCTAGTAAGAATGCCCATCAGGCAGACACGTCAAAGGCTCACCAGTGTTCTAACCTTCTATGTAATAAATGATTGTGGTGTCCAGTGGACGCGTTTCATTTCAATGATACCGTTGACAAATCACAATGCTTCAGAATTTCATGAATAAATAGGAATCTTTTAAACAGACCTTTCATTTAGTAGATAGATTAGAATTACTGAACCCTACCTTTACCTCAGCAAGTGACGAAGAACCTGATACGACCCAAGAGACAGATCTCATGAACTTTGCTGATAGGTAAGAAAGGTATGTATCCCTCAATATGGACCAAAAGGGTTCAGTATGTAGATGTCGTGGCAAGAGAGGAAGAGAGAGACCTAGAGTGCAATACTCTTAGAGAGGTTAGAGATGATGTAGAATCAGGCTCATATAAGGAAATGAAGATATTAATGGATTACAGCCAGGAGTGGAGAGAAGAATTGCTGCCAACCAATGTTATGATTGAGAACTAAGGAGATTATTATTATTATTATTATGTGATGTTTCTCGGGTTTCGCTGGCGTTTTGTTACATTACGTGGTATTAATGGCCAAAAGAAAGTCATCTGCATACATACCATGAAGACCCTGGGAGGGGTTGAAGGTAAAGGCTTCCACTATCCGCAACCTCGGCACTTGGTGTGGTACAGTGGTTTGCTCTACGCCCGGTCGCCTCTGCCCCCATACTATTAGTCAAATCTTCTGATGTTCTTCTGTCATGCATCCTTCAAATCCCTCTCCAACACTTTCGTCATAATGCTGAAGGTCTCTAAACTCAACTACAGTGGAACCTCGATATCTCGAATCATCTCGGGAGATATTTATTTCGAGTTATCGAAATTTCGAGATATAGAGAATACTGTTTTTGAGCATGTATAGAACATAATTGAATCATATGTAACTACGGGCTTTTACTGAATACATTATTTTTAACAATATTTAAAAATATACAAGCAAAGTCTATTTTATGGCATCATTTAAATTATAACACTTATTATAGCCTACTAACCTTTTTTTCCTTGCTAGTTGCTTTACGTCGCATCGAGAGGGTTAGGTCTTATGGCGACGATGTGACAGGAAAGGGCTAGGAGTGGGAAGGTAGCGGCCGTGGCCTTAATTATGGTACAGCCTCAGCATTTGCCTGGTGTGAAAATGGGAAACTACGGAAAACCGTCTTCAAGGCTGCCGGCAGTGGTATTCGAACCCACTATCTCCCGAATACTCGATACTGGCCCCACTTAAGCGACTGCAGCTATCGAGCTCGGTACTAACTTTCTAGAAGACAGGATACAGTAGCGAAACAAGAAACATACCTCGGTTAACACCTTTGGAAAAAAAATTCTATTTGTTACTGTTAACCTTTCCTCCCTTCATGCTGAAACTATTCGTCAATACCACACAGCCGGAATTTGTAAATGGAGCTTGTCACCCGCGACTTCAGGAGTTTGCTTTCGTACGTGACCGGTTATTGATGTAATTCACACCCGAGAAACAGCGAGGCTTCGGCGATTTACCGATCATTAGAAGTTTTAGTTTTTCGGTTCCCGTCGTATTTGCTCGCAGCATCACTGTAAACCTTTCTTTACTTGTTAAATCTTCTTCACAAACTAAAATGCTGTATTGCACAGTTAATATTGCGCACAAAATTCGAGTTACAGAGTATTTTTTGCTTCAAGGGATGAAATATTTGCTTCGAGCGGTAGAGAAATTCGTGTAACCGAATTTTGAGTAATAGAGAAATAAATACAAGTGAAAAATAGGACAAACGGCCAGGAAATTTAAGTTACTTTGAGATACTGAAAATTCGAGTATTAATAATAATAATAAATTTTATTGCGTACAATGTGCATAGAGGTTCACAATTAGATAAAACAGCGTGGCGTCTAATGAGCTCTGCATAAGTGTTAGTCCTTAATAAATTCACTAATCGAACAGGACCTCGAGGAACACTTCTGGATATGATACCTTTCACATACTTGGTCACATAGCCTACACACACAGTTTGTGTTCGGTTCGTGAAATACTTTGTTTTTACACATCTTGAAGTGGAATTCGTGCACAGCCAATCTCGTAGCTATGTGTCTCAGTTGGTAGCCCGTTTCCATCCATTTCCGATCCGTCATGGCCTCCGTTGAGTAGAAGTCTTCCCAAATGTCCCTCTTTTTTTCTCTCAGTTTATGCAACAGGTTATCGTATGCTGCGCCTCCTGGTAAAACAAGATTGTATCTCAGGTCCTCAATCAGGAAAGTTTCTCTCGCGAGTTCATATACAAGTCGAGATCTTGTAGTCTTTGATACACTCAGGACTCGCTTCAGATATCTGGATTTTACCTTTTCCAGGTCTTCTAATTGCTTCACACTCAGAAATTCCCCTATGATCTCAAGCCCATAGGTTAACACTGGTAGAACTTTTACTCGAAAAAGCACCATGGCTGTATCCACTGCAATTTGTGTGATATTCTCAATGTCATTCATCGCTTTCAGAGCTGCAATAATTCTAGCTCTTATATGGATCCTCAAACTGCTGCATGTGGTTTGCAAGGTTACACCTTGGTATCTGAAACTGCTAACTCTGCGAAGGCGGACGTTATTACACCATATGTGCTCTGTTTCCTTTAGTTTACCTCCTTTCCTGAATGCGACTAGTTCAGTCCTCTCCTCATTTATTTTCATTTCATTCCTGTTTGCCCAGTCCACTAGCAAGTTCATCGCTCGTTGTAGTTCTGTTATGTCTTCAGCCGCAATTGCCATGTCATCAGCATACAGGTACATTTCTGTGTCTGTCTTTTCCTTCATCTCTGACACTACATCACAGGTGAAAGCGTTAAATAATATAGGGCTAAGTGGATCACCTTGAAGAACTCCTATAGTCTGTGGCATCCAATCTGACGACCCAATGCCATCGTCCGCCTGTATATAATTCTCAGCCAACAGGTTTGATATTAGTGTTGTGACATTAGATGTTCCGATTAACTTCTCCAGCTTATCTATGAGTAACCTTCAGTTTACCCAATCAAATGCCTTGGAGTAGTCAATGAATGCCACAAATAATTTGCCTCGTGGCATTTCTAGGGTAATACGAATGTGATTCAGTAAATTCTCCAGTGCCATCGTTGTAGATCTTTTCCGTCTGAACCCAAATTGCTCCTCTGGTAACAGCGGATCCAATTTATTCATCACTCTCTTCGTTAAGATCCTCGTTAGAAGTTTCAAACCTGTTTGTTCCATCGCGATCCCTCGGTAGGAATTCGGGTCATCTGCGTCTCTTTTCCCCTTATATAGCATTCGGATTGTTGCCTTCCTCCAATCTGTTGGGACCCTTCCAGTTTCGAGGCATTTGTTCAATAAGGCACTCCATACCGGTAACATTTCCCTCACTGTCTCTTTTAGGTGCTCATTTCTGACTCCATCTGGTCCTGGTGTTCTATGGCTTCTTCCTTCGTTGATGGCCTGAACAATTTCATTTTCCGTTATGACACTTGATGGGTCTCTGGGTTCTGGACACCTGAGTGTTGGTCTCGTGTCTCTCGAAGCAATTGTTTTGTTGAGGTGTGATTTCCATGTTTCCATATCGATCTTAGAATGTATTTTGCTCGTTTTCGGTCGTAGAGACTTGTATGGATCTAATTTAGCTGCTTCTATGATTCTTTTCTGTTGTGCTTCTATGTACTGAATCTTTTTTCTCTTCAGGAGCTCTTTGTACTGAACTCTCTGTTGCCGGTACTCTTCCAAGTTTTCCAAGTTCCTTCTTTCCCTTGCCTTGTTAAATTTTTCTAAAGTGCTTCTCCTTACCGCATAACATTGTTTGTCCAACCAAGGTTTTGACTTTCCTGTCCCCAGGTTTAGAGGAGCCGCTTCTTCATAGCAGCTTGCTATCCACCATGCTGCGGAATCTATTTCACCTTCATCTACCATTTTCTTCACCAGGTCGATCTGGCTTGTCTTTGCTTTCACTTTGTTTATGTCTATAGTCTTTCTGATTTTGGCTCCTTTTCTTAGGTCAGCCGCCTCTTCTTTCTTCGTGATGATGTCTATGCTCACTGGTAAGTGCTTTCTTACAATGGAGCCTTCTTTGAGGACCAGCTTTGTTGTTCCCGATGTTACGAGACCCCTTGAAAGCATTAAATCTATTTTGCTGCTTCCATTTGGTCCTATATATGTCCATTCCTGTTTCTTGTTTAACAGCACGAATCCACTGTGCCTCAGGTAGTCCATAACATCTTCAGTTTTCCAACTGTGTTTATCTACGGGACAGTTCAAGTCACCGGCAATTAGCACCTTTTCATCATCATATTCAACGCATTTCCAAGCGTATCAACTATGTCTGCTGCAGTGCGTTCAGGGCTGAAGTATACTGCCATGATCACTAATATTTTCGTTTGTAAAATCAATAAGTTTTCGTCCCTCAACAGTTGCTTACATGGGGTTAGATGAGGTTTAACGAGTACTGATACCCCTCCTGATGGCCGTCCCCCTTTCCTTCATTTGATTGGCGTATACATGATAGTTGTAGAAACCTGAGTCCTCCCTGATGAATGTTTCTGTTAGTACACATATGCCAAATTCCTCTAGTATGTTACTTGACATTAGATTTAGTGCACCTCTCATTCCTTCTACATTCCAAGTCATGACTTTAACCCTGTCATTGCTGTGTACTACGAAATTTCCAAGGTTTCCGAAAATGTCAGCATACTGCACGGGCGGGCCAGAACGAACTCTCATGCACTCGTTCAAGGTCTTTGTATGGAATTCCAATTTTAAATGCTTTGCCGGTTGGCCTCTCGCTAACTGTGTCACAGAACACCTTGCCGTCTATACTGTTTTCCTTGAGATATTCACATATGTTTTCCTTGGTTGTATTTGGTTCCAGTCTTCCTACATATAACCATGCGTTTGACTCTGCTGCCCTTATCTTGGTATCGCCTTCTCTCGCTCCTGTTATTGGTCTGCTTCGTTGGGTGTTTGCATTATGAATATTGTCAAGATCACTCCCAGTTTTCCTCTCTCCTCTTTTATCTCTCCTTTTCCTCTCGTATATATTCCACTAACTCTTATTTTCTATTCGGTAGTCTCCGGATTATTGTTCTTGCATTACTTCCCTTCCTTCTTTGTTCGTAATAAAAGCTCTTGATTCTCTAACCGCTAGTTTCTGGTTTTCATTTGGAATTTCTTCTTTGCCATGCATCGCCTCCTTCAATGGTGTTAGCTCAGTGGTTATCATTGTGGGACGTTCCTGGTTGTGTGTTACTCCTCTCCCTTGCTCTGAGGCGGGGGCTGAGGAGTTTTCTGTTTGATTGTCATTTCTCTAGATGATGTCCTTTGATTTTCCATATGCCTTTATATCCCCGTTGGTATCATGGTTTTAATTTCCTCCAATTTATTTTCCATGGTTTTTTCCATGTTAACTAGCATGTCCTCCAACCTTGTGGTTATATTTTCTAGTTTGTCTCCATTGCGTGTTTCTCTCAAGACAGCTGGCTTGCATTCTGTGCACAACCATATTCATTTGCAGTGTCTTCCTTTGATAATATCCCATTCACCTTTAGATATGCCGCAGCAATCTACGTGTTGCCATTTGTCGCTGCGTTCTCATTACCTCCAACTTCCTTGCTACAGATGTCGCACTGATAGTGGTCGTCATGCTCTCTGTTTCCAGTCATTTTATAGATGCCTAGATGAGTAATTGATGTCTACCCGATATTATTGTAACCTTTCCTATTCACTTACTCTTTACTTTCAGTTACAGCACTATTGATCTGTCTGACAATAGTACCTTAATGGTTATAGAAGATAAAACCAAGACCGACAACAATATCTCAGACCTTAATCGGTAAATTGAAATAAGATTTCGGGCACTTAGGGCAAGATTATAAACAAATAAATCATGTCCAATTATAGTCAAAACAAGATGGTTCCCACTTAGGGCACAAAATTAATAACAAAATATGATCCCAATATTGATTAAGAATCCATAGATTCACCAGACAATACTAACACGCAATTATAATCCAAAACAGTGTCAGAATCACTTCCCTGAAAGAATAAATGAAGCTTAATTATTCCATAAAATTAATGTTTTGCGCACCAAATCCACCAAATCCACCGCCTCCCAAACTTGATCCGAGTATTGGAAGTTCAAGATATCGAGGTTCGACTGTATACCGGATGGTTCCTGTTGCTGAATAACACTGAGTGTTCCATTTCTCACCCCCCCCCCCTCAAAAATCGTCGGCAATCATAATCCACCGCGGCGCCTCGTTACTGAACAAATTCCAAACTTTATTATAATTATGCTGGAAGGTGTAGTAACATCACATTTACGAGTGACGGTTGTAATTGCTATAAATGAGCTTTGTCTACAATTTGATAATCCTCGTGCTGATTGTCGTTTCTAAATCACAATTACTGTTGTTCACAACTCTTTTTAATTACTCTCTATATTAGTCGTGATTTACCACCGCTGATGATAATGAATTGACGAGTCAAATAATGCCTGCGATAATCTAGAGCATGTTTTAATGATTTAATAATGTGTGTTACTGGCAAGCGCCGCAGCCTAGTCCGGTCTATCACACCTCCTGATCAGTAAACTAGTAAGGTGTGCAGGTTCCTTGCAATGGCATTAGTGTACACCTTTAGTTTCATTACTGCTGCACTTAAAAGTATATGTTTGTGATGTTTTCGAAGACTTTCATCTGGAACGTGGCATTGTATGGAAGTGAAGAATGGACGATAACTCGCTCAGTAAGAAAGCGAATAGAAGCTTTTGAAATGTGGTGTTACAGAAGAATGCTGAAGATGAGGTGGGTAGATCGAATCACGAATGAAGAGATACCACATCAAATTGGTGAGAGGAATTTGATTTGGCTATATTTGACGAGAAGAAGAGATAGAATGATAGGACACATCTTAAGACACCGAGGACTTGTTCAGTTGGTTTTTGAGGAGAGTGTAGGAGGTTATGTAGAGGTAGCGTCCCTGCGTCTTATTCGGAGGTGGTGATTTACTGTTTTAAGAGGAAGTACAACTCTGCATAACATTAATCACAGAGAGAAAAAATGGAAGGAATCCGACACTTCGAAAAATGAAGGTATCTGCCAAAGGAAGACAAGGGCCACGAAGGGCGTGAAAATGAAAGACTCCCTAGGCATCGAGTACTCTAATACCGTCAGGGTCGGAAAAGAACACGAGTTGACCAAGGGAGGTCGGATAGGATAGATGAAACTGAGGAGCCTGGCACAAGTAAGTGGAAACAATGCCAGGACTCAGCTAAAGGCCCGGTGGTCGCCAACCCACGCTCCCAAGTTGAGGGCCCTTGGGGCCTCTTCTAGTCGCATCTTATGACAGGCAGGGGATACCGAGTGTGTTATTCTACTGCCTCCACCCACAGGGGGATCATATTCGGAGGTCCCGGGTTCGATTCTCGGCCAGATCAGGGATATTTACCTGGATCTGAGGGCTGGTTCGAGGTCCACTCAGCCTATGTGATACAATTTAGGAGCTTTCTGACGGAGAGATGGCAGCCGCGGTCTAGAAAGCCAAGAATGACGGCCGAGAGGATTCGTCGTGCTGACCACACGACACCTCGTAATCTGCAGGCTTTCGGGCTGAGCAATGGCCGCTAGGGCTCTTGCGCCATTGTTTTGTTTTATAGGCGGTAATAAGGGTAGGGGTAGACCAAGGTATGGATATGACGAGTAGATGTTGTTACGTAAAAATAAAAACGTTAGCAACGGATAGGATAGCATGAAGAGTTGCAACAAACCAGTCTATGGACTGATGACTCAAACAACAACAAATGCTTAATGATTTTCATAAGTATTCAAGTTGGCAGCAATGATGGACGACTTCTAATTCTATGGACCAGCTTTACATGATTTTAACTACACCATGTCTGGTTCTGTTGCTAACTGGTTAGCTCGCTGGCCTTTGCTGGAAGGGGTTCGGGTTCGATTTCGGTCCGGGTACAGGATAGGTTAATTCATTTGGCTCGGGGAGTGGGTGTGTTACCCTCTTGAACATCAGATTTCATCCTCTCTTCGCAGACGCGAGATGAATACGAAGCCTCCCTGGATGCCATGCGCCTTTATTATTATTATTATTATTATTATTATTATTATTTATTATTATTATTTATTATTTGGACCTTTTTTTGGAGGTGAAGTGTTTCCAATAAAGAAGCCGTCAGAAATGTCATTGAGGATTTTCTAAAAAAAAGCTGTTGTACCTGTATGGAAGAAGTGTGTGGTTCCTAGTGGTGTATGTTTTGATTAACAGAAGTTCGTTATCACAGAGTTTACTCTTGAGTGTGGGGATGGTAGAATATATCCGTAGTATCTCATGCCTGTCGAATCAGAAGGCTGATAGGGCGGCCATTGACATTGCTCTTCACTTTCATTTTTCCGACCCGACCTCCCTTAATCATATCTTGTTCTCTTTCGCGAGAGCTAGGGAGCCTCTCATTTTCATGTCCTGTTTGCTGCTACGTTCATTCTTACACAGCTCGGGCCTCATTTCCTCTCCTAGTTAGAGTTTAGAGGAGGTGATACCACCACCATATCACAGAGTTCCAGTTGTTTGAAGTTTCACTACCAAACTTAGCATCCCGATACAATTATTCAGGGTAAGCAACATAAAGCGGAACCAGTCCGGCAGCGCAGCCTGCACATAGGAGGTGCGTGCGTGACAGGAAGTCCGCAGTAAACACATTGTCGCCTAAGCTATTTCTAACTAACAAACAAACTCATGCAGGGTACTTGGTGAAGCTGATTAGGCTTTTCAGTACTCCTATAACGATTATTTTGCGTATTAATTTACCCACTTAGGTAAAATCACGATTCGTCGGAAAATAGCATTTAGATTAGGGTCAATTTCTCCGTCGTGTATCGCATTCAAAACCATTCACAAAATATCATTCGTAATGCAGAGTCACCGGGTTTAAGTTCTTGCACTGCAGTAATTTTATTAGGCTTTAACTTAAGTAACTTTGTACCCGTTCGAACAGAACCATAGGAAATTTCCATTTCCTGAGCAAGTCGTCGAAGTGATTTTGTAGGAGACCTTTCCAGAACCTTACCGAGTTAGCTACAGTTTCTTGTGTGAGTACTGTACGTGGTTTATTACGTTTCTTATCAAGACTTCCCATCTTACGTAATTTACTTACTAATCTATGAATCGAATTCCGACCTGGAACTTGAACATCAGGAAACTCCTCTTGAAATAATCTCCTTACGGCTGTCGCACTTTCTGTACGGACGTATGAATCGTAAATGAATACTCTATCGGGAACAGAATACCGATACCCGACTTGAGCCACCTGAGCCATTTCACGAAATTTACACACTGTCCTAACATCACCAACGGAACACGTGCCACGTTTGCGAACGTTCAACAAAGATTGAAACCTGGCGCGGTAGCGTGGCCTTGAGTACATCCGGCACTGTATTTTGTCACCGGCCGACTCACTCACTCAGGAATTCCCGCGCACAGGACGGATCGGTTCTGTTTTATTCTACTCACCCAGTATTATACTATATCTCCTCAGAGCTTTGAACGCGAGTAGATCTGCATTCTAACTACTCTACTGACTAGATGTCCAGTCTTCGGTAAAAACAGCTCTCACCACTTTTACAGAACTCATAGATTTTCATGATTTCCGTATCTTTCATTGAGAATCTTGCTTTACATCATTGGCAGTTATTACCGAATGCATATGCGGCTCCATGGCTAGGTGGTTAGCGTGCTGGCCTTTGGTCACAGCGGTCTCGGGTTCGATTCCGAGCAGGGTCGAGAATTTCAACCATCATTGGTTAATTCCGCTGGCACGGTGTCATCTTCATCATCATTTCATCCTCATCACGACGCTCAGGTCGCCTACAGGAGTCAAATCAAAAGATCTGCATCTCCGAGCCGAGCATGTCCTCCGACACTCCCGGCACCATTTAATTTCATTACCGAATGCATACAGCCTGCGGGGCAAGGTTCTCACGGTCGGACTTAGTCCGAAATATCTCGATGTGTATAGTCTTTAAGTCTGCCACAAGAAGTCCCCATTGCATTAAGCCGAAGATTGCGACGGAAGCGTGCGGTCAAACTGGCAGCACAAAAGGAAAACGCAACCTACCAATATGAATCTTATCCGGTCGCATTCTGTTCCTCCACATTAGTGCCCTTCAGAACAAAACTGCAACGGTAGATGCTCCATTGACGTAACTTTTTTGTGCAATTCATTCACCTGTTCAAGTAGTTCCCATGACTCTGGGAAATTAAAAGTAAAGATAGTTCTGACGAAGAATATTAGATCCTCGTAATTTCATCCTGAACCGGTAAACTTTATTGTAGCTGATTGTGGGGTCCAATTGACTGCACTTCTCTTTTCGGTATCTGGTATCTCATCCAACCGTTTACTAGTCTCGAATCGTATCCCACATAGCAAGTTCACGTGTGAGTGTTTCCTTCTCTCCAGTTGCCCCATTTCAGTCTTTCCTTGCAACTCTTTTTCATGCACAACGTGGCAGAAATCATCTCGCATATTTCCTATCTAATATCTTCATTTCAGATCCTTCAGCAAGCATCTGCAGTTCATGATCATAAGCAGAAAACAGGTGAGAGTTTGGATCGCCTAGTGGCTTGTCGGCAAATCAGAAATCTGTAAAGGCAAGTATCGTAGAAATGTGCACGTGTATCGAGATTTCTTCACTTAAAGGAACTGTTCATATGGATGAAGTCATGCATAAGAAGTGTGTAACTGAATGCTTTGAGCCCCGACTTAAGTGACAGGTTTATGAGCTGTTACACTTGGCCTCCCTCAACGACCATTCTTCTCGAATAAAATGAACGTGAAGGGCGGTTTCCTCCACATGACACTTAAGAGCGTAATTTCGTTGCAGTTACGGACTGCTTCTGAAAAGAACTACCTTGTGCTTGCAGTGCCAAACCTTCCTACACAAGTGTTACAAGCTAAAGTTGACTGTCATGAGTACGATAACTGGCACTCATTATTTAGAAATTATTATATTTATTCTCTCTGTATTTTTATTATATGTGTTACCTCAGTTTACAAACTTACTCACATGGACTAACATGGACAAATATTTAATGATACCGTACTAAATATTTGTTTGGTAAGGGAATATTGCTCAATTCGTTGTATTAATTGGTAATTCTATGAAAATAACAGAGTTTAGAGAAAACATTTTCCGAAGACTTATTGCAAAGAATGATGAAGTAACGCTACCAAGGACTCCTACGACTCTACACAAGTTGGAAAAACAGCAGAAATGGAGGAATTGTGCAAGTTGTGCGGTAGGAGGAAGGAAGAATCCACAGAAAGCCACAGAAAAGACTAACACAAATTGTATTGAGTGTGGGATTTAGATTTGCTTTGACTGTTATTTTTCCAAACATCTTGGAAGGAAAGATTCCATGAACATAAACATTACATATGTTATTTTTGAAAACTGTTTTTATAACCTGCCGGACTGAGTGGCTCAGACGTTTGAGGTGCTAGCCATTTGACCCTAACTTGGCAGGTTCGATCTTGGCTCAGTCCGGTGGTATTTGAAGGTGCTCAAATACGCCAGCCTCGTATCGGTAGATGTACTGGCACGTAAAAGTACAAGCCACTATTATTATTATTATTATTATTATTATTATTATTATTATTATTATTATTATTATAATATTTAAAACGCTAAGCTGATATTTGTTACATCGATTTTGAGATAATGGTTGAACCGATTGACATCTTAAGGCATTCTGAAGAAAGCTCTTGGCCTGTAGATTTGCAGAGTGTCTTAAAGGGTATAAACATTTCTTGCCGTATATTTTTAAATTATAAAAGAAAATTCTGATTCGTCAGAACGCTCGCCAGTACTTCAAGGCCATCTGGACTGTGGCAGCGCTGAGGCATACTGTGAGAGAGGAGAGGTGGAAGGGGCTAAGCACACATGCTCAGTCGGACGTCAGCTATTCTAGTCTGGTTTTTGTTGCAGAGAGTTGCTAAGTCGAGAAGTTATTCGGCGCAATGTTCCTATCTCTTTGTAGCTTTCCCTATATTTGCTAGCTTGAAATTATGTCGGAAAAGTGTAAAAGTCATCTTTTCCATGTCGTAATTTTAACACTAAGGCTGTGAACTTCTTCCACTCCGATAGTTAGGAAAGTGAGTCAATCCTCCGTGTCATAATTGACTGTTATGGAAACCGAAGGATTGCACCTTTTCTACGAGCAAACTGCTAATGTGCCAATTTTCAAATCTGATTTGGCTGACATTGTGCTCATTGCAAATCAGGAACAACTTTCAGTTATATGAATGAAATCCTTGACGTGCCCCAACAAAACAACACAAGTGTCAAGAGTACATTTTTCATCGATGGTCGTCCCGTGCGCACTGGAAAAACGTACATACTTAATTCAGAAGTGCTTCATCTTACGGCTTCGTGTTTTATTAGTACCGTGGACAGGAATAGCCACCATTTTGCTTCCCAAAGGTCGATCGGTGCTCTGCACATTCAGAATAGGCAAAGATCTATAATCCGTCGATTCAGATAAAACACCTCCATTTTCTTTTACGCGGCACCAATTCCCAATTAGCTTGGCATTTTGTATCACGATCAATAAAACTCAACTGGAAACACTAGAACGTGCAGGTTTCAGCCATGGCATATATTGCAGCGTCAAGAGTGCGAACTTATGACGTCCTTAAAGTTGCAATCCTGCCAAAAAATAATTGTACGAAGTATGTCATATATATAAATCCTTCACTAAATATTTTCCCATTGACCATCGTGTTTTGTCGGGTTTCGGCTACTTACTATTATTATTTGTATAACGTTGGAAAAAAATTCATGAAATTTGATTTTTCCCTTCTTTCCCTTCACCAAATTTAAGGAAACAGATTTAAGGTAGCAGGTAGGGACCCTTTTCGGAGGCAGTCCTTCCCAGGGAGTGGCGCCCCTGCCTATGTAACATCTGGTAAGGGTCCCAGCTCAGGGTACGAGTGAAGACCTCAACGACTTCTACAGCGGAGAAGGTGGACTTCGGTACCGTGGAGATGACGGAAGAGGCAGCCCTATATTCAGGGATTAATATGAGTACAAGCTGCTGCCTTGTAGGTTGAGGCGACTGGACACCAAAGGCTAAGGGAGAGAACCCTGAAAGAAAACCTCCGTCTGTGTTAGGCTCAGCAGGTTAACAGAGGGATTACTGAAGAAGTTGCTTTCAAGAATAATACGAGCCTCGGATGTAGGAATTCACGACGACAACATCATTTTGGTGCGAATGACTGTTTACAGCCCGATGTTACACGAGCTACCCAAACCAAACGAAGACAAAGTATCAGAGTGGGAACATTAAATATCCTGACATTGACAAACAAAACTGAAGAGCTGGTCGACCTCATGGAAAGGAGGAAACTTCTGATCATGGGCCTGAGTGAAACAAAGTGGAGAAAACTGGGAAAATTAATATCAGATTGGACTATAGTCTCTACCGGTCTGGAAATGAAGTAGAGTCTAAGAATGGAGTAGAATTTTTAATACATAAAGACATAGATGCTTGTGGTGAAGTTGAGTTTGTTAGTGAACGGATAATTATTAAGTTATCTGTGAAGTTAGGAGGGAAAAAGTACAATGCGATCCAAGTCTATGTTCCACAGATAGAATGCTCAAAAGAGGAAAAGACCAACTTCCTTAATAACTTGGAAGAACACACTGAGTATGACAATCTAATTGTAATGGGTGATTTTAATTCACAAGTTCTCTCCCAACAAACAGGATATGAATCCATACTGGGCTCTCATGGAATGGGAAACAGAAATGAAAAAGGAGAATGTATGCTAGATCTATGCATGAGAAACAACCTGATAGTGAGTAACACTTGGTTCAAAAAAAGGGACTCCCATAAAATCACAAGATATAGCTGGAATGATAAAAGAGGTACTGTAATAGATTATATTCTGATAGATCAAAATGTATGGAAAAGTGTCAATGATGTTAAGGTCATTCCAAGTGAAGACCTTGGTGGAGACCATAGACTGTTGGTTGCAGTTATTGCAGAGGAAAGACCTCCCAAAGTCTGTAACAAAGGAGTCCCAAAAATAAAATCTTGGCGACTAACCGAGCCGAGTGTAAAGGAAGAATTCAGGAAAGGTGTCCGCAGATTGCTGCCGAGAGAAGAACTGAAATTGGTAGATGAAGAATGGGATACTCTAAAGAAGGTTGTGGTTGGTACAGCAGAAAAAGTATGTGGCCGATAGTCAAATAAGAAAACCTAAAGAAACTGCCTGGTGGAATGATGATATTAAAAAGGCTATCAGCGACAGAAACCGTGCAAGAATATCCTTATATCAAGCAAGAACGTGGGGAGATCGACATGAAATAGAGGAGAAGCTGTCACTGCCGCTAGCGCTACCCCATTCTCGTCCGCCGTGCCAGCAGGACGAGACCTCACACTATATTGCACTCTCGAAGTTCAGATCATTACTGTCCTATCGATTTTTGTTGTTGTTGTTGTTGTTGTTGAGAGCGAGTACATGGGAGTCCCGGGGCGAAAACGATGCCCCTCTACTCAACTGTTGCCGCGACATACCGATGAGTCGAAAAATCTCCATCAACTGCACTGGCGGGGGAAAAGCGATCTGTCTTGGAGAAGAAAATGTTTCTCCACGCCAGGGAAGAAAACCTCTCTTCGGTACTCTGATAAAAGTCTAATCATGAGTTCGGAGTTGATTTAGAGGAATTAGAGGTGGTGGTGGTGGTGATTATTGTTTTAAGAGGAAGTACAACTAGGCAGTCATCCTCTATATAACACTAATCAGAGGGAAAAAGATATGGAACCGACACTTCGAAAATGAAGATATCGGCCAAAGAAAGACAAGGGCCATGAAGGGCGTGAAAATGAAAGACTCCCTAGCCCTCGCAAACCTAATAGCGTCGGGGTCGAAAAAGAACAAGAGTTGACCAAGACAGGTCGGGTAGGATAGACGAAAGTGAAGAGCCTGGCACACGTAAGTGGAAGCAATGCTAGGACTCACCTAAGGGCCCAGTGGTCGCCAACCTACGCTCGAAATTTCAGAGCCCCTGGGGCAAGGAATTAGAAGGGGGCGGAGAGCTTCCCTTCTTAACAGACGGGCCTTTTTCAGGGAGGGGGTAATTTTAATTATTAGTAATATTTAGATATTGTATCAAACTAGGTCGTAAGAAGAGGAGGTAACCAGTTAAACCAGGTCGTAAGTTAGCCAAGAGCTGCGATGTTTGAAACGGGTGTTTGGCTTCTTGGTCCTTACGACCTGTTTTAAGAATGGGATGTCCGGGTTCGGTAGAATGATTGAGGAGGATTCTAGACTTGGCCATCTTGACTAGATCTAATGAGAAGAGCTCAAACTCGCTCTGTATAAAGTGACGGGCTGGATGCGGGTTTAGAAAATGACGTCAGAGTTGTGGAATATGCCACATTAAGGCAGCAACAGACAATCGCCCACGCTAGGCTACCTAATATAGAAACAATACTAAACTTAGAAAACGCAACAGTAGCGACATCTTGTGATACACCAGAAAATAAGTAGTCATAGTCCAGTTCAAGTTGTCTTCGTGAGATTTCTCTATCATTAGAAGTTTGTCTAACTCAGAGAGAGGCCGTACTACTGCCCTCCGCCGTCTCAATCCTATATACTAGTGATGTGCGCGAGTGAGCCTTGGACTCGCGAGAATCGAGTCTGGCGAGTCCGAGCCTCGCCGAGTAACCCGTGCGAAATACTCGAGTCTCCACGGTGACCGCCTCCCCCGCCCCTAAACAGTAATCTCCCTCCACGCCCTGGTCTAGGCCCTCCCTCCAGCCCGCTCCAGAACATAAACCTAGACCCCTCCTTCCTCCTGCGATTAATACTACAATTAATTGCTCTCCAAGCTACCCCTGTTTCTCCGACCATGCCTGCCAAGCAATTAATAATAAACTAACCCCACCATGTAACCATACCAAGATATCTCCCGGCCAAGTCCCATCAGTCTCTCCTTCCTGCCTCTCTCTTTCTGTAAAAGTTCTTCATTCTGCTATCTCACTCACCTAAGCTCAGTTAAGCAACATTAGTCATGGTCAGCACTTGGATGGGTGACCACTCACCCTCCATTTGCTCTACCTACAAACCCTAATACAATCTCATGAACTCCAATTTACAAACTCCCCCACGGGAAATTAAGACTACCTGGGGCACTCCCCCAGGCCTCTCTTTCTACCCCTCGGGGTACAGGTCACATTCTGACCAGTTATGATCCTATCCGTGAGTATCAACATACCACATCCTTCAAAAACCGTTCTGTTCAACCCCCAACCTGTCGAAAGTAGCACTCAAGGCCGTACAGGCCGAAGGGCTTATGCTCAAATGGACTTGGGCGCCGCCCAATTATGTCCATTGAGACATGTGGTCTACTACTACTACTACTACTACTACTACTACTACTACTACTACTACTACTACTACTACTACTACTTACAACAGCTAAGTAAATGATGGCCATAACGTGAAACTCGCGAGTGTAAGACCGTAACATATTTGTTTCGAAATGCCATTCGTTTAGTTTGTCACACAATGACATTCTTCATTTTCTCTTTCGTCTACGTTTAGTTGGGCTCTGTCATTACAGCGCCTCTGTAGCGTAACTGTTAGTGTTATTAACTGCCATCCCTGGGCGCCTGGGTTCGATTCCCAGTACCGTCAGAAATTTTAGAATTTCAGAAGGGCTGGTATGTGGTTGAAATGGTACATGCAGCTCACCTGCAATGGGTTTTCCTGAAAGGAGCTGCACCACCTCGGGATGAGGACATGAGTTTGCATTTTTGCATTATATCGCCCATTAGGTTAGCCTTTGGTAACTTGAGATACGGAGTGAAGATTAGGAACATAATTAAACTATTCATTGTAGGTATTACATACTTCCTCCAGGGTGGTGGTGGTGGTGGTGGTGGTGATTGTTTTAAGAGGAAGTACAACTAGGCAATCACCCTCTATATAGCACGAATTCGGAAGAAAAAATGAAAGGGATCCGAAACGTCGAAAAATTAAGGTACTGGCCAAAGGAAGTCAAGAGCGAAAAATAATGCCCGTTATAATAGAAATAGATTAGTCGAAAATGTACTTTTGTCCTGCCTGATCTCTAAAATTTCACACTGTGCGCCGGCAAAATGAAATGGCGTATGGCGTTTAGTGCCGGAAGTGTCCGAGGACATGTTCGGCTCGCCAGATGCAGCTCTTTCGATTCAACGCCCGTAGGCGACTTGCGCGTCGTTATGAGGATGCAATGATGATGAAGACAACACACACACCCAGCTCCCGTGACAACAAAATTAGCCAACGATGGTTAAAACTCGCGACCCTGTCTCGTATCGAACCCGAGACACCTGTGACCAAAGGCCAGCACGCTAACCATTTAGCCATGGAGCCGTAAATACTGTGGTACATAAGCACCTGTGTCCACACGTTCGTTAGTTTACGTTACAATAAGGTTTTGTTGTGTAGGTCTATACATTCATGTAAGTATGACATAATGTTCATGTTCGGCTGTATATCTTGTTGTGCAGTAGACAAATGCATGCCCTAGTTCAATGCCCACAACATTCAATTGATTGAAGGAATGCTCTGGGCATTTGGTGAGGTATCCAAGAATAACGTAATTATATTGTTTCCACCTCCAGTATTTTGTCCTGCCATATAATATCGTACTTCTTTTTCGTAAGGTACTGTATGTATGCTTCGGGATTAACGACTGTTTCAAAGGGTGACTGTGTACACACTTCTTTAAAATGATGTTCATTACCGCATCGCAACATTAGTTTGTACATTATATCACTGTGCATTATTGGGAAATGGAACCAATACTTGTCCTTAGCCTACCTACAATATTATGCATCGTCTTGTTTCCATACACAGTTCGCAAATAACGCTACCAGCGTCCTCGGCCTCGAGTCCCCACTCGAGTACCTCGAGTTTTACGATCCTAGACTAGATTCTTCGCGAGTCCATTCGCAACCCATCACTACTACAGTACAGTATATACTGCCTGCTCTATGCTATGCGGTTAACATGCTTCTCAGCGTGAGCTCTTAGTGTCACGAACCTTCGCTAGGGGCGCCAGCTAACGCACTCAACTTATCTCCGTACCCACGTTATTGTGTTCCAGTGCGTTTGCATCGAGCGTTTATTTGTGTGTCTCTGATTGTAAAATTATTAATTGTTGTGTTCCTCTCTGTATATCAAAGCAGGAAATCCAAATTCTTCAGGTGTGTGGATTCCTGTTATCCCCCCAAGTAAAGAACTTCGGGAAAATTGGTTTAACGCTATATCAAGGCAAGGATCAACCAAGGATAATCAATGGATTCCATCCAATTTCATAGATGGAGATAAAAGGTAAAACTAAAAGAAAAATATATTGCAGCCAGAGACCGTGCCTAGTCGATCTTCGAATTGTCCCCATTACCTTCAAACAAGAAAAATAGCTCCACGAAAGACCAGACAGCGACAACATATTTCTTCGGAAGAAATCTGCGATGAAACGAGCTCTTCAACCGCAGGAAATACATTGGATGACGAGTACGAAATTCATTTGAACAACGATGTATCAATCCAAGTCAATATTCCAACGAGTAAGAATGACAGCAGTGATCAGAAAATCGGACATTCTGAGACGGCGATAACAGCTGATGAGTAACCATAATGAAGTTAAAAGATTACAGAGACAAATCTAAGACAACCCAGAAATTGATCGTCTGAATAAAATAAAGGAAGCAGCCAAATATAAAGGAAAAACTACCGTTTTTAAAAAATCAAATCCATAATTTTCGCAAGACAAAATCCGGGCAGTCAGAACAAATTACGCGGTACTATGTGGCGTGGGGAATAGTATCCCAAACGGTTACGAATATGGCAGGACTCCTGGTCTAGTGTCAGCTCCGTCACAAAGTACTCTGGACAGGTAGCCTAAATGGAAAATGTTGATAGTATTTGTCTGGATTTCCCAATTAGTGAAGGAAAGACTCAGAGCTGAATGTAAAACTCTCAGACCAGAGAGGAGTGTAACAGTGATCGCCGATTAAATGGCTCATTAGGTACGGCTCCTCTACGACCGAACCAGTCACAAGTTCGTTTGCGTGGTCAGTGTTGAAGGTGTATGCGGCACAGATATTGTAAATTCTCCTGCTCTCGCGAATAAAGTGTTGTGTTTTCTTGCAATCCGACTTTCAAAGAAGTTCTCTAGTCCTGCTGCCTACTTCCTTGTTAAAGGCTTAAATGTCTCCGATCCATCCCTTATAGTTCAGAAATGATTACTGTAATGCCTTTCGGCAAAACAATCCAGATTGTGTGCATTTCTATTCACCAGCAGATAAAATACTTACAATGGTTGAATGATGATTTCATCGAGTACGTTAAAATAATTCGGTTGGAATCAAAACGTGAAAAACCGAAGTGTGTGACTAATGAGACGGCAGATGCTGTTTCGCTAACTGTGAAATCTATAGTGGAATGTGTGTTTTATCTGTTACAAAATCGGTTATTTTATGTTCTCACTAGATGATTTTTCTGGAGACGCAATAGAAGCTCTATTTAGTTCAGTGAAATTGGGTGGTGGATTTAGAACGCACGCACTGCATTATGTGCTATAAAAAGTATCCTGACAACTGGTCATGAACAAAGGGTCAGTGAAATAGTGATAGAATTATTTTTTTTAGTCCACTGCTGGTAAGTAACGGTAAGAAAAGGTGCTCCGTTACTCGTGTCGAGAAAATTCTGAAATTTGTACAGTATGTACCATGCAGCATGGGATGATCCTAATATATCTACTGTAACTGGTAGGATTTTTTTACATATTTTACGTTTCTATATCTTAAGCCAAGCTCAAATGTGAAATGTTAGTTTCTGTATGTGGATTATCTTCTCAATTAGTAACATGTTATGGATTATTTTCATTTTATATTGGTGTTACGGAGAGCCTCCGTGGCTCAGACGGCAGCGCGTTGGCCTCTTACCGCTGGATACCGTGGTTCAAATCCCGGTCGTTCCATGTGAGATTTGTGCTGGACAAAGCGGAGGCGCGATAGGTTTTCTCCGGGTACTCCGGTTTTCCCTGTCATCTTTCATTCCAGCAACACTCTCCATTCTCATTTCATAGCATCTATCAGTCATTAATAAATCACTTTGGGAGTGGCGACCCCATCGTACTAATAGCCTATATCTGCTTCATTCATTCCATACCTGACCCGGTTAGGTCAGGGACTGGACTGGTTGTAGGTTGTAGGTTTTCATTTTCATTGGTGTTACGGACCAACTCTCATTTAACCAACATGTTCTCTGGGTGCAGTAAGAGATTGAGACAGCGGTGCTACTGTCACAGTAAGTCTAGATTATTTAGGTTTATATAGGCCCGTGGATTTTATTGTCATTTTCAACAATCAAAGAAGCATTAGTTAACCTGTAAGAGTAAAATTAAGGTAAATTTCGAACGTTGAAGCGACGTTGACCGTTGATCATTCGTTGTCGGACCGGGCGAGTTGGCCGTGCGGTTTGGGGCGCGCAGCTGTGAGCTCGCATCCGGGAGATAGTGGGTTCGAACCCCACTGTCGGCAACCCTGAAGACGGTGTTCCGTGGTTTCCCATTTTTACACCAGACGAATGTTGGGACCCCACCGAGCTCGATAGCTGCAGTCGCTTAAGTGCGGCCAGTATCCAGTATTCGGGAGATAGTAGGTTCGAATCCCACTGTCGGCAGCCCTGAAAATGGTTTTCCGTGGTTTCGCATTTTCACACCAGGCAAATGCTGGGACTGTACCTTAATTAAGGCCACGGCCGCTTCCTTCCCACTCCTATCCCTTTCCTGTCCCATCGTCGCCATAATACGTATCTATGTCGGTGCGACGTAAAGCAACTAGCAAAAAAAAAAAAAATGGGCACTGTACCTTAATTAAGGCCACGGCCGCTTCCTTCCCATTCGTAGGCCTTCCCTGTTCCATCGTCGCCATAAGACCTATCTGTGTCGGTGCGACGTAAAGCAAAAAAAAAAAAAAAACGTCGGTATTTCCTCGTGGTGTCGATCTATTGGTTCCAAGCGTTGCAGGCGAAAGAGAGCTGTTATAGCCTATTATCGAATATATTCTATGAAAGTTTGAGAGTCAGTGTCAGCACCAATGTTTTCGAATAGTCTGATCATGGTGTAAGTGAAACTTGAGAGTTCGAAGATCCGTAGAGGTTAAAGTACAACTCCAATCTGCAACTACGGTCAGTATGGTTCATGAAGACATTATCTAATACCTGTTCTGATTCTACAGAGTCTGGACTTTGTATTTCACAATATAATGTGTAACATGGAACATGTACGTAAAGTATATTCATATTTCCAGTTAACATTAGGAGGGTAAAATAGCCGGCTCTAGGACACTGCTTAGGGGCTCATCTCAAAGTACAGTATAATATCCCTTAATCACGAGTAATTATGAGTGTGTTCACTCCTTGTAGGTCCATAAGAGCAACACTGTTTTCTTAACGTGGAAATAGCTATAGGTGAATGGATTAAGACAATTTTAATGAAAGGAAATCCATAACTTCAAGAATTCAAAAGATGGAAACAATGTCTTTCATGGAATAGTAAGGTACGATTACAATACAGTAGTTAAACCAGAAGCACCCTACGCTTCGGAAACTCTCAACCTACAACAAAAGGGATTAAATGAACCGTTAGAAATTAAACAAAAAAATAATGAAAAAAATCTTAGGACCAAGAATCATAAACGGAACTCATTACCCTAAACCTAATAGTGAAATATACAAGCACACATTTCCAAAACGACAGATGCAATTCGAATACAACGAATACAGTTTGCAGGGCATTTGGAACGAATGAACCCTAACAGACGTACACATCAAATTCACAAATTTCTACAAAACAAGGCCACTAGACCAAAGTGGTACAAATTATTAGAGAAAGACCTCAATGAATTAGGATCGCTAAATCTACAAGATCGAAAGGAAATAAAAAACATCATTTTAACATGGGGATTTGAGGAACAAGAAAGGAAACCCACACGATCGGCATGGTCGGAGGACCGGAGACGTGCACAGTCATTGAAGATCAGGAACTACTGGACAAAAAAGAAGGCCAAAAAATGTTGATTCTGCGTGGTCCTATGTGAACCATTCGCGAAGAAGAAGAAGAAGACTATAATGCAAGGATTACATTCTTTTTAAATTCTGAGCAATGCACAGACAAAACTCTTATATGCAGGGTGTTTCCGTAAGAAGGTGCAAAAATTTAATAGGACATAGAGAATGCTCCACTGAACAATTTGAGGTAGGGAACTTGTGGTTGGAGAAGTCGGCTTAAGGAGATATGGAAGTAAACTTGTCGACCACTTTGTCTCGCATTACTGTTTTCCACCTTATTTACAAATAACATGCGTGCAAGTTTACACGTACTGTGCTGCTTATGTACATCTACATTAATTATTTCCTGCAAGGACACAAGGAGGACGTCATGATGCAGGTTTTGTTTACTTTACCTGTCAATAAGATGGCTCTGCTGTATCGTATTTACATTGTCCCATGACAGAACGTGCTATCCATCACGCATGCATTGAGGTCGATGGCCGTTATAGTGAAAATGGTACATTCATTGTATCAGTGATGGTATTTGCAGTCAACTGTAAATAATGTAAATAAAAAAGTACATAATAATGTGATTCTATACCTAACCTGGCTTCTCCGACCCCAGGTTCCCTACCTCAAATTGTTCAGTGGAGCATCCTCTATAATTTTTGCACGCTCTTACGGAAACACTCTGTATATGTAAACTAGAATGTGACGATTACAATTTTATTTCAACAAGTACATTACGAGTAAAACTTACATTTTATGTAAAGTAACGGTTACAAATAAAAATTACTGAGAATATGATCGTTAAAAGTAATTCGATTACTGTTACTCAGTTACCTACAAACTCTGTTACTGATGAGGTTCTGACCTTCTGAAGGCGGTCACCAAGTCTGAGCAGGTCAAGGCCGTGTGGCGTGTCTCCACTCTGGGACAGCTCACTGTATTTCCGTCTACCACCTGTAGCGGGAGACCCTGTACGCTGTTATTTTCATAATCTCTGAATTAATTCGTTTCAGTCTGTTCCGCTATTCCGAGCGCTGTGTTACAGCCAACATTGTCGATCACACAGGAGCTGTGCTACTGCGAGCATAAAAAGCGAACCCTGTTTTCTCGTACACTACGTGTATCGTTGTCTGTCCCTGCAGCTGAATGATCTTTCGCCTCAGAATCTCTGGGTTCGTGTCTGTTTAATTCCTCTGGCTTGTCGGCTGGGTATTTGTGTTCATCTTCAGTTGCGCACTGCAGATTACTCTAGCAACCACTGCAGAAACACGCAATAGTGAAAGCATCCCTTCAGGAAGGACATCCAGCCGTAAAACTAGCCTCAATCCACTTTCGGTTTGTTTCCAGTTTTGGTTCCCTTCAATAAAAGTACAAAAGTGAATACAGCGTGCTTCAGAAATACAAGACAAGATTTCTGACATGTCAAGAAGACAGAAAATGGATCCGGAAATTCGCAATTATCGTAGAATGGAATGTTTTTAGAACTCGAGTTTTTAACGCCTGTTGTTGTTGTTGTTGTTGTTGTGGTGGTCGTGGTGATTATTGTTTTAAGAGGAAGTACAACTAGGCAACCGTCCTCTGTATAACGCTAATCAGAGGGAAAGAATGGAAGGGATCCGACACTTCAAAAAATGAAGGTATCGGCCAAAGAAAAACAAGGGCAACGAAGGGTGTGAAATTGAGACTCCCTAGGCCTCGGGAACGTAATACCATCGGGGTCGGAAAAGAACAAGAGTTGACCAAGAGAGGTCGGAAAGATAGATGAAAGTGAGGAACCTGGCACAAGTAAGTGTAAGCAATGCCAGGACTCAGCTAAGGGCCCCGATGTCGCTAACCCCCGCTCCCAATGGGGCCCCTTTTAGTCGCCTATTACGACAGGCAGGGGATACCGTGGGTGTTATTCTACCGCCCCCACCCACAAGGGGGATTAACGCCTGTTGCTCACGGTAAATTTTTCTTTGAAATTTATTGTACAATTTAATTTTATACAATTTCTGTTGCTCACGGTCAAATTCATATTTTATAAAACCTTTGATAAAACTTTCCATAGCGGAACCTTAAAATTAATTTTGCGAAACGAACCAATTAGCGAAGCTGACATAATGATGCTGGCGCTACGACGTGAGAAGGTTGTGAAGCTCGATCGTAAACATCACCGCCGTCTCGATCTTCTTGTAATGCCTGTTCTATGCCACTAGTTTAACACA
Source organism: Anabrus simplex (assembly GCF_040414725.1). Lineage (NCBI taxonomy): Eukaryota > Metazoa > Arthropoda > Insecta > Orthoptera > Tettigoniidae > Anabrus > Anabrus simplex. The sequence goes on along the minus strand of NC_090269.1, from coordinate 147,753,004 downwards.
GGAAGGCGCGACTACCAATATTTCTTCAAGTCACCGTAAGAGTACAGTAGTAGACGCACAAATCTTCGCTGTCAGTGTGGGTGTAGCACTGTGTTATTGGTGCATGAATGTGTGTGAAAAGCTGAGTTCTTTCGTACAATGAGTAAACGTGTCTCGTCACTTCCGTTCGTTCAAGAGATATTTTGTATAGAACTGTGAAATGAATTAATCATGTTATGCTTATAGATATTTCAAAAGTGACTAGTTTCTTTCCGTTTGTGAAAGGTATATATTTTTGTAGAACTGAAACTTCAGAATCTGTCCTCTAAATACTCAACTGTTGTGTACCATTCTGCCAATCTCGGCAAGGACCTAATAAAGGAAGTAATTGGATATCCTCAGATTACTCTCGCATCTGTGCCTTTACACCTCATTTCAGGTGATGGAGCCTCTGTGGCTCAGGCGACTGCGCGCCGGCCTCTCACCGCTGTGTTTCGTGGTTCAAATCCCGGTCACTCCATGCGAGATTTGTGCTGGACAAAGCGGAGGCGGGCAGGTTTTTCTCTGGGTACTCTAGTTTTCCTTGTCATATTTCATTCCAGCAACACTCTTGAACATCATTTCATTTCATCTGTCATTCATTAATCATTGCCCCAGAGGAGCGCGACAGGCTTCGGCAGCCTGTACAATTCCTATCCTCGCCGCTAGATGGGGGCTGCGTTCATTCCATTCATGACCCGGTCGAATGACTGGAAACAGGCTGCGGATTTTTTTCAGAAGGTGATTAAAGCCGTGGAGGATAATGGATTCCTTGTGATAAGAATTGTGACGGACAATCACAAAACAAACGTCTTCATGTTTAGACATTTTGGACAACCTCAAATATCCAGACGATAATATCCCAATCAAACTAGAAACAGGAAATCACCGGGCAAGTTGGCCGTGCGGTTAGGAGCGCGTAGCTGTGACCTCGCATCCGGGAGATAGTGGGTTCGAATCCCACAGTCGGCAGCCCTGAAGATGGTTTTCCGTGGTTTCCCATTTTCACACCTGGAAAATGCTGGGGCTGTACCTTAATTAAGGCCACGGCCGCTTCCTTTCCATTCCTAGGCCTTTCCCGTCCCATCGTCGCCATAAGACCTATCTGTGTCGGTGCGACGTAAAGCAAAATAATAAAAAAGAAACAGGAAATCAAATCCTGCTTCGTGTTTTTGAGGAGAGGATGTAGTGTGAGATTTGCGTCAGCAACATCTCACTGCCTAGAGGTTCGACACCGCTAAATGGAACTGATTATGCATCAGGACAGAGGAGAAGTTCGATAACCAAAACTTTGTTTTGTTGCTCTGGTGAAGTACTGTATATGCAGGAGTTCGTTTAAGCTGTTGTGCCCTATTGTCGAAGTCCTTCAAACGTAAGAGCGTAATACGAGGACTTGCGACGTCTCCCCTTTCAGAATGTGTTTTGTTACAGTGTGAGATCAAAGAACATCAGCAAACTGTTAGTGATATTATCCTAACCAAGTTCGTAAGACCTCTATTAACTGATATTGCGTTGACAAGAACACAAAAAGTACGGTGCCACTCCAAGCCTTCGTCCAGGAAAATCTTTAAATTGTGCATGAAGCGACCAACTGTGACTTCATACAGGTAATATTACCTATATTTAATATTACTGATGTAATTTACGAGCTTCAGTGAATATATGACTATACTGCTTAGTGTTTTGTAGGCTGTCGTCATCATTAGAATAAGTTTGGAACATTGTGCGTCTATGTCTGCCATCTAGCGGAGAAATTTTGTCTCAGCCTAGTCGCTAGTTTAACACAAGAGACGGACAATCTTCGCTGTCAGTGTGGGTGTAGCACTGTGTTATTGGTGCATGAATGTGTGTGAAAAGCTGAGTTCTTTCGTACAATGAGTAAACGTGTCTGGTCACTTAGTTCAGAATTTAGTTCATAGATGGCCATCCTGATGCTTCCACGGATTTCATAAAATAATTAGTTGCTTCGCTATGGGATTCTCAGAAAGGCTGTCTTTGTGGTTTTCTAACTGAAATCCACGTAGGTCATTACAAAAACGTCAGTAGGAATGTAGCGATTAAAAGCAATGTTGTCATATAAAATACTCGATCAAATAAAAAACAGCACATTTTCTAACTTTTAACGAACAGAGTATATGCTGCGGTGCCGATCTAACAGTCCAAAGTCCCAGTGCTGGAATGACCTGGCCGCAGATAGCCGTGAACACCCCTCTGCCATTATTTATGTAAGTGTACACACTGCTCATTCCAATCAGTAGTCCGACTCGTTGGCTGAATGGTCAGCGTCCTGGCCTTCGGTTCAGAGGGTCCCGGGTTCGATTCCCGGCCGAGTCGGGGATTTTAACCTTCATTGGTTAATTCCAATGGCCCGGGGGCTGGGTGTTTGTGCTCTCCCCAACATCCCTGCCACTCCCACACATAACACTATCCTCCACCACAATAACACGCAGTTGCCTGTACATGGCAGATGCCGCCCACCCTCATCGGAGGGTCTGCCTTACAAGGGCTGCACTCGGCTAGAAATAGCCACACGGAATTATTATTCCAATCAGTGCCACAGAGTAGGGATTGAATAGCTTGAATGCTATGAACCAGAGTGTTACGTACCAGTAGTATCTAATTCCCCAGCTACTTTCCGCCAATACGACCGGGCGAGGTGGCCATGCGGTTAGGGGCGCGCAGCTGTGAGCTTGCATCGGGGAGACAGTGAGTTCGAACCCCACTGTCGGCAGTCCTGAAGATGGATTTCCGTGGTTTCTCATTTTCACACCAGGCAAATGCAAGGGCTGTACCTTAATTAAGGCCACGGCTGCTTCCTTCCCACTCCTAGCCCTTTTCTATCCCATCGTCGCCATAAGACCTATCTGTGTCGATGCGACGTAAAGCCACTAGCAAAAACAAAAAAACAAAAAATCCTCGTATGCAGTACTATAAAGGTGATACCTAACTATTTGGACGGAACCTTTAAATGGTCAAGTCCTGCTAAATCACGAAAATGTGATAGATTTTGCTAAGAACCAGTAAATGCTTGTACCTTCTGGTGGTGGTGATTATTGTTTTACGAGAAAGTAGCTAGTCTTTCTATCGCTTTTCCCACACCTGTACGGTCGCGGGTGCGAACTGCGTAGCACATGTGGATTTGGTCCTGTTTTACGGTCGGATGCCCTTCCTGACACCAACCCTATAAGGAGGGATGAGGCAACCATCCTGTATATAACACTAATCAGAGGGAAATATGGAAGGGTGCCGACAGTTCAAAAAATGAAGGTATCGACGGAAGGAAGACAAGGGCCACGAATTGTGTAGAAATGAGACTCCCTAGGCCTCGGAAACCTAATATCGTCCTAGTCGGAAAATAACAAGAGTTGATCAAGAGAGGTCGGATAGGACAGATGAAAGTGATCAGCTTGGCACAAGTAGGTGGAAGCAATGAATGGACTCAGCTAGGGGCCCCGTGGTCGTCAACCTACGTTCCCAAGTTGAGAGCCCCTAGAATCCCTTTTAGTCGCTCTAACGACAGGCAGGGGCGTTATCTATCATGAATGTATTCTGCCATTTCTTCAATTCAGTGGTAAGAGTAGTAATTCGGTTGACATCGCTTTGGATCTTAGTTGGACCGGGCGAGTTGGCCGAGCGGTTAGGGGTGCGCGGCTGTGAGCTTGCATCCGGGAGATAGTGGGTTCGAATCCCACTGTCGGCAGCCCTGAAGATTTTTCCTTGGGGCTGTACATTAATTAAGGCCACGGCCGCTTCTTTCTAATTCCTAGGCCTTTCCTATCCCATCGTCGCCTTAAGATCTATCTGTGGCGGTGCGACGTAAAGCCACTAGCAAGAAATATATAATAGCTATGTATATTAGTTGCGCTGTCATAATTTTAGGGTGTAGCTGTCACGCCGAGGGCAAGCTGTGCTGAGATGGGTGAGCCTTTCCATTGTGAATGCTAACTGATCAGAATTGTTTACCGCTAATAGCACATTGATGTGGTGTCACATATTGGGATGTAATACAATTACATATTGTCGTCTGAGAATTCTGAAGTGGCAGGCACTCTATCGTTAGCACAAATATCGGTTGCCATAGTTAACAACTTCTAAATACCCTAAAAAGTATCAGTAACAGTGGGAGGATATCTATTTGACTCGCACTGAAGTTGCAACAATGATACCTTCTATAAATCCACCAAATATAACATAATTAATAGTCTGCATCAAATCAGCTATTTCTGACTGACGTACTTTTAGCAAAGAATATAAATTATAAATAACTTCTTCGGCAAACATATAAACAAACTTAACCTCCATGCGACCAACACATTCTACATATGTTTATACACTAACTAAAGAAATCTAAAACAGCTACATCACTAGAAATGGTAAATTATTCACCTAAACGCTAATAAAAACCACTCTTATATCCGTATCTTGCAAAATAATTATCTAAATTGCATAAATATGCGGATATCAAGTCAAGTCCAGCGCCCTCTACCTAGGTAGAGTTTTGAAAACATTTCTTAGCACAAAGAAGGAGTCCCCATACTAAAATTAGGCAATTTCCCCAATTGTGCCGATAGTTGAAGGGCTAAAGGGCCCGAAAAGGATGCAAAATTGAGTCTTGCATAGTTATATAAAACTAAAAAGAGGTCGAAAATCACTTCCGATCTAAATGCAGTTCCGGAAAACAGCTTAAAATTGATTGTTTCATTACTTGTTTTATTTTTAAATTTAAATTCTAACCAATTTTCATAATTCTTTCTGTAATGTGTTCCTTGGTTCAATACTCTCAGGTGGTTTTCGATTTTTGGAAAATGTCAGTAGTATAATAAGCGGGTTCGGGCGCCACCTCCACCTCGGGCTCTCGGAAGAGGCCTCCACCTCCCGCGGGAAATTTGAATTTTGGCGGGAGATTTGAATTTGTAAACAAAGCCACGTGCTTTTTGACAGCTGTCATCGACAACAACGCAACGCTAACCTCACTGCTGCCATCTTGACGGGCCTAAACCTCACTAGTGCCAACTTAACCTCACTAGCGTGAGGTAAACAAACCCACGTGTTTTTTGACAGCCACGTGCTTTTTGACGGACAACAACGCATCGCTAACCTCAGTACTGCCATCTTGACGGGCCTAAACCTTAATAGTACCAACTTAACCTAACTAGCATGAGGTAAACAAAGCCACGTGCTTTTTGACAGCCACATGCTTTTCAACAGATTTGTAAACAAAGCCACGTGCTTTTTGACAGACAACAACGCATCGCTAACCTCAGTACTGCCATCTTGACGGACCTAAACCTTAGTGGTACCAACTTAACCTAACTAGCGCGAGGTAAACAAAGCCACGTGCTTTTTGACAGCCACGTGCTTTTTTGACAGCTGTCATCCGCCATCTTTGAGCACGGTGCTGCCCTCTTTCGTCACCTATCATCGGCAGTGCTGCCATCTTGACGGGTCTAAACCTTAGTGCTACCAACTTAACCTCACTAGCGTGAGATAAACAAAGCCACGTGCAGCTGTCATCCGCCATCTTTGAGCATCGTGCTGCCCTCTTTAGCTACTTACCTTTGAAATGTGGTACGTTATCCGCCATCTTGCATCCGAAACCTCAGTGCTGCGCTCTATGTAGTGGCGGCAAATTCCATGTGCTCTTGTTTGGAAACAAAGCCACGTGCAGCTGTCATCCACCATCTTTAATCACCGTGCTGCCCTCTTTAGCTACTTACCTTTGACAGTTGTCATCCGCCATCTTGCATCGCCAACCTCAGTGCCGTACTCTATGTAGTGGCGGCAAATTCCACGTGCTCTTGTTTGGAAACAAATTCACGTGCTATTTTTCTGACAGCTGTCATCCGCCATCTTTGAGCACCGTGCTGCCCTCTTTAGCTACTTACCTTTGAAATGTGGTACGTCACAGCTGTCATCCGCCATCTTTAATCCAGAGAGAACAGTGCTGCAATCTATGTGGTGGCGGCAAATTCCACGTGCTTTACAAATCAACATGCTTTTTTGACAGCTGTCAACCGCCATCTTTAATCACCGTGCTGCCATCTATGTGGTGGCGGTAAATTCCACATGCTTTACAAACCTATATGCTTTTCTGACAGCTGTCATCCGCCATCTTTAATCCAGAGAGAACAGTGCTGCCCTCTATGTGGTGGCGGCAAATTCCACGTGCTCTTGTTTGGAAACAAAGCCATGTGCAGCTGTCATCCGCCATCTTTGAGCACCGTGCTGCGAGCAATTTCGTCAGTTGTCATCCGCCATCTTTAATCTACAGAACACCGTGCTGCCCTCTTTATGGCTACTACCTTAAGCACGTAGTAGCGGGCAATTTGAAAAGTTCTGTTAGCTATCATCCGCCATCTTTAATCACCGTGCTGCCATCTTTAGCTAGATACCTTTGAAATGTGGCGGCGGATAATTTGAAAAATGCTTTTTGACAGCAGCTATCTTTGAGCACCGTGCTACCCTCTATGTGGTGGCGGCAAATTCTACATGCTTTACAAACCCACGCGCTTTTTTTTTTTGACAGCCATCTTTAAGCAACAGAGTACAGTGCTGCCCTCTTTGTTGTGGCGGCAAATTCCACGTGCTCTTGTTTGGAAACAAAGCCACATGCTCTTTTGACAGCTGTCACCCGCCATCTTTAACCAACAGAGCACTATGCTGCGGGCAATTTCGTTAGCTGTCATCCGACATCTTTAATCAACAGAGCACCGTGCTGCCCTCATGCGGGGTAATTTCGTTAGCTGCCATCCGCCATCTTTAAACACCGTGCTGCCCTCTTTATGACTACTACCTTAAGCACGTAGTAGCGGGCAATTTCGTTAGCTGTCATCCGCTATCTTTGAGCACCGTGCTGCTCTCTGTAGTAGCGGGTAATTTGAAAAGTTCTGTTAGCTGTCATCCGCCATCTTTGAGCACCGTGCTGCCATCTATGTGGTGGCGGCAAATTCCACATGCTTTACAAACTCACGCGCAGCTGTCATCCACCATCTTACATCGCAAACCTCAGTGCTACACTCTATGTGGTAGCGGATAATTTTAAAAAGAAAAATTCTACAGCAGCCATCTCTCGACGCTAATTGCATAAGATGGTAGCTATACATGACTCCTTAAAGGTGCTCATGCAAGATGATCGCTATACATAGACGCCCTTGGGATGCTTGCGCAAGATGGCGGTTATACAAGGCTCCTTATGAGGGATGCTTGCGCGAGATGGTGGTTGCTCTTATGAGGCGGCTCAAGGATCCATGGCTAGAGACGCCCTAAGGATGCTTGCGCAAGATGGCGGATGCAAGATGGCGGCTATACATAGCTCCTTATGAGACAGCCAGTACAACATGTGATCAGAACATTGATTGATGTGTTCAGAACACTGTACTCGATACAACATGTGATTAAAACATTGTGTGGTGTGTTCAGAACACTAATCGAACGCTGTATTAGGGGATACCTTTGTTTAGATTGAAACATAACAAGACTAGAATTGAACACTGCACATTGATTGATGTGTTCAGAACACAAAATAAGTAGAATCGAACACTGTACTCGATGTCGTTAACTTCAACATGTGATTAAAACATTGGCTGGTGTGTTCAGAACACTACATAAGTAGAATCGAACGCTGTATTAGGGGATACCTTTGTTTAGACTGAAACATAACAAGACTAGAATTGAACACTGCACTCGATGTCGGAAGATCAGATTGAAACATAACAAGACTAGAATTGAACACTGTACATTGATTGATGTGTTCAGAACACAAAATAAGTAGAATCGAACACTGTACTCGATGTCGTTAACTTCAACATGTGATTAAAACATTGTCTGGTGTGTTCAGAACACTACATAAGTAGAATCGAACGCTGTATTAGGGGATACCTTTGTTCTAAGAAGATCAGATTGAAACATAACAAGACTAGAATTGAACACTGCACTCGATGTCGTTACATGTGATCAGAACAATGATTGATGTGTTCAGATCACTAAACAAGTAGAACCGAACACTGTACAACATGTTAGGGGGATACCTTTGTTTAGATTGAAACATAACAAGACTAGAATTGAACACTGCACTCGATGTCGTTACATGTGATCAGAACAATGATTGATGTGTTCAGATCACGAAACAAGTAGAACCGAACACTGTACAACATGTTAGGGGATACCTTTGTTTAGATTGAAACTAACAAGACTAGAATCGAACACTGCACTCGATGTCGTTACATGTGACCCGATACAACATGTTAGGGGATACCTTTATCCTAAGAACCGAACACTGTACAACATGTTAGGGGATACCTTTGTTTAGATTGAAACTAACAAGACTAGAATCGAACACTGCACTCGATGTCGTTACATGTGATCCGATACAACATGTTAGAGGATACCTTTGTTTAGATTGAAACATAGCAAGCCTAGAATCGAACATTGTTTGATGTGTTCAGTACAACTTCAATGATTAACATACACACTGTGCACATATCGCATAGCTAAAAACACACTGTGCACATATCGCATACGTAACACTTCAAATGATTTGCTTAGTACGAAAATAAAAATAAAAAATCTATACCGCGTAGCTAACTCGTTCATCACACTGCTAAGACGATTAGTAATTGTGAATACACTCATACGAAAATCAAGAAAGCACACTGCGTAGCCAACTCGCTCGGCACGAAAAAAATCTATACCGCGTAGCTAACTCGTTCATCACACTGCTAAGACGCTTAGTAATTGTGAATACACTCATACGAAAATCAAGAAAGCACACTGCGTAGCCAACTCGCTCGGCTCACTCGCTTAGTAATTGCAACACACACGGATAAGAATGTTCCGAGATACTTACATGTTTTTTAAGGGGGGTGAAAGATCATAAATTATATGTACACACATCTTGTCTCCTCCAAGTTGTAAGATGAAATAGACGCAGTACTGCGAGTTTCCACTCTAGCTGGCGAACGGAAGTAGCATGATATCTCAGCAAAAAATATAAATACGCGTGAGCTTGCAAGTTAGACACAATGATGGATACCGCGATTCAAATCCTGGTAACTTATGCCGTCGGGAAGGGCATCCGGCTAGATCATGTAATGATGATCGCACAGGTCCCACGCCTAGCATTTACAGCTTCCAGTTCGAACCCGCTATCATCCGAAGTAGCGAGAATGATTGAAGAGTGTTTTAGTGTGATTCATTTGTTGGATGGAGGCGTTAAGCTGCCTTCTTCGGTAGGAGTAGGCTATGTCGGGATATCGATTTAAAATCCTAGTCAGGAAGGGCAGCCGGTCGTAAAACTATGGTGTGAGGCGGGGTGTGCAAAAAAGCTAGCAATAAGTAAGGGCTGTTGATGGGGACGTTAAACCTTGTGCAGACTCCTTCGAAAATTATTTTTTGAGTACAAGTGTGTTGATGCTGATTCATTTGTCGGATGGAGGCAATAAGCCTTGTGCAGGCTTCTTCAGTGGAGTAGGCTATGTATCGGTACCGGGATATCTAGTTATAAAACCCGCTACAACAAATTTATCGCGTATACTGCGATTTAAAATCCTAGTCAGGAAGGGCAGCCGGTCGTATAAAACTATGGTGTGAGGCGGGGTGTGCAAAAAAGCCAGCATTAAGTAAGGGCTGTTGATAGGAGGCGTTAAATCATGTTCAAGCTCCTTCACCAGGAGAAGCCTACATGCCGGTACCGTGCAGGTTCTTTCGATAGGAGTAGGCACTGTGTGTGTTTTAACCTCTCCGTACAATCATGATAGTTTACGTTAGGAACTTACATAGGCTAAATGCTACACATTCCGTGGCAGAGCCGGGAATCGAACTCGGTCGAAAATTATTTTTTGAGTACAAGAGTGTTGATGCTGATTCATTTGTCGGATGGAGGCAATAAGCCTTGTGCAGCCTTCTTCAGTGGAGTAGGCTATGTATCGGTACCGGGATATCTAGTTATAAAACCCGCTACAACAAATTTATCGCGTATACTGCGATTTAAAATCCTAGTCAGGAAGGGCAGCCGGTCGTATAAAACTATGGTGTGAGGCGGGGTGTGCAAGAAAGCCAGCATTAAGTAAGGGCTGTTGATAGGAGGCGTTAAACCATGTGCAAGCTCCTTCACCAGGAGAAGCCTACATGCCGGTACCGTGCAGGTTCTTTCGATAGGAGTAGGCACTGTGTGTGTTTTAACCTCTCCGTACAATCATGATAGTTTACGTTAGGAACTTACATAGGCTAAATGCTACACATTCCGTGGCAGAGCCGGGAATCGAACTCGGACCTCCGAGGGTAGCAGCTAATCACACTAACTACTACACCACAGAGGAGGACTATTTCAGAATATTTTACAACCTTAATTGGTACTGTGTTTTAAGAGCTTGAATGGTACTCAGCTAAGAAGACCTTCGCGAGTTACAAGCCGCTTATCAGCATGTAGTGTCCTCGTTCAAGGCCGAGCCGGAAGATACGTGTACAATTTCAGCTAACACACGCATTCCGCTGCTCGCTCTGCGCTGATACGACTTCATGGACAGTAGAACAAACCTATAGCCTACAGTATGCATGCCTCTCACCCGGTAGTCTCGGGTTCGATTCTCTTGGGGATAAAAATGTGTTTAAATCACATGAATGTGTTGAGTTGTCCTTCCTGATGCAAAACTAGCAGTATCTAACCTCATACACCATAGTTTTACGACCGGTTGCCCTTCCTGACAACTCGGATTAAGAATCTGTTTTGTTTTAAGACTAGTTGTCCTTCCTGATGCAAAATTGGCAGTATCTAAGCTCTTACATCATACGCTATGGTTTTCGGCCGGTTGCCCTTCCTGACAACTCGGATTTAGAATCTGTCGAGAATCGGGGGTTTTACAGCTAGATGTTAAATCGCAGTATCACGAACTATTGTTTTACTGCTGGATGCCCTTCCTGACTAAGATTTTAAATCGCAAGAATTTGTTTTAAGACTCAAGTCTTGTTATGTTTCTTTCGTAATCTGCAAGTCTAAACAAGCATATCGCTGCACACTCTTGCCTTAGCGATGCGTGTTCGATAATTGTTTTCGACCGGTTGCCCTTCCTGACGCCAAAGAACTCGGATTAAGAATCTGTCGAGAATCAGGGGATTTTCAGCTAGATGCACTTCTTAGATTTTAAATCACGAACTATTGTTTTACTGCTGGATGCCCTTCCTGACTAAGATTTTAAATCGCAAGAATTTGTTTTAAGACTCAAGTCTTGTTATGTTTCTTTCGTAATCTGCAAGTCTAAACAAGCATATCGCTGCACACTCTTGCCTTCACGATGCGTGCTCGATAATTGTTTTCAACCAGCTGCCCTTCCTGACGTCAAAGAACTCGGATTAAGAATCTGTCGAGAATCGGGGGATATACAGCTAGATTTTAAATCGCGGTATCACGAACTATTGTTTTACTACTAGATGCCCTTCCTGACTAAGATTTTAAATCGCAAGAATTTGTTTTAAGACTCAAGTCTTGTTATGTTTCTTTCGTAATCTGCAAGTCTAAACAAGCATATCGCTGCACACTCTTGCCTTCACGATGCGTGTTCGATAATTGTTTTCAACTAGTTGCCCTTCCTGACGTCAAAGAACTCGGATTAAGAATCTGTCGAGAATCGGGGGATATACAGCTAGATTTTAAATCGCGGTATCACGAACTATTGTTTTACTACCAGATGCCCTTCCTGACTAAGATTTTAAATCGCAAGAATTTGTTTTATGACTCAAGTCTTGTTATGTTTCTTTCGTAATCTGCAAGTCTAAACAAGCATATCGCTGCACACTCTTGCCTTCGCGATGCGTGTTCGATAATTGTTTTCAACCGGTTGCCCTTCCTGACGTCAAAGAACTCGGATTAAGAATCTGTCGAGAATCGGGGGATTTACAGCTAGATGCACTTCTTAGATTTTAAATCACGAACTATTGTTTTACTGCTGGATGCCCTTCCTGACTAAGATTTTAAATCGCAAGAATTTGTTTTAAGACTCAAGTCTTGTTATGTTTCTTTCGTAATCTGCAAGTCTAAACAAGCATATCGCTGCACACTCTTGCCTTCACGATGCGTGTTCGATAATTGTTTTCAACTAGTTGCCCTTCCTGACGTCAAAGAACTCGGATTAAGAATCTGTCGAGAATCGGGGGATATACAGCTAGATTTTAAATCGCGGTATCACGAACTATTGTTTTACTACCAGATACCCTTCCTGACTAAGATTTTAAATCGCAAGAATTTGTTTTATGACTCAAGTCTTGTTATGTTTCTTTCGTAATCTGCAAGTCTAAACAAGCATATCGCTGCACACTCTTGCCTTCGCGATGCGTGTTCGATAATTGTTTTCAACCGGTTGCCCTTCCTGACGTCAAAGAACTCGGATTAAGAATCTGTCGAGAATCGGGGGATTTACATCTAGATGCACTTCTTAGATTTTAAATCACGAACTATTGTTTTACTGCTGGATGCCCTTCCTGACTAAGATTTTAAATCGCAAGAATTTGTTGAGTTGCCCTTCCTGACATAAAACTGGCAGTATCTAGCCTCTTACACTATTGTTTTCAACCGGTTGCCCTTCCTGACGTCAAAGAACTCGGATTAAGAATCTGTCGAGAATCGGGGGATTTACAGCTAGATTTTAAATCGCAGTATCACTACAGCCGGATGCCCTTCCTGACTAAGATTTTAAATCGCAAGAATTTGTTGAGTTGCCCTTCCTGACGCAAAACTGGCAGTATCTAGCCTCTTACACTATAGTTTTCGTCCGGTTGCCCTTCCTGACGTCAAAGAACTCGGATTAAGAATCTGTTTTGTTTTAAGACTAGTTGTCCTTCCTGACACAAAACTGGTAGTATCTAACCTCTTACTTCATACACTATTGTATTCGACCGGTTGCCCTTCCTGACGTCAAAGAACTGGGATTAAGAATCTGTCGAGAATCGGGGATTTACAGCTAGATGCTCACCGGATACCCTTCCCGACGGCATAAGTTGCCAGGATTTGAATCGCGGTATCCATCATTGTGTCTGACTTGCAAGCTCACGCGTATTTTTATTTTTTGCTGAGATATCATGCTACTTCCGTTCGCCAGCTAGAGTGGAAACTCGCAGTACTGCGTCTATTTCATCTTACAACTTGGAGGAGACAACATGTGTGTACATATAATTTATGATCTTTCACCCCCCTTAAAAAACATGTAAGTATCTCGGAACATTCTTATCCGTGTGTGTTGCAATTACTAAGCGAGTGAGCCGAGCGAGTTGGCTACGCAGTGTGCTTTCTTGATTTTCGTATGAGTGTATTCACAATTACTAAGCGTCTTAGCAGTGTGATGAACGAGTTAGCTACGCGGTATAGATTTTTTCGTGCCGAGCGAGTTGGCTACGCAGTGTGCTTTCTTGATTTTCGTATGAGTGTATTCACAATTACTAAGCGTCTTAGCAGTGTGATGAACGAGTTAGCTACGCGGTATAGATTTTTTATTTTTATTTTCGTACTAAGCAAATCATTTGAAGTGTTAGGTATGCGATATGTGCACAGTGTGTTTTTAGCTATGCGATATGTGCACAGCGTGTATGTTAATCATTGAAGTTGTACTGAACACATCAAACAATGTTCGATTCTAGGCTTGCTATGTTTCAATCTAAACAAAGGTATCCCCTAACATGTTGTATCGGATCACATGTAACGACATCGAGTGCAGTGTTCGATTCTAGTCTTGTTAGTTTCAATCTAAACAAAGGTATCCCCTAACATGTTGTACAGTGTTCGGTTCTTAGGATAAAGGTATCCCCTAACATGTTGTATCGGGTCACATGTAACGACATCGAGTGCAGTGTTCGATTCTAGTCTTGTTAGTTTCAATCTAAACAAAGGTATCCCCTAACATGTTGTACAGTGTTCGGTTCTACTTGTTTCGTGATCTGAACACATCAATCATTGTTCTGATCACATGTAACGACATCGAGTGCAGTGTTCAATTCTAGTCTTGTTATGTTTCAATCTAAACAAAGGTATCCCCCTAACATGTTGTACAGTGTTCGGTTCTACTTGTTTAGTGATCTGAACACATCAATCATTGTTCTGATCACATGTAACGACATCGAGTGCAGTGTTCAATTCTAGTCTTGTTATGTTTCAATCTGATCTTCTTAGAACAAAGGTATCCCCTAATACAGCGTTCGATTCTACTTATGTAGTGTTCTGAACACACCAGACAATGTTTTAATCACATGTTGAAGTTAACGACATCGAGTACAGTGTTCGATTCTACTTATTTTGTGTTCTGAACACATCAATCAATGTACAGTGTTCAATTCTAGTCTTGTTATGTTTCAATCTGATCTTCCGACATCGAGTGTAGTGTTCAATTCTAGTCTTGTTATGTTTCAATCTAAACAAAGGTATCCCCTAATACAGCGTTCGATTCTACTTATGTAGTGTTCTGAACACACCAGCCAATGTTTTAATCACATGTTGAAGTTAACGACATCGAGTACAGTGTTCGATTCTACTTATTTTGTGTTCTGAACACATCAATCAATGTGCAGTGTTCAATTCTAGTCTTGTTATGTTTCAATCTAAACAAAGGTATCCCCTAATACAGCGTTCGATTAGTGTTCTGAACACACCACACAATGTTTTAATCACATGTTGTATCGAGTACAGTGTTCTGAACACATCAATCAATGTTCTGATCACATGTTGTACTGGCTGTCTCATAAGGAGCTATGTATAGCCGCCATCTTGCATCCGCCATCTTGCGCAAGCATCCTTAGGGCGTCTCTAGCCATGGATCCTTGAGCCGCCTCATAAGAGCAACCACCATCTCGCGCAAGCATCCCTCATAAGGAGCCTTGTATAACCGCCATCTTGCGCAAGCATCCCAAGGGCGTCTATGTATAGCGATCATCTTGCATGAGCACCTTTAAGGAGTCATGTATAGCTACCATCTTATGCAATTAGCGTCGAGAGATGGCTGCTGTAGAATTTTTCTTTTTAAAATTATCCGCTACCACATAGAGTGTAGCACTGAGGTTTGCGATGTAAGATGGTGGATGACAGCTGCGCGTGAGTTTGTAAAGCATGTGGAATTTGCCGCCACCACATAGATGGCAGCACGGTGCTCAAAGATGGCGGATGACAGCTAACAGAACTTTTCAAATTACCCGCTACTACAGAGAGCAGCACGGTGCTCAAAGATAGCGGATGACAGCTAACGAAATTGCCCGCTACTACGTGCTTAAGGTAGTAGTCATAAAGAGGGCAGCACGGTGTTTAAAGATGGCGGATGGCAGCTAACGAAATTACCCCGCATGAGGGCAGCACGGTGCTCTGTTGATTAAAGATGTCGGATGACAGCTAACGAAATTGCCCGCAGCATAGTGCTCTGTTGGTTAAAGATGGCGGGTGACAGCTGTCAAAAGAGCATGTGGCTTTGTTTCCAAACAAGAGCACGTGGAATTTGCCGCCACAACAAAGAGGGCAGCACTGTACTCTGTTGCTTAAAGATGGCTGTCAAAAAAAAAAAGCGCGTGGGTTTGTAAAGCATGTAGAATTTGCCGCCACCACATAGAGGGTAGCACGGTGCTCAAAGATAGCTGCTGTCAAAAAGCATTTTTCAAATTATCCGCCGCCACATTTCAAAGGTATCTAGCTAAAGATGGCAGCACGGTGATTAAAGATGGCGGATGATAGCTAACAGAACTTTTCAAATTGCCCGCTACTACGTGCTTAAGGTAGTAGCCATAAAGAGGGCAGCACGGTGTTCTGTAGATTAAAGATGGCGGATGACAACTGACGAAATTGCTCGCAGCACGGTGCTCAAAGATGGCGGATGACAGCTGCACATGGCTTTGTTTCCAAACAAGAGCACGTGGAATTTGCCGCCACCACATAGAGGGCAGCACTGTTCTCTCTGGATTAAAGATGGCGGATGACAGCTGTCAGAAAAGCATATAGGTTTGTAAAGCATGTGGAATTTACCGCCACCACATAGATGGCAGCACGGTGATTAAAGATGGCGGTTGACAGCTGTCAAAAAAGCATGTTGATTTGTAAAGCACGTGGAATTTGCCGCCACCACATAGATTGCAGCACTGTTCTCTCTGGATTAAAGATGGCGGATGACAGCTGTGACGTACCACATTTCAAAGGTAAGTAGCTAAAGAGGGCAGCACGGTGCTCAAAGATGGCGGATGACAGCTGTCAGAAAAATAGCACGTGAATTTGTTTCCAAACAAGAGCACGTGGAATTTGCCGCCACTACATAGAGTACGGCACTGAGGTTGGCGATGCAAGATGGCGGATGACAACTGTCAAAGGTAAGTAGCTAAAGAGGGCAGCACGGTGATTAAAGATGGTGGATGACAGCTGCACGTGGCTTTGTTTCCAAACAAGAGCACATGGAATTTGCCGCCACAACAAAGAGGGCAGCACTGTACTCTGTTGCTTAAAGATGGCTGTCAAAAAAAAAAAAGCGCGTGGGTTTGTAAAGCATGTAGAATTTGCCGCCACCACATAGAGGGTAGCACGGTGCTCAAAGATAGCTGCTGTCAAAAAGCATTTTTCAAATTATCCGCCGCCACATTTCAAAGGTATCTAGCTAAAGATGGCAGCACGGTGATTAAAGATGGCGGATGATAGCTAACAGAACTTTTCAAATTGCCCGCTACTACGATCTTAAGGTAGTAGCCATAAAGAGGGCAGCACGGTGTTCTGTAGATTAAAGATGGCGGATGACAACTGACGAAATTGCTCGCAGCACGGTGCTCAAAGATGGCGGATGACAGCTGCACATGGCTTTGTTTCCAAACAAGAGCACGTGGAATTTGCCGCCACCACATAGAGGGCAGCACTGTTCTCTCTGGATTAAAGATGGCGGATGACAGCTGTCAGAAAAGCATATAGGTTTGTAAAGCATGTGGAATTTACCGCCACCACATAGATGGCAGCACGGTGATTAAAGATGGCGGTTGACAGCTGTCAAAAAAGCATGTTGATTTGTAAAGCACGTGGAATTTGCCGCCACCACATAGATTGCAGCACTGTTCTCTCTGGATTAAAGATGGCGGATGACAGCTGTGACGTACCACATTTCAAAGGTAAGTAGCTAAAGAGGGCAGCACGGTGCTCAAAGATGGCGGATGACAGCTGTCAGAAAAATAGCACGTGAATTTGTTTCCAAACAAGAGCACGTGGAATTTGCCGCCACTACATAGAGTACGGCACTGAGGTTGGCGATGCAAGATGGCGGATGACAACTGTCAAAGGTAAGTAGCTAAAGAGGGCAGCACGGTGATTAAAGATGGTGGATGACAGCTGCACGTGGCTTTGTTTCCAAACAAGAGCACATGGAATTTGCCGCCACTACATAGAGCGCAGCACTGAGGTTTCGGATGCAAGATGGCGGATAACGTACCACATTTCAAAGGTAAGTAGCTAAAGAGGGCAGCACGATGCTCAAAGATGGCGGATGACAGCTGCACGTGGCTTTGTTTATCTCACGCTAGTGAGGTTAAGTTGGTAGCACTAAGGTTTAGACCCGTCAAGATGGCAGCACTGCCGATGATAGGTGACGAAAGAGGGCAGCACCGTGCTCAAAGATGGCGGATGACAGCTGTCAAAAAAGCACGTGGCTGTCAAAAAGCACGTGGCTTTGTTTACCTCGCGCTAGTTAGGTTAAGTTGGTACCACTAAGGTTTAGGTCCGTCAAGATGGCAGTACTGAGGTTAGCGATGCGTTGTTGTCTGTCAAAAAGCACGTGGCTTTGTTTACAAATCTGTTGAAAAGCATGTGGCTGTCAAAAAGCACGTGGCTTTGTTTACCTCATGCTAGTTAGGTTAAGTTGGTACTATTAAGGTTTAGGCCCGTCAAGATGGCAGTACTGAGGTTAGCGATGCGTTGTTGTCCGTCAAAAAGCACGTGGCTGTCAAAAAACACGTGGGTTTGTTTACCTCACGCTAGTGAGGTTAAGTTGGCACTAGTGAGGTTTAGGCCCGTCAAGATGGCAGCAGTGAGGTTAGCGTTGCGTTGTTGTCGATGACAGCTGTCAAAAAGCACGTGGCTTTGTTTACAAATTCAAATCTCCCGCCAAAATTCAAATTTCCCGCCAAAATTCAAATTTCCCGCGGGAGGTGGAGGCCTCTTCCGAGAGCCCGAGGTGGAGGTGGCGCCCGAACCCGCTTATTATACTACTAATGTCCACACCAAATATAGTTATAAGGGCTTTAGTGAAACTCTGCATTGACTAACATTAGCGCTCGTAGTGTTACTGAAGTGCAACAATGTATTGACTCACATTAGCGCCTCGCAGTGTTAGAAAAAGGCACGCTGCTATTCTAATCGACCAGATAACGATGATTAAGAAAAGGATTGTAATGTTTAGGAATAAATAAAAAAGACATTCTCATTCTTTATTATATTTTATTTACCTAAAATTCGCAGCTCATATCCTTAGGATGTTTTCAACATTGGGGCGCTTGCCTGAAGGCAAGGTGTGGATTTTCATGTTATGGAACTAAGGCATAGTTTTAGTAGACACTTGTCCTGCTCTTTGTTTTCGCTGTCGGAAACTTCTAAACTTGTTATCAAATATATCCCTGTTCGTTCCCTCCAGTTCGTGGGAAAGGTTAATAAAGCTGGTCGTATATTTCTGCCACACTCAGACACGGTAGGCTTTTAATTTCTTTTGCCGCTGAATATCTTATTTCAGCATTGCCGTCCGAGTCGCATTTGTTAGAAGCGCTCGCCTGCTACATGACATTAACCTCCCACTAGTTACTCAAATATTCAACAGCTCTGGCAGATACACACACCGCAGGCTCCGTGTTAGATAATGAAAAAGGGTTGCGCTTCTCGTCTGTTTGATCACATTACAGTAAAGATGCACTGCAAAACTGATTACGAGGTGCTGAAGGTTATTCCCTTCCTGAACGTTGCTAACCTTAACGAAGTGAAGGTCCATGAGTACCGGGAGGATGGTCGTGAAACTGGCAGATAATGATGGCTGTTAAATGTGCGACATTGCCAGCGATCTGGGAGCTTACGAATGGCAGCACTTTACTCTGACAATGTTGTCGAGGACTTGCATGTGTTAGTGCGACATGCACGTTTTCAATGTACCCTACCGCTCATTAATTTCAATACACCATGACTGTTATCTGATATTTCAGATATGAACACAAAAGAAAATTTATTTATCCAAAACTATAATTATATAAACTTAAACATATACACACAGAAGAATTATGTCCTACTTTCATCAAAGTATCCTCCCTTGGGTTTAATGACTGCCTCACAAACTCGATGCATGCGTTCAATAAGTTTTTGTAGGTTTTTGTATAAGTTTTTGTAAGTTTTGAGTCTGTATGATGTAACACGCCAGCCCCGTGGTGTAGGGGTAGCGTGCGTGCCTCTTATCCGGAGTCTCCGGGTTCGATTCCTGGCCAGGTCAGGGACTTCTACCTGTATCTGACGGCCGGCTTGAGGTCCACTCAGCGAACATAATTAGCAATGGGGAGCTATCTGACGGTGAGATAGCGGCCCCGATCTAGAAAGCCTAGAATATCCTCCGAGGGAGTCGTCGTGCTGACCACACGATACCTCGTAATCTGCAGGCTTTCGGGTTGAGCAGCAGTCGCTTGGTAGGCTAAGGTCCTCCTTCAGGCTGTAGTGTTATGGGTTTTCTTTTTTATGATTCCAAACATCATTAAGAACGTTACAGAGATGTCCCTTGCTGGATATATGAACTTCCATGATATGCCTGTCCGCTTCATCCCATACCATTTTAGTGCGATTACAATCCGGGCTTTGGGACGGCTAGACTACAGTATATCTTTCGGTACTTTCTGTTTTTCCTTTGATGCAATGCCCTTCTTACACAACGCTGATCGATGTTTTTTGTCATTATTCTGTTGTAAGGTGAACCTTTCCCTATTAAGCGCAATCCGCGTGGTATTGTATGAGTGGTGGTGATTATTGTTTTAAGAGGAAGTAAAACTAGGGAACCAACCTCTATATAACACTGATGAGAGAGAGAAATGGAAGGGGTGCATGCAATGCCACGACTCAGCTGAGGGCCCCGTGGTCGCCAGCCCACGATCCAAAGTTCAGAGCCCCTGAGGCCCCTTTTAGTCGCCTCTTACGACATACAGAGGATACCGTGGGTATTATTCTACTGCCCCCACCCACAGGGGGGTGGTATTGTGTGAATCCGAAGTACGCGGTGGTAATGCTTCCTATGCATGCATTCTTCCATTTTCACAATGCTCCAGCTCTATCTCCTGCAAAACACCCCCAAACCACAATGCAGTCCCCACGTGTTTAACTGCTGGGCCACCTTTTCTCCTTCAGATCGGCGAACAAATATCCTCCTGGTTCCAAAAATCTCGAACTTTGATTCGTATGTGAATAACACTTTCTTCCACTCTCCGTGTGTTCAATAACGATGTTTTCTAGCCCATTCGAGTTTCTTATTTTTATGTATGGGCTTCAGAACGGGTTTCCTTGCTGCCACATATCCTTTCAAGCCTGCTTCAACCAGTCTCCTCTTTACTGTTGCAACAGGTATTTGTTTGTTGTTCATTCGTACCAAGTCTGCTGAAATTGTGGCGCTGTTTTCAACCTATTTGTCGCAACTAGTAATTGTGATTAATTTATTATCACTTTTAGCTGTTTTACGAGGTTGTCCTGGTCGGTCCGTATTGCTACCTGTTGTCTGTTGGTGAAGGGTGTATTGCACTCCCCCTAGAGATACGCTACATTGTTTTGCAATTTACCGAGCTCGGTAGCTGCAGTCGCTCAAGTGCGGCCAGTATCCAGTATTCCGGAGATAATAGGTTCGAATCCCACTGTCGGCAGCCCTGAAGTTGGTTTTCCGTGGTTTCTCATTTTCACACCAGGCAAATGCTGGGGCTGTACCTTAATTAAGGGCACGGCCGCTTCCTTCCCACTCCTAGTCCTTCCCTGTCCCATCGTCGCCATAAGATCTATCTGTGTCGATGCGACAAAAAAAAAGTTTTGCAATTTGGCGAATTGATAAATCTGCTTGTCTGAGTGCTACAATTGTAGCACGTTTTTCTATGGATATCTCTAGACTTGGAGCCGTAATAACGATGTGCACACTGTCAACTGTCACTAAGGAACTGAAAAGCAGGAACCAAACAGTATCTGTCTTGAAGTACACTGCGGACATCACAACACTACAGGGAAAAACAGAGGTGAATCGAATGGGCCTTCAGTCGTCAACTAGGTCAACAAACATACCAGTTCAGGTATCTATTGCTTATGTAGGCCTACACAGCATTCTTTTGGGGTAATATTGCATCGAGATAAAAACAATCACATAAACCTGACATGTTTACAGGTGTTGCTTCGCTTACTCAAGCGTAACCTTGGTATTATACCGTGTGTACAGGGAATTAGATATAAATTATTAGGTGTATTGAAATTAATGAGCGGTAGGATATATAAATATTTTTGTATGTATGTTATGTATCCATGTTCATTCCTCAACCCGAAGGCTGGTTGGATCCTCAACAGCTCCACCATTAGCTATCACTCAAGAGCGGTAATAGGGAAATGGGGAGTGAAGAAGTTTCCCGTTGCTTTCCTCACTGAGCCAGTGAGTCTGCCAAGCCCTCTAAAATACATGCACCAGCTGATCCTGTGAGCAACATTTTCACGTCATAGCAGGGACTCGCTGTATAAGAAACGGTATTACTAGCATCGCTCATACCTCAGTCACTTTCGTATTGTCAAAGCTGAGACTGCGTTGATGGGGTGAAAGTTCCTTTTGGGGATCATTGTAAGTATCTAGGTGTTAATATAAGGAAAGATCTTCATTGGGGTAATCACATAAATGGGATTGTAAATAAAGGGTACCGATCTCTGCACATGGTTATGAGGGTGTTTAGGGGTTGTAGTAAGGATGTAAAAGAGAGGGCATATAAGTCTCTGGTAAGACCCCAACTAGAGTATGGTTCCAGTGTATGGGACCCTCACCAGGATTACCTGATTCAAGAACTGGAAAAAATCCAAAGAAAATGTTGCAATGTTTGGGTTGGGAAGAATTGAGAGAAAGAAGAAGAGCTGCTCGACTAAGTGGTATGTTCCGAGCTGTCAGCGGAGAGATGGCGTGGAATGACATTAGTAGACGAATAAGTTTGAATGGCGTTTATAAAAGTAGGAAAGATCACAATATGAAGATAAAGTTGGAATTCAAGAAGACAAACTGGGGCAAATATTCATTTATAGGAAGGGGAGTTAGGGATTGGAATAACTTACCAAGGGAGATGTTCAATAAATTTCCAGTCTCTTTGAAATCATTTCGGAAAAGGCTAGGAAAGCAACAGATAGGGAATCTGCCGCCTGGGCGACTGCCCTAAATGCAGATCAGTATTGATTGATTGAATCAGATCAGTACAGCGTGTCCGTCTTGAATGTATAATACATTAAAAATTAATATCCCGAGAATTAATGGAGACAGTCATTGGTGATGTTGTTGTACACGAAGAGAAACCCAAAGTGAATTTTTACGTACCTAATGCACCTCAATATGCGCACCATGAGTGATGCGACAGACTTCGAATCTCCCCCCCGCCCATCTGACCGGTTGGTGTTGTGGCCCGGCATCGAAAGCAATCTGCCAGTTTCCCGCAGATGCCTGTGCCATTGTTTATTTGATATGTACATGAGAACATCGTCACTTGGTTGCAGTTGATACTCCAGCCGAAAACGACGTTGTACATGCGAGCACAGAAATGGTGTCCTGGTATAAACGCTCCACGCTTAAGGCATTGCTGCTGGTAAACAGCCCGCCACAAGACTGTTGTGATTGAAATGGGCACAGTGGTGGATGTATAGCAATACACACACTGTGCCTTCGACACTACCCCTTCACTCTCTCTCCTCCTTTTTGTACTGAGTGGGGCAGTGTTGATTGTTTACATCGGAACACCGTTTCTGTGCTTGCATGTGTAAGCGTACCATATACAGTAGCTAGCGGGACAGGAGCTGTGCTACGCAGCCGTCTCAGCTGCCTGAGAGACAAATGGGGCACTTATCTCGCAAAGTTCACACGTTAACCCTAGACGTGCCGTGTGTTATTCCCTAATGTCAGGTCATTTCCTTATGCACTGCACATTTAGATTTTAAACAAATTTAAACACTGTTATGTACAGATTTAGGCATGCAGTACACCATATTACTCAGAAAACTTTATTTAACATGATCATATACGTATTAGAAAATTTACTTCCTTATCTGGAGAGTATAAGGCGATCACACTTTTGGAAGTCTAAATACGTTTTTGTTTTTCATAACTTCAAGTTCACTATTAATAATAAACACTTATTTTTAAAAATCATTGTATACAAAACGCGGAAATATATTCTAGTTTTTAAAAATAATAATTTTTCAAAGGTAAATACAGAAACAAAAAGAGAGAAGAGTTCCGAGCTGCACACAGTTCCGTCAGCCGCCGAGCACTGCTCGGAGCCATTCTCGGAGAGATTTCTTTTCCTGCCAGGCCTCATAGATCTCCAAAAGTGCTGCACCTCACACTTACACTTCAAAATAAATAATATAAAAATAAAATTAATCATCGGTCGAAAGATAACGAAAAATATTCACTGAAATTGCCAGCAACAGCGAGCCAGCGCGAAGTTACATTTCAAATCTGAGTGGTGGTGGTGATTATTGTTTTAAGAGAAAGTACAACTAGACTATATAACACCAATCAGAGGGGAAAAAAATGGAAGGGATACGACACTTCGAAAAATGAAGATATCGGCGAAAGGAAGACAAGAGCCACGAAGGGCGTGAAAATGAAAGACTCCCTAGCCCTCACTCCCAATAGCGTCGGAATCGGGAAAGAGGAAGAGTTGACCAAGAGAGGTCGGATAGGATAGATTAAAGTGAGGAGCCTGGCACAAGTAAGTGGAAGCAATGCCAGGACTCTGCTAAGGGCCCCATGGTCGCTAACCCACCCTCCAAAGTTCAGAGTCCCTGGGGCCCCTTTTAGTCGCCTCTTACGACAGGCAGAGGATACCGTGGTGTTGTTCTACCGCCCCCACCCACAGGCGGATTGCAACTCTGACCAGAGGTGGATGAAGAAAAAGCAGCTGAATTTATACCTACTCTGATCTTGACTGAGAAATGTGTGATGAAAGGCTAGAAGCTTTGTCTTCAATGCGTTATTTGTTATATTAGCATAAGTGAAAGATAAATGATGTTAGAGCTGATTAAGTGAATGCATGTACTATGCGTCGTGCATGCAACGTTGGCATTCTAGTGATATTATAGTGCGTCGCAAGCGCGACGTTTAGTTTTCGCATTTAAATGCAGCATTCGAGCAGCTATTTGCATCTGAAATGCTACAAAGCACATAGGGAGAAGTGGAATATAGTTTCGTTGCACCATTAACGATGCGCATATCGAGATATATTACATATGTAAAAATAAAAAAATAAAAAGGTGTTTCTCTACTTTGAGATAAAAAGTAAACTCGTGTGCTCATCTCCAGGTGGTGCAGCTCTTTTCAGGCACACCCCCTTTGGAGGTGAGCTGCATGTACCATTTCAATCACATACCAGCCCTCCTGCCATTCTTAAATTTCTGGCAGTACCGGGAATCGAACGCGGACCCCCGAGGACGGCAGCTAATCACACTAACCGTTACGCTACAGAGGCGGACTCTACTTGTAGATACAAACCATCAATGCCGTTCTTTATGCAGCCAGTCCTTGTACTTTCATTCAACCTTTATAGTAAGGATACTCAAAATCTTTGTTTAAACTATGCGAGTCGGGGTTGTGAACTGCATCTACATTCATGACTGTCGTAAGAGGCGTCTGAAATGGGTACCATGGGCGCGTGGGTTGACGACCACGGTTCTCCGAGCTGAGCCTGCCATGTAAGACTCTTCGCTTTTTAATGATAACAATAGTATGTAAAAAGTTTCAGACAAATTTATTAAAAACCATCAATCCAATACTTTATAGTCTTTAAGTTTAAGATACAAATATTACATAGATGTTAAAATGGGACATGTTTCGCTTAAGCTTTGTAAGCATCTTCAGCCACACTTAATCTAAAGCTAAGTCAGGGCCCTGAATCGGGTTCCTCATTAAAGTATAATACATGCTTTAATACAAGATAAAACAGTCATAAAAATCTAGTCGGTGGGGAAAGCAATGCTTAAATGTATCTAAAATTCAATAAGAAATTTGTCATAGTATTACATGTATATGGAATGAATACTAGTGTTTGTCTAAAAAAGTACAAGTTGGTTATTTGTAGAACGAGACATAGTCATAATGATTTGACATACAATTGGATTGTACAAATTATTTGATATTAATGAAGTTTGGATTAATTAAAATATCGAAAAATAAATCTTCGAACGTTGTTGAATGAGAATCAGGTACGTAGTATTGTAGTAGAGTTGTTGACTCCGAGTGGTTGCGCGATAAGATCAAAAGACGCTTGATGCATCAGTTTAGAAGTGTTGTGTCTCCTAGAATAATCTTTGTAATAGATTGTAGTCGTGAGCTGCCTAGCGTAGATTCAACAAATAGGGTGTTCAATAAAGCCTTAGATGTGGGAGAATTCGCAATTTGGCGCGTGTTGAAAACCCTAGTGTTGACAGAGAGGTAACTAGCCTTGTTGGTTGTTGGTCTCAAGAGGAAGTACAACTAGGCAACCGTCCTCTATATAACACTAATCAGAGGGAAAAATGGAAGGGATCCGACTCTTCGAAAAATGAAGATATCGTTCAAAGAAAGTCGGACGGACGGACGGACGGACGGACGGACGGACGGACGGACGGACGGACGGACGGACGGACGGACGGACGGACGGACGGACGGACGGACGGACGGACGGACGGACGGACGGACGGACGGATGGATGGATGGATGGATGGATGGATGGATGGATGGATGGATGGATGGATGGATGGATGGATGGATGGATGGATGGATGGATGGATGGATGGATGGATGGATGGATGGATGGATGGATGGATGGATGGATGGATGGATGGATGGATGGATGGATGGATGGATGGATGGATGGATGGATGGATGGATGGATGGATGGATGGATGGATGGATGGATGGATGGATGGATGGATGGATGGATGGATGGATGGATGGATGGATGGATGGATGGATGGATGGATGGATGGATGGATGGATGGATGGATGGATGGATGGATGGATGGATGGATGGATGGATGGATGGATGGATGGATGGATGGATGGATGGATGGATGGATGGATGGATGGATGGATGGATGGATGGATGGATGGATGGATGGATGGATGGATGGATGGATGGATGGATGGATGGATGGATGGATGGATGGATGGATGGATGGATGGATGGATGGATGGATGGATGGATGGATGGATGGATGGATGGATGGATGGATGGATGGATGGATGGATGGATGGATGGATGGATGGATGGATGGATGGATGGATGGATGGATGGATGGATGGATGGATGGATGGATGGATGGATGGATGGATGGATGGATGGATGGATGGATGGATGGATGGATGGATGGATGGATGGATGGATGGATGGATGGATGGATGGATGGATGGATGGATGGATGGATGGATGGATGGATGGATGGATGGATGGATGGATGGATGGATGGATGGATGGATGGATGGATGGATGGATGGATGGATGGATGGATGGATGGATGGATGGATGGATGGATGGATGGATGGATGGATGGATGGATGGATGGATGGATGGATGGATGGATGGATGGATGGATGGATGGATGGATGGATGGATGGATGGATGGATGGATGGATGGATGGATGGATGGATGGATGGATGGATGGATGGATGGATGGATGGATGGATGGATGGATGGATGGATGGATGGATGGATGGATGGATGGATGGATGGATGGATGGATGGATGGATGGATGGATGGATGGATGGATGGATGGATGGATGGATGGATGGATGGATGGATGGATGGATGGATGGATGGATGGATGGATGGATGGATGGATGGATGGATGGATGGATGGATGGATGGATGGATGGATGGATGGATGGATGGATGGATGGATGGATGGATGGATGGATGGATGGATGGATGGATGGATGGATGGATGGATGGATGGATGGATGGATGGATGGATGGATGGATGGATGGATGGATGGATGGATGGATGGATGGATGGATGGATGGATGGATGGATGGATGGATGGATGGATGGATGGATGGATGGATGGATGGATGGATGGATGGATGGATGGATGGATGGATGGATGGATGGATGGATGGATGGATGGATGGATGGATGGATGGATGGATGGATGGATGGATGGATGGATGGATGGATGGATGGATGGATGGATGGATGGATGGATGGATGGATGGATGGATGGATGGATGGATGGATGGATGGATGGATGGATGGATGGATGGATGGATGGATGGATGGATGGATGGATGGATGGATGGATGGATGGATGGATGGATGGATGGATGGATGGATGGATGGATGGATGGATGGATGGATGGATGGATGGATGGATGGATGGATGGATGGATGGATGGATGGATGGATGGATGGATGGATGGATGGATGGATGGATGGATGGATGGATGGATGGATGGATGGATGGATGGATGGATGGATGGATGGATGGATGGATGGATGGATGGATGGATGGATGGATGGATGGATGGATGGATGGATGGATGGATGGATGGATGGATGGATGGATGGATGGATGGATGGATGGATGGATGGATGGATGGATGGATGGATGGATGGATGGATGGATGGATGGATGGATGGATGGATGGATGGATGGATGGATGGATGGATGGATGGATGGATGGATGGATGGATGGATGGATGGATGGATGGATGGATGGATGGATGGATGGATGGATGGATGGATGGATGGATGGATGGATGGATGGATGGATGGATGGATGGATGGATGGATGGATGGATGGATGGATGGATGGATGGATGGATGGATGGATGGATGGATGGATGGATGGATGGATGGATGGATGGATGGATGGATGGATGGATGGATGGATGGATGGATGGATGGATGGATGGATGGATGGATGGATGGATGGATGGATGGATGGATGGATGGATGGATGGATGGATGGATGGATGGATGGATGGATGGATGGATGGATGGATGGATGGATGGATGGATGGATGGATGGATGGATGGATGGATGGATGGATGGATGGATGGATGGATGGATGGATGGATGGATGGATGGATGGATGGATGGATGGATGGATGGATGGATGGATGGATGGATGGATGGATGGATGGATGGATGGATGGATGGATGGATGGATGGATGGATGGATGGATGGATGGATGGATGGATGGATGGATGGATGGATGGATGGATGGATGGATGGATGGATGGATGGATGGATGGATGGATGGATGGATGGATGGATGGATGGATGGATGGATGGATGGATGGATGGATGGATGGATGGATGGATGGATGGATGGATGGATGGATGGATGGATGGATGGATGGATGGATGGATGGATGGATGGATGGATGGATGGATGGATGGATGGATGGATGGATGGATGGATGGATGGATGGATGGATGGATGGATGGATGGATGGATGGATGGATGGATGGATGGATGGATGGATGGATGGATGGATGGATGGATGGATGGATGGATGGATGGATGGATGGATGGATGGATGGATGGATGGATGGATGGATGGATGGATGGATGGATGGATGGATGGATGGATGGATGGATGGATGGATGGATGGATGGATGGATGGATGGATGGATGGATGGATGGATGGATGGATGGATGGATGGATGGATGGATGGATGGATGGATGGATGGATGGATGGATGGATGGATGGATGGATGGATGGATGGATGGATGGATGGATGGATGGATGGATGGATGGATGGATGGATGGATGGATGGATGGATGGATGGATGGATGGATGGATGGATGGATGGATGGATGGATGGATGGATGGATGGATGGATGGATGGATGGATGGATGGATGGATGGATGGATGGATGGATGGATGGATGGATGGATGGATGGATGGATGGATGGATGGATGGATGGATGGATGGATGGATGGATGGATGGATGGATGGATGGATGGATGGATGGATGGATGGATGGATGGATGGATGGATGGATGGATGGATGGATGGATGGATGGATGGATGGATGGATGGATGGATGGATGGATGGATGGATGGATGGATGGATGGATGGATGGATGGATGGATGGATGGATGGATGGATGGATGGATGGATGGATGGATGGATGGATGGATGGATGGATGGATGGATGGATGGATGGATGGATGGATGGATGGATGGATGGATGGATGGATGGATGGATGGATGGATGGATGGATGGATGGATGGATGGATGGATGGATGGATGGATGGATGGATGGATGGATGGATGGATGGATGGATGGATGGATGGATGGATGGATGGATGGATGGATGGATGGATGGATGGATGGATGGATGGATGGATGGATGGATGGATGGATGGATGGATGGATGGATGGATGGATGGATGGATGGATGGATGGATGGATGGATGGATGGATGGATGGATGGATGGATGGATGGATGGATGGATGGATGGATGGATGGATGGATGGATGGATGGATGGATGGATGGATGGATGGATGGATGGATGGATGGATGGATGGATGGATGGATGGATGGATGGATGGATGGATGGATGGATGGATGGATGGATGGATGGATGGATGGATGGATGGATGGATGGATGGATGGATGGATGGATGGATGGATGGATGGATGGATGGATGGATGGATGGATGGATGGATGGATGGATGGATGGATGGATGGATGGATGGATGGATGGATGGATGGATGGATGGATGGATGGATGGATGGATGGATGGATGGATGGATGGATGGATGGATGGATGGATGGATGGATGGATGGATGGATGGATGGATGGATGGATGGATGGATGGATGGATGGATGGATGGATGGATGGATGGATGGATGGATGGATGGATGGATGGATGGATGGATGGATGGATGGATGGATGGATGGATGGATGGATGGATGGATGGATGGATGGATGGATGGATGGATGGATGGATGGATGGATGGATGGATGGATGGATGGATGGATGGATGGATGGATGGATGGATGGATGGATGGATGGATGGATGGATGGATGGATGGATGGATGGATGGATGGATGGATGGATGGATGGATGGATGGATGGATGGATGGATGGATGGATGGATGGATGGATGGATGGATGGATGGATGGATGGATGGATGGATGGATGGATGGATGGATGGATGGATGGATGGATGGATGGATGGATGGATGGATGGATGGATGGATGGATGGATGGATGGATGGATGGATGGATGGATGGATGGATGGATGGATGGATGGATGGATGGATGGATGGATGGATGGATGGATGGATGGATGGATGGATGGATGGATGGATGGATGGATGGATGGATGGATGGATGGATGGATGGATGGATGGATGGATGGATGGATGGATGGATGGATGGATGGATGGATGGATGGATGGATGGATGGATGGATGGATGGATGGATGGATGGATGGATGGATGGATGGATGGATGGATGGATGGATGGATGGATGGATGGATGGATGGATGGATGGATGGATGGATGGATGGATGGATGGATGGATGGATGGATGGATGGATGGATGGATGGATGGATGGATGGATGGATGGATGGATGGATGGATGGATGGATGGATGGATGGATGGATGGATGGATGGATGGATGGATGGATGGATGGATCTACTTATCATAATATCCCCGATTTAAAAAAAGCTGCATTCACTGTGCACGCTGAGGGTAGATAAACATTGTTAGCACCTGACTCAACGGATTCTTAAATAGTGTAAACCGTGATATGTAGAAATTTGCTTGTTCTGAAATAATATTAGTTTTAGCTCCAGTGCTGATGCAGTATCACTTTTGCGTGTTTGTCCATCTCTCTGTTTATTGTGTTGAAAGAACATGACTTGCGGATTTGCTAACGAACAGCGTTAGTATTTATTTTTATATCTAATTTTTAATGATATGTGAATCTCGAATCTAAACTTACTATTTGTAATTTCATCATATACGAACGAGTAGCTGCGTGGTTTGCGTTAGATAGCTGTCAGCTTGCATTCTGGAAATGAGGACTTCGAACCTCACTCTGGCAGCCATGAAGATGGTTTTGCGTGGTTTCAAATTCTCTTATCAGGCTGTACCTTGAAGCCGCGGCCGCTTCCTTCCAGATCCTCTCTCATCGTCGCCAATGTTCATCCATTCCTGAGGCCGACTCGTTGGCTGAATGGTCATTGTACCGGCCTTCGGTTCAGAGGGTCCCGGGTTCGAATACCGGCCGGGTCGTGGATTTTAACCTTCATTGGTTAATTCCAATGGCTTGGGGGCTAGGTGTTTATGCTGTCTCCAACATCCCTGCAAGTCACACACCACACATGACACTAGCCTCCACCACAATAACACGCAGTTACATACACATGGCAGATGCCGCCACCCTCATCGGAGGGTCTGCCTTACAAGGGCTGCACCCAGGCTAGAATTAGCCACACGAAATAATAATAATCCATTCCTGAAATTCATCTTCCGTTAAGCCTGTTGGACAAAGTTCAACATCCTCGTGTACTTCTGGTAACTCTCTTAAAATTAAGTCCTCCATACCGGAAACAGTTCCTTATTGTATGTGCTCAGACATTATCCCATGGCGTGGCTAGAGGATGCAGGGCATCAAGAAGGCTGGTTGTTTTAGCAAGGGCATTGGCACAAGTTTTATGTGAGTCCTCTATGTTTTCTAAGATTCTTGTGCGCATTTCATGGTGCGAATGATTGCTTGATTGCATGGTTGATTAATGAAGTCGTATTCGCCGGTACGAAAACCACATTGATGTTCTTGAGCTCACAGTTCACGATGTGTGCTGCACAGTTGTCAGCCAGCAAAACTATTTTACGGCTCAGCCTATTATCCCACTTCAGTAGCCATTCTTTGAGAATCAGGGCAGTCATCCATGCATTAGAGTTGGAATGATAGTCCACTGGAAACTTATTGATGCCTTTAAAGCAACGTGGGTTCTTACTTTTCCCAATCACCGACGGTTTTTCTTTTCACCAGACATACTCGCACAACAAAACTCTTACTCTTTCCTTGGAGGTTTTACGGGTTTGAAGAATTGTGTTCAGGCGAGGCGAGATAATACTCGCATACTTGAGAACGAAACCCTTGAAAACACATATGATAACATAAACCGAATTCATGATCACAATAAACGGAAGATTTTCAATATTTCAGTATTTGTCCTACGGGACTTCATAAAAGTGATATTATAATACAGTTGAGAACATTATCCGTGATTGCAATAAACGGCGTCCACTGTATATAAAACATTATCATAGAACGGGAGTCCAATATCACTCACCGTTTCCCACATCTTAACTACCTCTGTACCTATTATAAGATGACCATATTCCTAAGAGTCGAGGCTTGGACCGAATTTGCTAAGTAATGTAATCATCACCACCACCATTGATTGGTCTACCAACAGCCTACACTAGTGAAACTTCTCCGAGTCATCCAGTCCTTACGAGTGCCACTGTACTTCCTCTGAAAACAAATACCACCACCACCACCACCACTTTCAGTGCTATACTCAGTAACAGAAGTTCCCGATGTTATACAATAGTCTAAGATACGGATACTTCAAATAAGTTTGGATATGCTGACAGCTGGGCGCTTGCTGTAAGCTGTAAAGATCTGCAAGTCAAAGACTCGATTTTGACCTGAGACTTGTTCACTGTTTGTGTATACTTTCAGAAGTGGAAGTTGCAGCCAAGTGCTGCCAAGACGGAAGTATGGACATTTCACCTCAGCAAGAAAGAAGGTGGTCAATAGAGAAATGATGACCTATTTTTAAGGCGTTAGTTTCTCACACCAAGTGTCCAAAATATCTTGAGGTGATCCTTGACAG
The DNA here is from genome assembly GCF_040414725.1 of Anabrus simplex. Lineage (NCBI taxonomy): Eukaryota > Metazoa > Arthropoda > Insecta > Orthoptera > Tettigoniidae > Anabrus > Anabrus simplex. The sequence continues at coordinate 147,719,887 of NC_090269.1, read as the reverse complement.
AACTGTCGGCTACAGACAACTGCTAAAATGTGGACCAGAAACAACTCTGCAGTACGACAGCTTCAACTGTAGTGACTTCCTGTTCTTGGTTTGTTGCTGAGTACTCTGCTGCGGTCTGGTTGAACAGTGCGCTCGTGAGACTTACGACACGCTGTTGCGTGTTATAATAGGAAAAATTAGACCTACCCCAGCTTCTGGTTATCTTTTCTCAGTCACATAGCTCCTCCATTCCTACGCTGACGAAGCATGATTGTTCGAGAGTAGTAGCATCATCTCACTGTCGAAACAAACAGGGTTCGATCCTGTAACCCTCCAGTCAGAACTGTAAGTGTGCTTGTTGAACATGGATTGTATCCCAGCGACCAATTCGCGTTACATAATATAATACTCCCATCCCCTGGAACTGGGGAGAGAGCATTCGGTTATTAATTCATTTATTTGATACATGCATTAAAGTATCCTTACAATTATTTAATTCTACATTAAATATTATACTTCAGCTAATGTATATATTAAGAGAGTTTACTAAAACAGCTTTCGGCAGATCCGTTCTACAGGACCGATTTGCTTCATTTCTGTTTTATTATCTCCGGAATTACCTGCCGGCTAATCGCGAGACAGCCACTGCCTTCGTGATATACAGGCCGTACTGTAGCGCTGATGACGTCACGCTTTTGGGTGGGACTTGGAGATGATACCCATCCGCTCCGCTTGAATAACACACTCGTTTAAATTTCTTAAGAAACTATTATCGCCTTATAAAACCAAAAACTATTTATAAATATTTGTTAGTTCTAACATACAGTGCATAACGTTCTATTTACCGCGTATGTTCATTCGTTTCCGTGCATACAGGCTAACACTTTCAGACATATTCTTTGCGATTTCTATCCACTTTCTAGTCAACTAGAACATTCACATCGTACACACAGATAGAAAACAAGCAACCAATTATCAATACAACATACTACAAATGTAAATTATGTATGTACCAACAATTCAGTACCTACAAGAGATTACGAGTAAACTAACCTCCAACAGTAACAAAACATTTACTGTCACTGTCATGAAATTAAGTTACTGTTTAAAAATGTAGATTTCTAAACAGCAAATAAAGCATATACAATTATTTTCATATTCATTTTTCATGGAATAATCGTGTTCCATTGCCTATGATATGAAATTTGATGGGAAAAATCTCAGCAGAATTATTTCACTATACATTTCTACCTAAAATGGTAAAATGCATAAATTGGACTTGGATTTCCAAATACACCGAATTCAAATAAGCCGTAAGTCTGATTACATAAAAATATATCTAATGTTACCCATGTTTTTGACATAATAAGTAATTTTAACTCACCATCTGGACGAGACACTCTTATTTCCCTCAGGATTTAGTCTTCAGGAAAGTGGTTGATACACACAACTGTGTGGTGATTAACTATTCCCTAGGAATTGCCTTCTTCGATAACCTAACTCTTTATTCATCAGAAGGAAACACAAATACTGGAGTGTACTCTCCTTGTTTATAATTTGGCTTTGCAGCCAGGCAGACAGCAGCTCTTAGCATGGTAATTTCTCTCACTGATAACCTTAATTCAATTATACACACATCGTGGTTGATAATAAAACGCTGAATGCACTCAATTCATTTTACACTATGGATATAACATTACAAAAATAAACTACAAACTGAAAACAGTACAGAGCGATATTCTTAACCTATAGGCTCACATGAATATACGCTCACACTAAGTTTTCTTCACTAATTGAGGACTTCTCACTTAATAGTGCAGTCTATAACGACTCAGTCTGATATATATCTGAGTAAACATGCGGCCAACATTAAAAATTTCAATAAAACAGCGAAGAATTCACATGTAACTCAACAAAACTTCCCCCCTAACGATCAGCTGATTGCTTCCTCGCGCTTGCTACGGTACGGCCTGTACTTCACGAAGGCAGTGGTTCAGCCAACTTTGAGTAATCATAAAATCACATCATTAAGTGATCACTCCAATAATAGCAGGTGAAGCCTACCCTAGCCCGCAATACAGCAGGTTGCTAAGCGACTAACACTTTAATTAATATTCTGATATATGTGATTTTGATCCTTAGTAAACCGAGCTCGATAGCTGCAGTCGCTTAAGTGCGGCCAGAATCCAGTATTCGGGAGATAGTAGGTTCGAACCCCACTGTCGGCAGCCCTGAAAATGGTTTTCCGTGGTTTCCCATTTTCACACCAGGAAAATGCTGGGGCTGTACCTTAATTAAGGCCACGGCCGCTTCCTTCCCACTCCTAGCCCTTCCCTGTCCCATCGTCGCCATAAGACCTATCTGTGTCGGTGCGACGTAAAGCAATTAGCAAAAAAAAAGATAAAAGATCCTTAGTAATGTCATTGTATGCAGCCGTGTTTGAATACTACCTGTCAAACCAGAGAGTATACACTTCCTCTAATCATGGAATAATACTGCTAAATACTCTTTTATTCTCGAACCCTTCCCAGATTCCAGATATATTCAAGAGACTGTAGAGCGTTCCTAATATCTTACATGCTGCTGAGAGAAAAAGTCTAAGTACAAACAGACCCCATCGTGACATACGCCTTAGACATGATTTAGGAACACATATCGAAGGATAACCTAGCTACACTAGAAACAGTGAAGGTCATGTATCTTAAAGTTCTCTCCCTGGCAAAATTCAAGACTAACCTCTGAGCTCACAAGACAACCGTTCTATATAAAAGAACTACGATTAAAATTACCAGTACCTTCTACGACACAATGCCAAGCTTTACATCAAGAACTACAGGATTTTTAAAAAAAGCGAATATATGGATAGATTTTACGGCATGAAGTCAGAATAGATGAGATATCTGACCTATTTATAACGAATGCAGCACATGTGGTGGTGGTGGTTATTATTGTTGTAAGAGAAAGTACTAGACTATATAACACTAATCAGAGAGAAAAAATGGAAGGGATCCGACACTTCGAAAATTAAGATATCGGTCAAAGAAAGACAAGGGCCTCGAAGGGCGTGAAAATGAAAGACTCCCTAGCCCTCGCAAACCTAATAGCGTCGGGGTCGGAGAAGAACAAGAGTTGACCAAGAGAGGTCGGATAGGATAGATGAAAGTGAGGAGCCTGACACAAGTAAGTGGTAGCAATGCCAGGACTCAGCTAAGGCCCCCGTGGTCACCAACCCATGCTTCAAAGTTCAGCGCCCCTGTGGCCCCTTTTAGTCGCCTCTTACGACAGGCAAGCTGCACGTGTTCTCTTGTATTCACATACAAAACATTTAAGATCTTTAGTCCTTTTCAGTCGTGTAATTACCAGCGTTTCGCCCCAGTGTAGCAGTGGGCTCATCAGTTGGATTGCTACACCTTTCCAATATGCTAGCGGCTAGTGCGCCGTTAAGACACCACTGCAAGCCTCCTTTGTAGGACAGTGCAGTGACGGTGCACTAGAGCAGGCATCGTCAATCGAGAGCGAAATGCCTTGGGAGCCAGTTTGCTCCCCGCTCTTGAGGAATGAGAGCAACTTAGCGAGCAAGTAGGGGAAGTGCATGACGTAGTATGCACTGAAGGTCAGTGGCTCAAAGGTATAACACATCTTTCTGGACAGGTTAGATTGCGACACGGTACGCGTGAACCCATGTGAGGTGACAGTAGTGTGTTCCCGCCTTTATCTTCACACCACACGACGTTCAAGCCTAGTCGGTAAATGTTGCATTTACTATGGAAGAGAGTTCTGTACAGCGTAGGCCATCGACGCCAACAAGTTTCAAACCTTCTTGGGAAGAAGAGTATTTAATACTTCAAGAAAATAACACACACAATGCTTAATATGTAATAAAATATTGAATCACATTTAAAAATGTAATCTGCAGCGCCGTTGTTCCTTACGTCATTCAAACAAGTATGATAAATATGAAGGCCGAGAAAGCACAGCGTTACTAGAAAAACTTAAAAATATTACATGTGAGGATGTACGTACATTTCATATTACCCTACTCAACTCCGTTTATATTGTAATGTTCGATATTTCCTCACAGATGATTTCTTTATGTACCGGTATGTATTTCATTGCTGTTGTCCATATGGTAACATTTCCGAGCGGCAAGAACAGTATCGCCACGGTATGCAACCCGCCTGTCCGCTTCTCTCTTCTCACATGACTGACAGCCGTCCCGAGCTGAGCCGGCTCCCTGGAGCAAATACGTGATGACGTCTGCACTAGAAGAAGCATGTGCCTCCACTTGTAGGCCTTTAGCCTATATATTCATTCCATAGATTGAAAATCCACAGCCTGTTTCCAGTCAATCGACCGGGTCAGGAATGGAATGAAGCCCCCATGTAACGGCGATGATAGGAATTATGCCGGCTGCCGAAGCCTGTCGCAGTCCTCTGGGGCAGTGATTAATAATGACTGACAGATGAAATGAAATTATATTGGAAAGTGTTTCTGGAATGAAAGATGGCAGGGAAAACCGGAGTACCCGGAGAAAAACCTGTCCCGCCTCCGCTTTGTCCAGCACAAATCGCACATGGAGTGACCGGGATTTTAACCACGGAACCCAGCGATGAGAGCCCGGCGCGCTGCCGCCTGAGCCACGGAGGCTTATTCAGTCCACAGATTATCATCCCTTTTTCTTTTAACTTTGTTTTTGTCCTAGATGTTGTACAATGCTTCATATTGTAGGACAAATATGTTGTTGTTGTTGTTGTTGTTGTTTGAGTCATCAGTCCATAGACTGGTTTGATGCAGCCTTCCATGGCCCCTATCCTGTGCTAATCTTTTACATTTCTACGTAACGAATGCATCCTACATTTGCTCTAATCTGCTTGTCATATTCATACCTTGGTCTACCCCTACCGTTCTTATCGCCTACACTTCCCTCAAAAACTAACTACACAAGTCCTGCGTGCTTTAAGATGTGTCCTATCATTTTATCTTTTCTTCTGGTCAAATTCAGCCAAATTGATCTCCTCTCACCAATTCGATTCAGTATTCATTCATTCGTGATTCAATCTACCCATCTCACCTTCAACATTATTCTGTAGCACATCTAATCTATTTCTTTCTGAGCTAGTTACCGTCCATGTTTCACTTCCATACAATGCCACGCTTCGGACGAAAGTCTTCAAAAACATCTTTGTAATTCCCATATCGATGTTCGAAGTGAGAAAATTTCTTTTCTTAAGAAAGGCCTTCTTTGCTTGTGCTAGTCTGCATTTAATGTCTGCCGTCATTAGTTATTTTGCTACTCAAGTAACAATAGTCATCTACTTCCTTCTTGAGATCTTCTGCAGTCTCAGGTAAAATAGCAATATCATCAGCAAATCTCGGATTTTGATTTCCTCTCCTTGGATTGTGATTCCCTTCCCAAATCCCTCTTTGATTTCCTCCACCGCCTGTTCTATATAAACATTCAAAAGGAGCTGCATTGCTGCTTCTTTTCCAAAAAAACATGTATTCTATCCTTATTTCTTTTGGTTTGTGCTTTTTTCCCTTTTGCCACATATTAACAATTGTACATAATTCTTTCTCTCTCACTACCCAAATGAGACTCGGACCAGGAATGAACATATAACTACTGTGTGCAGAAAGGTACATGCATCATAAAATGTTTTCCCCCTAGACATTCAATTAAAACTCCAATCAGTGCCTACTGTGAGTGTGTGCCGATTGACCTAACCTGTAAACTACAACGTGTACAGAGCTCTTGCATTCGATATGCCTTCCAGCTCCGACATGATGCTCATATAACACCATACTACAAAAGTTAGGACGGTTACATTTAAACGATCGTAGAGAAACACACCAAATGACCCACGTCTACCAGTTGCTTTCTACGAACGGCCCGCCTATCTATCGTTCAATTTTGGGCTTCTTTCTTCATTCCACGAAATTTATATCTTTTAATATCTTCATTTTAATAGAACCAAATATTTGTGCTCCAGAACATTCTCCAAAATAATTATTAACATGAATTTTTAACTGATGTGTTCGGTAATCGGAATCATTTTAATGTGTTATCGTCCTTATCTATCGGCTGATCGTGTCTGCAAGATAGAGGAAATATGTAACGTTAATTAAATACATGTTAATTAAATAAAAAATCTTTTAGTATTGTGAAGGTGGAACCTTTTGAAAGAGTATACGAAATGAATAGTCGTTCCGGATTACGATTTGAAATAACACCGCATCGAACGAATACATAGTCATTCATTCCTGGTCACTGCTTCGAGATTGTGGGATACGATCCCGGCAGATATTAAAAAAGCCTTGCTCGTTTAGGACGTTTAAAACAGTGTGCCGTAAATTATTCCAGAGTACATACGGTTGACTCGAATGAGTGTAAGAGTGAATATCATGTGAATGAAACCAAAAGTTACGTATTAAATTTTAAGTTTCTTAGGCTGTCCCGTCTACGTTTTTACTCTTCTTATTCAAGACCATGCGCTGTTCCTAGCAATAGATAACAATAATGAATTAAGATTGTAACCTATAAATGTTCATTTCATATTAGAGTAAGTTTTACTCTAAGCTAGATAGTAGGTACATACTTAAGTTACTAATTTGATATGTTTCTGTTGTTGTGTACTCCCTAGTAATCCTAAACTATTTTCATCAGTAGTAATCTGTAATAGTACTGTAATTGACTATCATTGATATTTTACATTAATTCTTCGTCACTTTAAATAAATAAATAAATGAAGTAAATATTGAACTTTAAGTGCTTCTGTTCCCCTACATACTCTCAAAAGGTGGGCCTCTTCCATTGTTTCTCCACACACACATAAACCCCAATGATTTTCGTTATTCTACCGTCCCCACCCACAGGGGGAGATCCCCTGTTGGTGGAGGTAGGAAAATAACACCCACGGTATCCCCTGTCTGTCGTAAGAGGCGAGTAAAAGGTGCCTCAGGGGCTCTTAAACTTGGGAGCGTGGGTTGGCAACCACGGGACTATTATTTTAGACCTGGCATTGCTTCGACTTTCGCCAGGCACCTCACTTTAATTTATCCTATCCGATCTCCCTTGGTCAACTCTTGTTCTTTTCCAACCTCGACGGTATTAGGTTTACAAGTCCCAGGGAGTCTTTTATTTTCATGCCCTTCGTGGACCTTGTCCTTTTTGGCCGATACCTTCATTTTTGGAAGTGTCGGAACCCTTCATTTTTTACCTCTGATTAATGTTTATAGAGCGTGGTTGCCTAGTTGTACTTCCTCTCAAAACAATAACCACCACCACCACCACCACCACCACCACCACCACCACCACCCAGTAGCGGCGATTAAGGGGGGTGACGGGGGGCCGTTGCCCCCTCCCACTTTGTGGATTTTTATTTCCATTTTAGCTGGCTGAAACTAGGTATTATAGGAATTATTAAAACAAGCACTTTGTGCAAGTCCTGTTGTGTTATAAGCTAATTATTTTCTTTATTAACGAAATTACTAGCGGAAATACGCAAAAAATGTCGTTTGTCACGGCTGGCTGATTTGTACAGCGCCACAGCAAGTGGTGGACACTTTGCATGTGCTGTGAGGAAGGTAGCAGGGGTACCTTTTTTGCCATGGTCATGGACACAGAGATTTGATTCACCCGTTTGCCGTGCGGATTCATCAATTTGGTAGTCTCTTTAGTGTCTGTTAGTTTGTAGTCAAATACTAAATTATTGTTCATTGTATATTCACGCCGTACTTCTATTTAATTGTAATACATGTGTAATGTTGTTCATTTTCTGAAAGATTTATTGTATGGTATTGAATCAAAATCTCAAAAGACTATTATTACCGCACTTAAGTTGGTAAACTGTCAACCTTTACCGAAATTCGCTCAGAGAGCAGCAGAAAACTTACCATTTTGTAGCCTCTTTGTTTCGCTCGCTCTATTATTCCACAAACCGGGTACTTTCTGTTGTTTGTAAATTTGTTTGCCTCTCCACTTGTAATTCTCAATCGCCGCTGCTGCCCCCACAGCTCTCCTTTTCACTGTTTCCAGATGGTAAAGGTAATGCAAGATAATTTTGGAAAGGGACTCACAATCCAAGGAGAGGAAATCAAAACTCTGATATTTCCCGGTGATATTGTTATTTTATCTGAGTGTGTAGACACAGAGCGGTTAGGGTCTCGCAGCTGTGAGCTTACATTCGGGAGATACTGGGTTCTCTCCAGCTAAACAGCTAGAGTGGAGTGAAGTGAGGACTTCATTAAGATAAGTTCTAAACTTCAAGTTTTAAAGAATCTAAACATAAATAAACATGAATGTTTATACATTTTGAGTGTGGTTTGACAGAATCTGATAAAGAAACATGTCATTGTATTTCAATCAAGTTGTTTCCTTTTTCGGTATAGTACAACTACCAAATGTTTTCTCTCTCGCGTAGTTTATAAATCTATTTATTCAGAATTAGTTTCTAGAGACTGAACAGCCTAACAGTTATAAATCAGCTGAGCTGAAACTGAAAAGAGGGCGCTACACATATCACACAAAATAGTCGTTTCATACCCATGGTTATGTTCGCCCTCTTCTGTTATCCGTAGAATTTCCAATATTACATTTTCATACACGGTGTGGAATGCTGCATTAAGCGACTGTACCTTACCTGATCTGTTAAAACGCTCCTGATTTTGCTTAGCAGCTTCAAATTCTTTGATATTGAATCATTTGGACTTCCCAACAAGAAGCTGATTTTCAATTTTTGAGCGATTTTTGCCAAAATCTTAGTCCTAGTGTCCCTTAATCTACTAAAACCGATGAAAAAGTATATTAACTAATTTTAACAAAATCAATTATATTGCTTTTGCACATGATATGGACTTGTTCGCTGAAACAATGGAGGAAGCAAGGGAGCAACTCCTTGAACTACAGGTCTTCACATCTCCGAAAAAAACAGTCATGGTCATGACAAACAACAAACATCCACGTAGATACCTTAAAGTTCACGAACAAAAGATTCAAATGTAGTAAAATAATTCAAATATCCCGGAGAATGGATTAGTTGGAATGCTCTGCATTGCAAAGCAATGGAATCCAGGAAAAATAAACTTGAACGAACTGGCTTTCCAACTAACACAAGATGCATACGACAAGAAATCCCTTTCGTGGGGGTCCAAAATTAAACATTATAGAACATTAATTAAACCAGAAGCACTATACGCAGCAGAAGCACTAAACATGAATTTCGAAGGCCAGATGGAGAAACTCGAGCTAAAAGAAAGGAACATCTTAAGAAAGATCATAGGACCAAATTTTCAGGATAATAAGATATTTCAATATATATCAAGAATGAAACACTCTACAAGAGAATTGAAAAACTCTCAGCTACTATGCGAAATTTTCAGGATAATAAGATATTTCAATATATATCAAGAATGAAACACTCTACAAGAGAATTGAAAAACTCTCAGCTACTATGCGAAAAAAATTACGGTTATCTACTCAGAATGAACTCTAATAGATTAACCAAACAAATTTTTGACTTCTTCCGTAACCGCAAAACAAATTCCAGCTGGTTTAAAAACTGAAAAAGACCTAGTGGAATTAAAAATTACAGAAAATTCACTATTCGATCGAACAGTTAAAGTGATAACTAAAGAAGAAAATATAAGATTCCAAGACAAATCTACATTACAAGCCAAACGTATTATATCGGAAGAGGAGAGGAAACGAAGATCAGAAAGAATGAAGAAATACTGGGCACTAACACAGACAGAAGGTACCCCAAAGAGGGTGAAACGAAAGAAGAGAATCTCTAATATTGACAACGGACACTATTTCTAACGGAACAGGTTTCTCATGCTGCGTGATATTCACTTGTTTTTCTGACAACATTCCTATTTACAGAGCTTTTAAATGTAATGCTGAATATTGTCGAGTATTTTAAACACGATATCAGTTTGTGCAGATGTATTTCAAAGGATTGCCTCTAACAATGACATTGATGGCCATTTTAGCTTCATTAACAAGTCCCTTCGTTTTGGAGTCAGCGGATATAATGCGCGCGATTACGTAACAATGCAAGCGTGAAGAGAATCCATTAGAGGCTTATCGCCACACCTGGCTGTATCATAATGTGAGCTATTCTCATTCAGAGCCGCTCAATCATATCCTCAGGAAGCCATTGGTAGGCACAAAGCGAGCTTCTCGTGAAGCTATTTAAATGGGGAACCCATTGTGCGAGGTCTGAAATACGGCTCGCCTCACTGATACAACATGTTAACATCCTCGCATTGTGTGCGCGCGGATGTCTTAGTCATCGCCGAATTCCCCACCAACTTTTCTACTCCTTGACCAAGTAACGATTGATAAGGCCTTCAGATTTTGCCACAAGTTTAAGCTAATTTTTATTTAATTTTTTTTCTTCACATAAATATGTCTTATGACTTGGGTCATCCGAAAATTCGTGTAACGTGACGCGAAAAAATGTGTGGCAGAAGTGTAACCATAGCAACCGTGTACGCAGTGATGTATGGATGGACGGCCAGACAGCGTTACCAGGCAACCGTGCAGGCTATGGCTGGTTGCCATCTGAAATTAGCAGCCGTTGATGGATGACCAAAGAAAATGGGTAAACAGTGAAATAAAATACGAAGTTGGAGAAGTAATTAATGAAGAACTAAGACAAATACTATTGAACAATCAACAGGTGGAAAACCAGAGGGAGGAAGTAAAATAAGCTATACATAAAGTAAACAAGAAATACCTACAGTCTGATAAAACAACAAAAAGCAACAAGTGGATGACGAATGGTATCTTGGACTTAATGGAAGAACGCAGAAAAGCTAAGAATAATAAGGCTCCATACCGTCAGATACATGGAAAAGCAAAACAAAATTGGATGATTGACAAATGCAGAAACATTGAGAATTTGGGAAAAAAAACGCGATACCTTCAGTACGCATACAATTATAAAAGAAGTACACTAATTGGAACTTTCAGAAGAAAGATGCCTCTTGTTCTAGAAGATAATTCAAGGAAACCCATTATAAATCATCTTGACAAAATTAAGATATGGGAAGAATACATAGAAGAACTTTTCTATGATACTCGATCAACATTAAATGAAAATCGTGAATGCTTAAATGGACCAAGCATTTTGAAATCGGAAGTTTTTTTTTTTGCTAGTTGCTTTACGTCGCACCGACACAGATAGGTCGTATGGCGACGATGGGACAGGAAAGGGCTAGGAGTGGGAAGGAAGTGGCCGTGGCCTTAATTAAGGTACAGTCCCAGCATTTGCCTGGTATGAAAATGGGAAACCACGGAAAACCATTTTCAGGGCTGTCGACAGTGGGGTTCGAACCTACTATCTCCCGAATACTGGATACTGGCCGCACTTAAGCGACTGCAGCTATCGAGCTCGGTGAAATCGGAAGTAATTCACGCGATAAGCCAATTCAAAAATAGGAAAGCTTTAGCCCCAGATGAAATTCCAGCTGAAGTTAAGAAACTAATCAATGAAGAGCAAATTAATAAGATAGTGGGCCTTTTTAATAAAAGAAATATAACTCCGGAGAATTACCTCAAGGTTGGATAACCTCTACTTTCATTCCCCTTCCAAAAACCACAAAAAAATGTGGTGAATATCGTCTCATTAGCCTAACGAGCTATTTATTGAAATATTTCTTAAAACCTATCCATGCTCGAATAAGGAAGAAAGAAGGAAAACCTGGATGGTATCCAGTTTGTATTTCGTAATGGATATGGGACTCGTGAGGGTATTTACAGTTGAATGACTCTTCTTGAAGAATGTTGGGACCAACAAAATGATGTGTTCCCTTGTTTCATAAATTATGAAAAGGCCTTTGATAGAGTAAAACATACCAAACTACTGCAGAAAAATGGAATTGATGATAAAGATATAAGAATTATTGAAAACCTGTATTGGCATCAAAAGGCTGTGGTGAAGGTTGATGATGATACAACGGAATACATAGAAATTCGACGAGGAGTTCGTCCAGGCGTGTTTTGTCTCCGTTATTGTTTAATATCTATTCAGATGCCATATTTAAGACAGCATCAGCAGATTTGGAAGTGGAAATTAAAGTAAATGGAGAACTAATAAGTAATTTGCGATATGGAGATGACACAGTAATACTTGCTAATAGTGTTCAAAGCTTGCGACTATTTCTGGACAAAATTAGTATAGTTGGGGAAGAGAACGTTCAAACAGCAACATCATAAAAAAAATCTAATGGTTTTCAGCAGAGGAAGAAACTAAAGACCAACAAATTCAACAAGTAAATAAACTTAAATATCTTGGTTGTTGGATAACGGATGATTTCAACCCAGACCTAGAAATTAAGAGCCGAATAGAAATTGCAAGAATAACATTCAGGGAGATGAAGACGTTATTGTGTGATGATGCATTAAATTTAAAACTTCGGCAGCGTATGGTGAAATGTTATATTTGTTATATTTGGTCTACTCTCCTTTATGGAGTTGAAGCTTGGACGTTAAAAGAGTCCACCATCAAAAGACTGGAAGCCTTGGAACTTTGGCAGAGTCTCGTGGATTGACCATACCACTAATGAACAAGTATTACAGAGAGCAAACTGCTAAAAAGAACTGGTAACTACCATCAAATGCAGAAAAATTGCATACGTAGGGCATGTTTTGCGTGGTGAAAAATACGCAGTTTTACATCTAATTTTGAAAGGCAAAATTGAAGGGTGCTGAGGAGTAGGCAAGAGGAGAACATGTCGTAAGAATATTAAAGACTGGACAGGCATAAAAGACAGTGAAGAGCTCTACCGTGTTGCAGAAAAGCACTCTGCACAGTGATTGCCAAGACTGGACGGGGCACCTAGAAGCAGAGAAAGAAGAAGAAGAACATCATTACGCTTTTGTCGGTGCTGATGGCATTCTGGCATCGTTGTTTTGGTCGAGTTCCTCTGACTTTAAGGTGGTAGGCAGTATTGGTGACGGTGTTAGGTTCTGCGCGCATGATTTGGTCATACCACTAGAGGTGTGTCTCACGCATTTTTGTCATTTATTGGGGCGACGCCCATTTTGTGCCGAATAGTGTCATTTGTAACGTGGTCAAGGCGAAACATTCACATCGACGAAGATAACAAACGCATCTCCATAAATTGGAGTTGCTGTGTTGTTGCTCTACTCGTCTCCTTACTGGCCAGCATTCAGCTCCATAGATAGCGACTATATGGTGTATTTTTCGGCTGCAGGTGTATCGGCATTCTCTTGTAACGGAGCGCTCCCGTTACCTCCCTCCATAGCATCCATCCAGCTTGTATCCTTGATCGCACTTCAGCGTTGATGTTGGTGTTACTACAGTATATAAATGAGTTCCGTAGTAACGGAACGTATGGTCTTTGGTGGTTATTCACCACTGACTTCAGTATCACAGTCACTCTGGTTTGCTGAAGGCGTCATTCCAGGCTTGGACCCTGGGGTTGCAGATCATATTTTGAAGATGTTGACAACCATGACATCATCCATGTAAATTCGTGCTGCAGGTCTCAAGTGAATACATCCATTACACTAATGAAGAATAAATGTCGCAAGGCTGAAGCCTGATTGACACATTGACACAAACGTTGATCGGCATCACTTGTCTTTGGGCGGATGTTTCTTGTTGGACTTGGGAATAAACTTTATTTTGACTCTAATCAGGTAGTGGTCGGAATCTGTATTAGCCCTTCTTTGTACTTTAATATTCAAGATTTCCAACGGGGTGGATGTCGCTAGGCGATCTTTGAAATTCTCCCAATATGAGATTTCGTGAACGCCACGTCATTAACTTTCTTCTTTCTCTTTTGAAACGAGTGGGCATCAACTTGAGATTGAATGCTTGAATAAGCCTTTCTCCATTTCTGTTGGTTCTCATATGCTCAGAGTATCTACCAACTATTTTCCTGTATTTTCTTCCCTTCCCTACCTTTGCATTGAAACCGACCATTAGTATTTTGACCAAATGGTCGGGCGTTTCCAGCGACTCTTTCTCCGGTACAGACCAGAATTCCTCGACCTTGTCTGGATTTTTCTTGTTATCTTCGTTAATTGGAGTATGCCCATTGAAGATCGCGTATGATTTATTTCTACTCTTCAGGGTTAAAATATTATCTGGGAGAGCACCCCTAGGGATGGAGTAGGGAGGTAGTGACGTGTAGAAATAATCGATATTAATGTGGAATGCATAGTTTTAGGGGTCGCTGAGATGAATAGTGGCACTCCGGATGCCTTTTAAGTCTCCGTTGGCATTGAGGGTGCAAAAGAAAATGTTGTATGTGGAGAAAAATACTGTTTGTGTAAGACACCCTTAGCACTCTACATTGGCAGTTGGAGTGAAATGAAAAAAAAAATATCAGGGCCGCCGGGATGAATTGTGTGACATTCTGGATGCCGTTTAAGTCCAGGTTCAGCCTCCATCGGCATGGGGGTCAGAAGAGTTGAAAAATAAAATGTCGAAAATGGCCGAGATTGGTGTTGAATCCACCGTTCTTGCGTTCACTAGGCTGATTGGTGATGTTGGTGGTGATTATTGTTTTAAGAGGAAGTACAGCTAGGCAACCATCCTCTATACAACACTAATCAGAGGGAAAAAATCGGAAGGGATCCGACGCTTCCAAAAATGAATATATCGGCCAAAAGAAGACAAGGGCCACGAAGAGCGTGAACATGAAAGAGTCTCTAGCCGTCGCAAACCTAATGGTGCCGGGGTTGGAAAAGAACACGAGTTGACCAAGAGAGGTCAGATAGGATAGATGAAAGTGAGGAGCCTGGCACAAGTAAGTGGAATCAATGCCAGGGTTCAGCTAAGGGCCCCGTGGTCACCAACCCACGCTCCGAAGTTTAGAGCCCCTGGGGCCCCTTTCAGTCGCCTCTTACGACAGGCAGGGGATACCGTGGGTGTTATTCTACCGCCCCCACAAACAGAGGGATGTGCTGGTGGTGGTTGTCATCATTGTTTTAAGAGGAAGTACAACTAGGCAACAATTCTCTATATAGGGCCGATGACCTTAGATGTTAGGCCCCTTTAAACAACAAGCATCATCATCATCATCATCATCATCCTCTATATAACACTAATCAGAGAGAAAAAATGGAAGGGATCCGACACTTGGAAAAATGAAGATATCGGCCAGAGAAAGACGAGGGCCACGAAGGGCGTGAAAATGAATGACTCCCTAGGCCTCGAGTGCCCTAATACCGTCGGGGTCGCAGAAGAACAAGAGTTGACGAAGGGAGGCCGGATAGGATAGATGAAAGTGAGGAGCCTGGCAAAGTAAGTGGAAGCAATGCCAGGACTCAGGTAAGAGCCCCGTGGTCGCCAACCCACACTCCGAAGTTAGGGGCCCCTGAAGCCACTGAGGCCGGGGATGCCCTTCGTGACACACCAGCAACACCAGGAATCAAAGGACGGTCGCTGAGCCGCTACACCACCTGTCTCTGGGCAAAGGAAACTTTATAACTCCTTCGGAGGAAAGTTTACACAAGAACTGTTCCTGTTTCTTTCTCGGGAAATGCGGCAAGCCTTCACAAGGCAAATGGAGAAACATTGTTTGGAATTACGAGATTTTCATTTCTAGCAACGAGTATATTATTAATGCAACAATTACCTCTTAGGTACACTGCTATCGAAGAAAAATTAAGTGAATGAGTGGATTTCGAAATAAACATTTTAATAGAGTAATGCACCATAAGTAAGCATTTTTACATACCTAGTCAATCTGACATATATTTTAGAACTAGTGTATGTACCGTGCTTCCTTACGGAATTCTCAGGACTGTTTTTGTGGTTTTCCCAACTGAAGTCAACACAGGTCATTACAATGACGTCAGTAGAAATGTGCGATTAAAACCAATGTTGTTATATAAATGTTGCAATTGATGCTTTCACGGCCCGTACTTATAGACTCTGCGTCATCAGAAGAAAATCTCGACTGTCCACGTGAAAGGCTTCTTAAACAATGACTGGATCAAATGAAAAGTGCACATTTTCTCACTTTTAACGAACAGTACCGGTACTACGGTGCCAATCTAACAGTCCAAAGTTCCGGAGCTGGAATGACCAGGCCGCAGACAGCCGTAAACACTTCTCTGCCATTATTTCGTCAAATATGCATACTGCTCATTCCAATAAGTGCCTCAGTGAAGGTATTGAATAGCTCGAATGCTATGATGAACCAGTGTGTTACGTACCTGTAGTTTCAGAAAATGTATGAACCAGACGAATGGCATGCTAAACAAGAGATAGATCTAACTCCCCAGTTACTTGCCGCCAATATTCAGGCAGGCTGTTATACTCGGTACGCAGCAGTAATCCTATCTATTGGAGATGAGTGGCAGCATAAGAAACAAAGAACATCACAACAAACGGTGGTCAATGTAATGTTATTGTTGATCAATTTTATAAGCTTTCTATATTGTAGGCCTTCTCATTTAGTTTTCTTCCGACTCTGTGATGTTACGGCGTCTTATAAAATAGACTGTAGTTCCTTAATCCCCGAATTTACATACCGTTTCATTAAATTCTGTTTACCCATTTTCTTGTGACTCGGCGCTGATATGGACTTGGCAACAAAAATTCAAATTCATGAATATCTCTGTTATCATAGCCGGTACGGTAAAATTTATAAGAAATAAATGATAGGAAATTTAATACTATATAACTTTATTTATGTAGTAATTATCCATAGGACCACTAATAACATAAACATTTGAGAATTACATTTTAGGACTTCCCCTAAACTACCATTTCACTCACCGTGGTTAAAATTATGTATGGCCTAGATTGAAGCGACTTATTCCCCGACTTTACATACCGATTTTCATTAAATTCTCTTCAGCCGTTTTCTCGTGATGCGCATACATACAGACAGACAGAAATTACGGAAAATGATAAAGATAGAGAAATACCATCGTTTTTAAATTCTGAGCAATGTACAGACCAAATTCTTATTTGATATATATACCGTAGATGTATAGTTCGGAAATGTCTCTGTGTAGTGGTAGACAGAAACAACATTTTATTGAAAACTAGCTGATGCACCCGTGCTTCGCTACGGAATTCTAGGTTACGTAGTGTACACGTTGTGAACAAGTTTGTATGAAATTGCTACCTCTTAACGTTACCCTGAAAACGCGACGGGGAAGTCACCAAACATCTTTTCTCATACGAAGACTGAGTTAGGGAATTTTCACTGTAATGGTGGACCTGCTTGCATACCATCAGTCACGATCATGTTGGGGAGCTTTCCTTATCATGGTAGACACTCGCTCTCCACCTGCCTTGTTACATCCTCAGGAAGACTGTCTTAGTGTTTTTCCCAACTGAAATGAACATACATTACAATAAAATCAGTAGGAATGGCGCGATTGAAAGCAATGCTTAAATATGAAATTCTCAATCAAATGAAAAACCAGAGTTTTTCTCACTTTTAACGACCAGGACTAAGCTGCCGATCTAATAGTTCCAGAGCTGGAATGACTTAAGCCGCAGACAGCCGTGATCCGTGAACACCCAGGGCAAAAACTGTGCCCTTTTACTAATATGTTTCCTAGGAGTACCCGATGAGTCCGAAAGTATCAGTTCACACCACTGGCGGTGGATAAATCTATCTGACTTGGAGGCAAATTTTTCCTCCAAGCCAAAGGAGAAACACCCTCTTCACTGCTAATTTGGAATAAAATGAATGTAGAATTTAATAAAAATGAAGAGGAGGAAGGTTTTCTTAAGAAACGGCTCTTCTCAGGGTTGAATTTTGAGTTATTTAGTGAATTGTGGTGCTATAATTTGGAATAACCCTAATTGTTATTCCAGACCAGGCCATACTACTACTACTCTACTAAGTGAGCTTCTGCCTTAAGTATGCCCACTGCTCATTCAAAACAGCGCGTCAGAGTAGGGATCGAATAGCTGAAATCCTATGATGAACCAGTGTGTTACGTACCAGCTGTATCAGAAAATGTATGAACCAGAGGAATGGCATGCTAAAGAAGAAAGTTTTCTTACTCCCCGGCTATTTCCTGCCATTATTCCCTCAGGCTATTACATTCGGTACGCAGCAATAATCCCATCTATCGGAGTTGAGAGACAGCATAAGAGACAAAGAACATCACAACAAACAATGGTCAATGTAATGTTATTGTTGATCAATGTTATGCGTTTTCGATATTGTTGGCCTTCACATTTAGTTTTCTTCCGACTCTGAAACGCCACCCTTATCATAGTCCGTACGTCAAAACTGAATAAAACATAAATGACCGGAAATTGTATTCTCTCCAACTTTTGTTATGTAGTACTTTTCGATAGGACCAATAACATAGATATTTAAAAATTACATTTTAGGCGCCTTCCCCTAAACTACAATTTCATCCAGGGTGAATAAAATTGTTTATAGCTTAGGCTGTAGTTTCTTACTCCCCGACTCTATATGCCGATTTTCATTAAATTCTCTTACCCCATTTTCTCGTGGCTCGCCACGAACCTGCTACGCAGGCGTAGCAGGGGGAGAGGTGATACTCCCACGTGGCGCGTCCCAGGTGGCGGATAGGGGGGTCCTAACCGGCTTGCCGGCGGACTTGACGGAAATAAAATACCTCTCGCGGACCAAACACACTACCCCCTGCGGGTGGGGGACGCACATGTAGAATACACCCGCAGTATCCCCTGCCTGTCGTAAGAGGCGACTAAAAGGGGCGACCAAGGGCTGGCTGAATTAGAACCATGAAACTAATTTTGATTCGTACCATCATGCGGGGAACACCATGGGTTGCATGTACTTGCGAGTAGTATCACTAACTTGGTACGAAATAGGTTTGTGATTCGTTGCAGTAAAAAGCCTGGCCGGGTGGATTCCAGTACCCGTGCGTTATATCCATGTGGGCAACACCGCGGGTCTGGGCGTAGCCTGTGAGTTGTACCACTATATGAGCGACACCGTGGGTCTGTGTTGCCTGTGATTAGTACTCACTATGTGAGGAACACCACGGGGCCCTTGGGACCGGAACCCGTGACTAGTACACCTAGGTGAGGAAACTCATCGGTTTGCGTTGGCTGTAAGTGGCGCCATTGTGTGCGAAACACCACAGGTCTGCGTTACCTGTACGAAGTACAATACTTGTGAGTAGTACCATCTTTTGTGGAACACCGTGAGTCTTCGCTACTTCTGATTAATACCCCAACATGACACATACCATGGTTCTATTTTACTTGCGACATGTATCATTCTGTGGGGCCTTAGACATGGATTTTGCACCCCGTTAGACATCAAGAATCATTGTGCTTTATAAGTGGTTCCTTGGTCGGTAATAATGTTATTTTCGATCTCTATTGAGTCCGATTCACTGGTTTTTGTTTGTTTGTGTTTTGTTGGGTTCCTGTCGATCCATTCATTCTTCATGACATATTTTATTTTTATTTTGGTTAGTGGATGGCTTTGAAATTTTTGTTCTTTCATTTCGTACCATTAGGGGCCGATGACCTTCGATGTTAGGCCCTTAAAACAGCAAGCATCATCATCATCATCATCATCATCTCGTGGCTCGGCTTTGATATGGACTTAGCAACAAAAGTACAATTTCATGAATAAATGTGTTACCATAGCCGATACGCTAAAAATGTATAAGACAAAAATGGTCGGAAATTTAATTCTATATAACTTTGGTTATGTAGTATTTATCGATACGACCACTAATAATATAAATATTTGAGAATTAAATTTTAGGCCTTCCACCAAACTACCATTTCACTCAGCGTGAATTAAATGATTTGTATCCTAGATTGTAGTGGCTCATTCTCTGACTTCGCATACGGATTTTCAATGAGATAGGACCACT
Source organism: Anabrus simplex (assembly GCF_040414725.1). NCBI lineage: Eukaryota > Metazoa > Arthropoda > Insecta > Orthoptera > Tettigoniidae > Anabrus > Anabrus simplex. Next base: position 147,700,071 of record NC_090269.1, on the reverse strand, counting down.
AATAATGTAAATATTTAAGAATTAAGTTTTAGGCCTTCTCCTAAACTACCATTTCACTCAGCATGAATAAAATTATTTATAGCCTAAATTGTAGCGACTTATTCCTTGACTTTGCATACCGAATTTCATTCAATTCTCTCTAGCCGTTTTCTTGTGAAATGTATGGCTTTTAGTGCCGGGATAACCCTTTTCTAGTGATGCGTGTACAGACAGACAGACTGACAGACAGATAGAAATTACGGAAAAGTAAAAAGTGCATTTCCTAGTTACTGTGGACATGACCGATACAGAAATACTATTATTTTCAAATTCTGAGCAATGTACAGACAAAACTCTTATATATATATATATATATATATGAGCTGGCTCAACTCTTTCCTGAACTGTTCACCGCAAACAGAAGTTATGATCATTTTGCGTACCCCCTAGTGCTAAGCGAAGGCCGAAGCCAGACACTGATGTGCTCGCCAAGCACATCTCACTCGCATCATGGCTGATCGTCCACTCAATATGGCAGGCTAGCTTACACCAAACAGAAGCCTCTCCAAGCGTCCGCAAGCGTTCTGATTGGGTGGAGGGGAAGCGAGCCCCAAGTTAGACTCGCGACCCAAGAATATTACTCATGACGAGTTAATCACTGTAAATACATAAGACATAAAGATAAAACATAGCTCCTAGGACGGAGAGGGTATAAATAAAAATTAGCGACGAGAAGTCCCACAGAAAATAGTAGTTGAATCAAAGAAGGAATTAAATTCCCATCGACACAAATTTCTATAGCGATATCGCCGGTCCGAAAATATAGTGGGAGACATTGTCTCACGCTCCAGGACACTGCCCTTGAGGTGGGATCCCTCGCTGAGTCCGAGGCAAAAGCAGATTAAGAAAGAAAGGAAAGAAAGACATACTTATCAGGGGCGGTGCGTGGTGTTGTTGCAGTGTTGCACAACTCCCAGTAATTTTACTCTTCATTTCTCGCCTTTTCTTCTATTTTATAGTTTAATAAACCAAACGTATATTCTAACATATGTTAAAATCAACCATCTTTGGTCGTTCGATGCGCAAGTGCGATCGAACAAGGTGGCTTTAGGAAACATCGGAGTTGCTGCGACCAGGTCTAACATTGACAACTGTAGTAGAAGCTGGATTTCAACGGGGTCTCAAATCAGCTGCATTTTTCGTGGTTCTTACAGCAGCTTACGGCATTGTATGGAGGGAGGGCTTGATGTCCAAATTTATTGAAATCATCCCATGTCAAAAGTTCACATTTTTAATGAACAACATGCTTTCTGACATGCGCTTTAAGGTGTTCCTGAATGGGCAAGCTAGCAGGTGGAGGATTCTAAACAATGGCCTACCTCAGGGATCAGTTCTGGCCCCCCCTTTTGTTTAACCTGTATATCTATGGCATGCCTTACACAGATTCCATGAAAATCCAGTATGCAGACGACCTAACATTAATTATCCAGAGTAAAGATTTCATGAACTGTGAGAATGTTGTAACTAGTGATCTGGCGAAACTGAGTGATTACTTCCACAAATGGAGACTTCAACCCACCCCAAATAAGACTGAGGTTACCGCATTCCATCTAAATACAAAAGAAGCCCAAAGAAAGCTACATGTGACTTTTTGACGGAATCGAAGTAACGCATAACTACAATCCAATATATCTTGGAATCACTCTGGATCGGTCCTTGGCATTCAAACAACAGTGCATCAAGTTATCGAAGAAACTTGGCTCAAGAGTGAATCTACTCCGCAAGATTGCCGGAAGCAGCTGGGGTGCAGACGCTAATACTCTGCGTTCTTCTGCACTCGCTCTTGTGTATTCTGCTGGTGAAAATTGTGCCCCTGTATGGGAAAACAGCGCTCATACCACTAAGATTGATGTGCAACTCAATGAGACCATGAGAGTTATCACTGGTACTGTTAGATCTACTTCCACACAGTGGCTACCAGTCCTAGCTATTATCGCTCCGCAAGATGTAAGGAGGAGAGCAGCTAAGGTAAGCTTGCTCAAGAAGATCACCTCTCATAAGAACTCTCCGTTGCCCTGCAAGATCCACAAACAACACGTTGATTTAGAAGGTATCAATTCTTTCGACATGACCTCCAAGTGGCAACAATGTTCACCTGGTTGAAGATCCTACAAAGAAAATAGAGGGATTCCTACTACCACACCAAACCTGGTCGAAGCTGAACCGCATTAGAACGGGTCTAGGGAAGTGTGGTCACACCTTAAAGAAATGGGGTTTCCGTACATCTGCTGCCTGTGACTGTGGAGGACCAAACCATACAACACATTGTTCAGGAGTGCCCACTTCGTGCATTTGACAATGGTCTGAAGACTTTACATCAAGTGACACATGTGGTCTGGAATGGTTGTCAAATTTGGATATTTCCATTTGATTATTTGTAAACTTTTGTGTACTTGTACAGCCATACGATATATAATAATAATAATAATAATAATAATAATAATAATAATAATAATAATAATAATAATAATAATAATAATAATAATAATAATAATAATAATAATAATTATTATTAATTATAATAATTATTATTAATTATTATTAATTAATGTTCTTAATTATTATTATTATTATTATTATTATTATTATTATTATTATTATTATTATTATTATTATTATTATTATTATTGTTGTTGTTGTTATTATTGTACCGTGCGGTACACCTCCATGACGCTCATTCAAATATTGCGCCAATTTAAACTCCTCTACAGGAGAAGTTTGGAACCTTGAAAACTGAATTAATTCTACTATTTCTTAAAAGAGGTCACCACTGTAAATTTGGTAACCTTGTAGTGTTCTGAACTGTTTCTATTTTGATTTGTGTTTGTTTATTCCGTATCAAGAAGTGTGGACATTCTCTTCTAGATGTCTCTACAGAAAAAAAAAAAAAACTTGGATTACGCACTCTGTTGCAAAGGAATGAACCTTCTTGAAGACGTTTTGTGTTCATAAGTTTTTGACCTTACTAAATTTTGTTCTGTGGTTTGTGGGTTGGCAATATTAATCATTTCTACCCGCTTGTTTTGAATTTAGCCAATCCCGAATTTCTCTAATTAATTTTTGACCAATAACGTATGTCTTCTCCGATATGGAGATGTTGCTTTAAGCTATCCAATAAAGTTGCGGGGGGGGGGGGGTGTACTCATTCTTGAAAGGTCTCGAATGTTCCCCGAGGATATATAAAATGCTGATTTTCTTGTCTCGGGGCCACTTCATCGACATCTTGCTTAGTGTGTGGTTATGTAGCAGGGGGCGGGAAGCGCCTCTTTCTTCGGGCAGCAGTTCATCCACAAGGTAATGGTCGTTTAATAACTTTATTTCTTGCTAGCTCAGCAGTTTAACCCTCGGGGCAGGTTCGAAACTTTTCTCATGTAACCTATCTTTAAAATGTAATAGACACTTGGTAAAATTTCGTCTCTTTAACTATAAATTGGGATAGAGAGTGCCTAACCCTCTCGAGCTCCCACTCATATTGTTTTGAGGTGACTACGTTTTCATAACCGTTTTTCTTCTCTTCGTAATGTAATAAAGTTTTCTTATCGTGTCACCTCCTTAGTATGGGATTAGCCCTTGCGTAAGCGGCCTAGTGCCAAGTAGGTTTCAAAAGTGTATTAGGAGTGCAAGCTTCGCCTCCATTCTATTTTGTATTATGGGCCAGTAACTTAACCTGATGTTTTATTTTCCTCATGTAAAGGCCCTGTAGGTTGGGTATCAAATACCCCTGTTTCTTGGTGCGCCTTAAGGGCAGATAGAAATGAAGTTTGTTGTAGCCTTTGATAGGCTTGTCAAATCGAGAGCGGGTCTGCTCTTTTTCTTAACGTTGTAATTAGGAGCAAGTGCTCCTTGTACTTCGGGGTTTTCTGCCCTTTAGCTATTGTGGTGGTGAGCTGAGAGCTCAGGAATTAATCTTGGATCTCGAAGCCCAAATCTTGTAACTATTGTAATTTCTTAAATTGTTTTCCTGCTACTTGGTACCTGTTACTCTGTTGTTGTTATCTGTTGATTTTGAAAAGAAAATATAACCTTTGTTAAAGTTTTAAATCAACTTTAATTTCGTAAGTTGATACCTATTCCACCCAGCACCTTCTTTCACCTCTGCAAATCCACAAAACATCGTAACAATTATTATTATTATTATTATTATTATTATTATTATTATTATTATTATTATTATTATCTCTTTCTAGGTAAGAAAAAAATCACCTGAGAGCTGGCTGAACGAAGCATCCGCAACTGTTTTTGCTTTCTCGCATCGATGGTGAAATCCAGTGATTCGGTAAGTCAGCATGTTTCAGAGTTCAGTTATTGCGAGAGCAAGATAAAAATCCACTTATAGGTCCGGAGAGGACAGCGATGAGCACGTAGATCGCATCTGGTAATAGGACAGCAATGTAACGAATAGCAACTTCTTGTGAATACAAAGATGATCAGGAGTCGCGGCGAATGAAGTCGTAGTTCAGAAAGTGAGCACTCTGAATCACTGCACTCCATCTGAATCAAAAGCGAACTTCTAAGCCTTTCAGAACGATCATATTTGTATATCGTGGTGATCCAATATGCATTCTTATCACAGAGAAGGAGTTCGCTTGAGTACTTTCTACTTTTAAAGCACAACCTTCACATTGGCGTTTATTGATTGTTTTAAGGGGAAATACAAAGAGGTAATAATCCCCTCTTTACTCCAATCATAACGCTAGAGGCAGGAGTTCGAACCTTTGCAGGTGTCGACAAAATTATAGGAAAGACATGACCAACCAGTGCAGCTTTTTCAAGGGTGCTGGAACAGCTGATGCAATCTTCGCTGCTAGAATCATTGCCTTCGTAATATACAGGCCGTACTGTAGAAAACGTGCCAAGCCCATCAGCTGATCTATTGAGGCGAGCTAAGCGAATGTTACAAATTGTACTTGTGAATGTAATTCATAAGGACTGGGGTCATTATTTGTATAATTAGGACTGTTGAAAGACAGAAATTTATATTTTAGTATATTGCATGTTTGTACTTTACATTTTTGACATCAGGATTTAAGTAAACAGGTGTTATTAAGATAATGAGACCTCATAGTTTAGATTAGATATTTTATCTTCACGTGGTGAGTAATAAAAATTCAAGGGACGCAATACATCTCGTGGAATTTATTCATTTAATTGTTATCGTATAACACGTATTTGTGGAAATATATTCTGTTGTGAATTTAAATACAGTGTGTGAAAGTTCGCAGTTGCCACAGTGCTAAGGACTTGTGCGTACCGTGGCGAAAATACAACTGTACAAGTAAATATACACTGTTGTTTGTCCAACCCTTGTCGCGTTTTTCTACGGGGTCGGGTATGAGGTGAGATGAATCTGTGGTGGCAGGTTTGTATGATCGGATGCCCTTCCTGACGTCAACATCAGAGGAGTTAATGAGATGAAATGAATGACGTGATATATGATAATAGGGAGAAGGTGAAACCCGGTGCCGGCACATAGCCTACACCTGTCGAATAACACCAAGGGGTCTGCTCAAGGCTTAACGTCTCCATCCGACGGACGAATCACCATCAATAACGTCATATGCCCTCACTCCATATGAGCACTGCGGAGAGGTTTGGAATTTAATCCAGGCTTTTGGCACGCAATCTAGTGAAAAGGAATTGTATACCACCACCAACACCACCTCCCCTACCCTGCCGGCCAACCTTCTGATGGTGAAAATGTTTCGACCAACGGGACTTGAACCGGCTTACCTCGGTGTCAGACCGTTTTAGACTTCAGTGCCTTAACGATTATGGCCACCAGGCGGGCTACAAGTAAATATAAACTAATATTTTAATTTTCTTCTTGTGAGGGCAGGAAACCTTTATGAAGAAAATCCCAACCGAAAATATAGACCTATCTATTACGAAGAATAAAGGAGTAGGTTTCACTCATTTTCCTGAACTGATGATGAATTCTGCTTTTGAATTTATTGTTACACAGGGCGTTTTATTGTTGATACAGAACAGCATAAAAGTGGACAGTAACCAATTGAACCTACGTACATATGGTTATTTCTTGGGTTAGTAATGTTGAGTACGCGCTGCCTTTTCTCCCAAAACTTGTTGCGAGTAAAAACAATTCCTCGGCAATTTCCGTGAATGTGGGAAGTAACTAACAGATCTTGCTGGTCAGTGCATTAATACTGTATTTGGGAAAACATAGGCTATTCCTAAACACAGAAAGAACCAGTCTCAAGAAAGTCTTCGAAGGAAGTGCCAGAAGTGTCATCTAGAGATATGGAGGTAAAGTCTATTATTATTATTATTATTATTATTATTATTATTATTATTATTATTATTATTATTATTATTATTGTACGTTCTTGTCTTCATATTTGTATTAACGCATAATAAGTATTTGTTGGGTATATTGACGAGTAAAACAGTCAAGCTTTGACCACGTAGATCGCACTTCAAACATACTTCTCCTAAAATTATATAGACCTGACTTACGAGTTACCGGTACGATGCGATAACAGGTTAGTGATCTCACCTGTTATATCAATACATTTGTGAATATTTTATAATTACAAGGTACAGGCGTATCATGTCTTTGCATTGACGGTTCGGTCGGAGGAAACAGTTCGCCTCTTTGCGTGACGTCATCGGAGCTGCAGTACGGCCTGTACATCACGAAGGCAGTGCTAGAATTCTCACTGAAAAGCAACGAGAGAAACAACAGCCGCTGTATTTGCCTTTCTTGATCTTGAAAAGGCTTTCGACCGTGTTCCACATTGTGTGATCTGGTATGCACTCCGCGACCATGGTGCACTAGAAATGCTTATCAATTGGATAAAGATGCTGTACATGAACACCATAAGTCGGGACGTCGCGCTGTCGGCATACCGGAGAGCTTCCCAGTGAAAGTCTGTGTACCCCAAGGCTGTGCATTGTCCCCATTGCTCTTATACAATTACACGGGACTTATATATGAGTGTCCCTTGGACTCTCATATGCAGATGATGTCACCCTTGCTGATGCCACTGGAACCGATCGAGTTGGCCGTGCGGTTAGAGGCGCACGGCTGTGAGCTGCATCCGGGAGATAGTGGGTTCGAATCCCATTGTCGGCAGTCCTGAAGATGGTTTTCCGTGGTTTCCCATTTTCACACCAGACAAATGCTGGGGCTGTACCGTAATTAAGGCCAGGGTCGATTCTTTCCCACTCCTAGCCATTTCCTCTCCCCATCGTCGCCATAAAACCTATCTGTATCGGTGCGACGTAAAGCCACTAGCAAACAAAACAAAACAAAAAAAAAGATACCACTTGAAGAGGATTTTTGCGTGATGTTGAAGATTGAAACAGCCGTGTCTCACAGTACGGCCTTATACTGAACTAAAAGAAGACCGAATACATGGGATCCATCCCGAGAAACGGCTCTGTCCATCTGATGGACAGACCTTTACGAAGACAGTAAGCTTCAGGTATCTAGGATCTCGCCTACAGACTGATGGTGGGATAGGTGATAAAGTGCGAAGCAAGATAAAGGCAGCGTGGATGAGATGGAGGAAAGTTACAGGCGTACTCTTACGACAGAAGGATGCCACTACATCTGAAGTCCAAAATATACCGCATGATAGTTCGTCCTGTTTTATATCGACCAGCTGACAAACCTATACAGCGCCAGTTAAACACCGTGGAAATGCGTATGCTCCGTTGGTGGATGAGCATCACACTCCTGCATCGTGTCAAAAACGACACCGTTCGCCAACAAATGGGCATTACACCCATCACTTAGGACGGGAAAAGCGATTTTAATGTTATGATCACGTCCTGCCAATCACAGTCTCACGGATTGTCACTCACATGCTCCTCTCTACCTGCTCCAACATCACCATCACTCGATCTTGGACGTCTTCTTGGTCGTTTTCCAGAAGGCTGGAAACACGCCACTCGGCGTGGGAGAGTTCCCTCTATCCTTCCAGTATTTCATTTCATATCATCTTGTTAATATTCAGATGCCCAAAACGTCGATAAAGATCTTCGTTCTTTTCTACTTTCCAGCCTTTGCGTTCTATGTTGGACTATAGATTTTCCTCAGTACTTTCCTCTCAAATACATCAGTTCTATCTTCAGTGCTTTGGGAGTTGCCCATACATCAACACACAGCGAACTAGAGTATCCAGAGTTAAGAAAAGACTACAGGGCGTATAGACTTAGCCTACTGCTTTCCACTGTTGCCATAGACAATCCTTGTGAAGTATGTAATTAATTAATTAATTAATTAATTAATTTATTTAACTTTAGCAGTGGCGAAGTTAGGGCTCATGACCCTGTTATACTTAACCATGTAAACTGCATGATGATACACATACAAAAGAAATGTGCTACTATATTATAAAATCAAAGTTAACCACGCTAAATAACAGATCTCGAGAACATATAACGAAAAAAGAAAGCAAAGCTCAACAAATACATTAAAACAAAATAAAAGGAAATCGGAGCATAAAAAAGACAAAAGTCATATTAAAAAATAACACACAAACAGAAAAATATGAGCAATGCATAAACGGAATATAATACATAATAAAGTCGCGGAAATGTAAGAATCGCCATAAATAGTGATCTGTGTACATGACTTAAAAGCTACACTAGTGTCCTAAAGTTTAGCATAAGTTACGAGTAAGCAGGGCAACAGGAAATAGACCGCAAGTCGCACGACATATGCACCTACCAACCTTACGTGTTCGCTCTGTATAGGAAAGGAGTGTTCCCTGCTTTGACTAGCGGCGTAACTGCTAGGTAAACACAGCCAGTGCCTGCGCCCCATATTGCCGCAATTGTATTTGCCCTGTTATAATGTGCGGAGTGTAGCCTCGTGGTGAACGTGACAACACAATGGCCCGACGTCCAGTGGTGTGCGTCCCGCTCACTCCAGCACAGAGACGGGCCCATTTACTGTGGACCCGCCAACATTGATACTGGAACATGAAAGAATGAAAGCATGTGCTCTTCACAGATGAATCCCGCTTCAGTTTGCAGAACGATTCCGTCGCACATTAATCTGGAGAGAGCCGGGTAACCGATACAACCACAGGAACATCATGGAACGGGACCAGTATGGTGGTGGTGGCGACATGGTGTGGGGCGGCATCATGTTGAATGGCCGTACGGACCTGCACATCTTCATGGGTGGTCCGAGAAACACTATTAACGCTCGGAGACACAGGGATGAGGTACTGAGACCACATGTTCGACTCATAAGAGGTGCGGTTGGTCCAGACTTCCTCTTAATGGACGATAATGCCCGACCGCTGCTCTGGTGGATGAATTTCTGGCTGGGGAAGACATTCATCGCATGGACTGGCCAGCGGATCCGAATCCTATAGAACATGCCTGGGATGCATTGGGGAGGCGAATTGCATCCCATTATCCTCCACCAAGGACCCTCCAAGACCTTCGCACTGCTCTTTCGAAGTAATGGGATCGACTGCCATAAGAGCTCTTGGACCATCTGATAGAGAGCATGACACGTCGCTGCGAAGCGACACTGTTTTTTTGGACAGGTTGTGTGACATGTGGTGTGTGAGTCAGCTTCCGTTTGTTCAGCAATCCGTCTGACATTCCTATCAGGCGGTATGGCTTCGTTTAGTGATTATGCTTAACTTTTGGACACTAGTGTACATTACGTACATTTACACTATAATAATAATAATAATAATAATAATAATAATAATAATAATAATAATAATAATTAATTTATTCAATTAGTTTTTAAGTCCATGTTTCATCCAATGATTTTACGCATTTGTATACACACTTCTTGCACACCATTTACGGTACCAGGACCGCCTCCATCTGGTCCATCATTGTTTGCAAGTCCTCCGTCCACAACTCGTTATCCAAGTTGCCTCGTCTGAAGTCGATTAGCACACTCTCACATGTTCTTTTTAGTACAATGGTCTGTAGGTAGGCCTGTAGCTGTTTGCTCACTTCCAATTTGTCCATGTGCTTCTTGAACAAGTTGGTAACTAGCCCGTCCCATGTTATTACCACAGGGACCATCGTCACCTTGGCCCCATTGTACATAAGTGAGAGTTCGTTGGCTAGCATCTCGTACTTTCCTCCTTTAGTGGTTTCAGTCTGTTTTAGGATATTTTTGTTTGTGATTCCAACTTCAATTAATAGGATTTCATTCTTTACAAGGTCATGTATCATCAGATCCGGTTTATTGTGTTCAATGCGAAGCTCAGTCTGTATGATGACGTCTGACTTTATTCTAATTCGCTGATTGGATATGACATTTTCAACTTTATAGTTCTTTATTTTCTTAGAATTATTCAACCCATACTTTTTGGTGAACCTGAAATGCAAGCATCTGACAACATCGTTGTGGCGTTTCTTGTAGTCCAAATTAAGCATTCGTCCACATTGTGTTGCCAGGTGATTTAGTGTCTTATTGCCCTGGTTGCAGTGTGGGCACCTCTGGAATATACTCCCATGACTAAAGAAGATGTTTCTGTCTTGTATCTTACAAAACATTCCTTCTTCCTGTGGAGATATATTCCCCCTCATTAGCCATAACGATGACTGTTTTACGTCAACAAATTTCTCCTGTTGTTCACGGAACAATGTGGAATGCATTGACTTAGCCATGATGCGATCCATTCGCATCTGTTTTTGTTTCTGCTTAACTACTTTTACCGTGACATCGTTTCCTTCCTCAATTAGGTACTTCCGTTTCAAATGTTCTTCAATCAGTCCAAGATGGGTTGCATTTCTTCTTTCACTTTCTGCGATAAACTTCGTTCTTGTGTTTGTTGCCAAATATTTACATAGTTCTAGTAAAATCAATTCGGCCTTCTCAGAAATATTTTGTAGTCCTCTTCCTAACTCATGTCTTTTCAAGTACAGTCGTTCCATATTACCTGCTGTTCTGACGATATTATGCTCTCTCAAGATTCCTCTCACCTTCAGATCAATGTTGTTAAATTCTTCGTGCTCGTACGGGATCAGGCCAATATAATAGTTAATAGTTGATAACGCATACTCACTTATTGCTGCAAACAGGTTTCTCGCGTTCAACTTTGTTTGGCATACATTTGTTACCCGTGATTCGATCTTGTTGGCTATGATAACTTTATTCTCGGGTTTAATTACATTTCTCGAGTCTTCTAATATTCCTAGGTATTTGTATCCTTCCACGTAATTTACCTTCTCTCCAAAGATATGGTTCGAATTGATATTGTTCGCTGACTTTTGCTGATTGATTGTAAAACCCATGTTGTTGAGACATTGATTCGTCCACTGGCTCAGCTCGTTCAATGTCTGCACATCTTTGGTGAACAATTTAATGTCATCGATGAAAATGAGGTGGTTGCATTCAATTCTTCCATGTTCATCTGCTTGGATCTTCTCGCAGTTCTTATTTAAAATTCTGCTTAACGATTCCATAGCAATTACGAACAACTTGGGTGATAGAGCATCTCCTTGTAATATTCCTCTATTTATTTTCACGTCACCGACCACTTTATTTCCACATATTAATGTTGTTCTCTGTTTGTCAAGTGTTCTATTGACAAATTTAATGATGTTTTCTGGCATATGTATCTTCCGTAGGCATTCAATTAAGTATTCATGTGACAACGAATCATATGCTTTCTGAATGTCCACCCAAGCAGTACTCAATTTATTATTGTACTTTTCGTTTATGGTTTTGCTTATAAGTGCTTGTTCCTTAGCGCCTTGACATCGGTTGCGTGTTCCCATTTGATTACTTGAGATAATATTGTTCACGTCACAGAAATCATTGACTATTACCGTGAACACTTTGCTGATTAATTTGAATAAATTTGAAAGGCATGTAATTGGCCTCAGGAGCTGCGGTATGTTTGCATTCGGGACTTTTGGAATCAAATATGTTATCCCAGCATAAAGCTCTTCATCGATCAAGTCTGGGTTTTGGATTATTTCGTGGATTAGTTGTTCTAACCTCTCATGTAGTGCATACATCCTCTTAATAAAGTAATTATATACAAAATCAGGTCCTGTTGCTTTCCAGTTCGCAAGGTAGGTACTTTATACACCTGGATATGACCTCTTTTATCTTATCTCTATCCATATCTACCTCCACTTCCGCTGGACTTAGTTCTTGGATCAGTTGTTCATAATCTTGTCTTTCATCATATTGCCAAATTGTAGTCCAAAAGCGTTTGGTTTCTTCACTTACTGTAAATCTGTCGCCTTCAAGGTCACGATAGAAGGTCTTCCTATTAAACTCAAACTTTCGGTTTGTGTTCCTAGATGCTATACGATTTTCAGCTATCACTATCTTCTTCTTGTAAATAGCTATTTTCTCAAGAATCGTATCACGCATCTTCTGAATATCACTACTCTTGTTTGAATGAATTCGATTTTCTCTACACATTCTAATCAACTCTTTACTTGCTCTTTCATTTGGGCGGTGGGCATCAATTATTTCCAATTTTCTATTCAATTTGTTGATCTTGGCTTCGATAGAGCTTTTCCAGACAGATGCCTTCTTTTCTTTAGCTGTCACCATCTCATACGTCTGTTGGCATGCATACAACACATCATTCATTTCGGCGATCGTGGTTATTTGCTGTTCTACTCGTTCCGATTTTATGATTACATTCATCATTTCGAATATTTCTTGATTTATTTCCTGGCTAAATATTTTCTTAGTTCTTGTTTTTGCCTCTTTCTTCTTACAGTATTCATCAATGTTTGTCAATAACGTTCGTTCCACTTTGAGGAACAAGTCCTCACCATAGATGGCATTTGTATTGCATTATTTTCTTTGAGGTTATCCGTTTCACATGCATTAATATTCTGACTCTTGTGTCTGAATCGATTGTATAAATTCCTGACATCAATTTGACGAGCTCCTTGGTCAAAGCGTTGTTGAAACTCTTTGGTTATTTTCGGCCACCATCCTCGGGGCATCCTGCTAAACCGTGCATCAATCATCTGCTGCAATCTTTCGATCCATTTTACTTTGTCGCATTCTTTAATCTCATTGACTAATGTTACAAATATAAGCTCTTTGTTTTGTACTTATGCCGTCTCGACCATGTTTGGGTCATCTTCCCCCTCTCCCTCACCTTGTTCCACAGCTGTAGATAGGATAATTAGGTCGGTATCTCGCGAGACATCGTTTGATTCTTTCAGTTTATTCGATGATTCGATGCTCGGAGTAACCATTTGATTTTGATCACGCGTGATTGTGTTAGTAGATGTTTCCATTTATCACCAGAACATTACGCGAACGACCCACATTAGCACTAGGTGTATAACTGCGCTCTAGTGTTGTTTCCTCACAACTCAAGTGATAGTACCACAAAATTATTGTTCCAATACGCCTTTAGCGGTGATCTTGTGAACTACTTATTACGTTTCGATGTTGTCTAAGCTTCGAATCTAACTCTTATTCGTTTAGGTTAAATACCTTCATGCAACCGTAGTTCGTGATTCTTAACGACACTAAACATTTCACACAGACTCACCTTAACGTCCGTTGATCAGCGTTTGCTTCTTACACTCTTCACAACTAATACAGTCTGTATTGTGAAATATTGCTCTTATAAGTACCAATTCACTATCACTCGCAAACGATACGTCCTATCACACAGCCGCCATCATTGAATGTAATAATAATAATAATAATAATAATAATAATAATAATAATAATAATAATAAAAGTATACATCAGTGTTCTGCAGCTGTACATAAAAATTGCAATGTTACTAGCCTACCTACCTCAATCACACAACCTATTATATGTTATCGATCACACGAAACAGTCAGTAATATTGAACAGATAATCTCTGCATGCAGTCTTCAATTTTGAGAGTTCCTGATAGCAGCTGGAAGTGAATTCCAAAGTGGTGACATGGCCACAACCAAGGATCTATTATACATTGAAGAAAGATTGACGGGAATAGCAAGAGAAGTGCCAGATCTAGTGTTACTATTATGGAATGGGGATAATAAATTGTATTTTGAAGAAATGTATTTGGGTAGATTTTCCTTCACAGTTCGATGTATCACCGTAAGTATTCGTCGCCTTTCGGGTTTCAGCCAGAAAAGGGCTGTGTAGCTAGGGGTTATGTGAGCATCATAGCTCAAGTTAAAAAGCAAATCGAAGACCAGATTTCAATGCTCGTTGAAGTTTCATAATTTGTTCACGGGACGAATCAACGAGGACAATGTCGCAATAGTTGAGTATTGGTAGTGTCAAAGTTTGGAGAAGTTTTAATTTTTACGTCTTGTGGCAAAATGTCCTGATGTTGTTTCAGAAGGTGTAGCGTGAAGACGTAAAATTATATATCTCTTGGTGCAGTTATTATTATTATTATCGTATGGCAAGGAATTTATATACATAATATGCAATCTATACACAATAACAAAAAACATTGATTCGCTTCAGGCATTAGTATTATCTGTTATATCTGAATGTCCATCTTTTCAATCCACTGTAGTGCTTCCGCTGTTAGAGATAGGAAGTCTTCCAATCTACCTGGATAAGCCCGTAGCTGACACTCGCCTACAATGTGGGGAATAGCCTTGCGAGGGCCTCCACAGTCACATTCTGGAGATGGTACAAAGTTCCACTTGTAGAGAGAATCCCTGCACCTTCCATGACCTGTCCTGACCCTGTTCAGTCTGGACCAAGTTGCACGTGGCAGTTGGGATCCATTTGTAATTTTTTCCCCCTGAAGATGTTATGCAGGGGCAAATCAAGAGAGTTATTCCAACGGCCTTTCCACTCCTCCAAAACATTGAAGTTGGTGGACGTCTTCAGAGCAGCATCACAAAGGGGTGAATGTCCTGATTTCAGCCTTTGGAGACTAAGAGCTGGTATGTCAATTAGAAGTGGTAGCTGAGGATTCTTGGAGAACTTGTTGTACTCTCGAATAAGAGCACTGGATCTTTTAAGTCAGATGGCATTAATCCAGACAACATTGGGAGCCAGTGAACTGGAGTTGATTTGATGGTGCCAGATATAAGACGCATGCTGGTATTCAATTGTGGGTCAATATACTTTGTATGCGGGCTGGAGCACAATAGTCAGCAGCAGAGAAAACTAGTGCTAAGGCTGAAGAGCGCAGGATGTTAGCAGTAGATCCCCAAGTAGTACCAGTTAGCTTCTGAATGATATTGTTTCGGGCGTCTAATTCCTTCGACAAGTTCAAAAGATGTTGCTTGAATGATAAAGTCCGATCCAAGGTAACACCGAGATATTTTGGATACCGATTGTGATTAAGTACTCGATTGGAGAAGGTAATATTTAGTTTTAAGTTAGCAAGCCGGTTGCTCAGATGGAAACAAGAAACCTCCGTCTTGGCTGTACTGGGTCTGAGTCTCTATTTCCTGAAATATTCTGCCAATGTGAATAAGTCCTGATTCAAAATGTCCTCAGTTTTCTCAAAGATCTTGTTTTACGTGGCCAGGGTCAAGTCATCCCCATAGCAGAACTTTCTGGATATTGTTTCTGGAAGATCAGAGATGTACAGATTAAACAGTAGTGGCGATAAAACCATTATCCAGTTTCCTTACTGAGGTTTTCTTTTCACCTAAACAGACCTCGAATTTCTTGTCGCTAATCATGTTGTTGATAAGCTGTGCAGTCGTTCCGCAGGATATAGCTCTGAGTAATTTATAAATCAATCCTTCCTTCCATGCGGTGTCAAAGGCAGCACAAAGACCTGGATATTGAACCCCTTTTGACAACAAGCATCATCGATTCAGGATCGTTCTTTGGAAGCAGCCCCTTGGACGGTCATAGTCTATAGTTTCTGGGAAAGTGAGTCATTGCGGGTCGAATCCACTGATTTTTTAAAATTCATATTCATCCATTCGTTCTTGAACACGTTTTGAATTGTGGTCAATGGACGAATTGTGTACTTTTAAATTGTCATTGCATTTCGTCTCATTCTCTACCATTAGGGGTGATGGCCCAGATGTTAGGCCCCTTTAAACCAGAAGCATAATAATATTAATGCCCGATTTTCTCCGGTTATTTATGAAATTACAGTTATGAAATTTCGTTTCGCCGGAACGTTTCTGAGGATATCGTTGTACTGACGGCATCATTCGAAATAGAGTAAGAGTTTGAATATGTAGAGATGCAGCCTAAACAAATATTAAAAACTTTTGTAATAACTTGCGTATCCAGAACACGAAATGTTTGTCTCGTCTTGTTTCTTATATCTGAGAAGGTTTCATGATCATTGGAGTGCTGTGTTCATTAGCCTTCAGAAACATTTCACTATTAAGACAAATAATACAGTTTGATAGGATCTCATTATAATTCTTACATATATTTGGATCCATATGGGGAAATTCCAATAGAAGTAAAAGCGCATATTAAGACCTGTAGTGTTTCCTTTAACTCTGGATCCTGCTTCTCTGAGATACGGGAACACATACGAGCAGCGCGCGTTATCCTTTGCCGTACCTCGTTTCGCACTTCATTTCTGTTCACTAGCATGGAACCTTGACACTTCAAGGCATCTGCTCTTTCAAAATGGTGTCCCTCGATACTGATATCATTCTAATTATTGTGTCGAAGGGTAACAACACTTCGTCTGGTAAGGTAATTATCATATAATATTGCCTATTACCCTCCATATGCAGTAGAAATAAACTCACAAACTGCCCTTTGATTTCTTTACTGCCTGTTCTCTGCGAACATTGAAAATACCTCGTGTGGATGGGGAATGTAGAAGAAGATACACCCACGGTATCCCCTGCCTGTCGTAAGAGGCGACTAAAAGGGGCGACCACGGGTTGATGAAATTAGAACCATGAGAATACTTGTGATTACTAAAATTACGTGTGGAACACCATGGGTCGATGTTACTTGCGACTAGTACAACCTTGCGAGGAAAACCATGGGTCTACATACATAGGAGCCGTAACATTATGCCAGGAACGCTACAGATCTGGGAGTTGTTTGTGAAAATGGCCATCGTGTGTATCCCACCGGTCGGTTCCACTGTGTTCAGAATTGGTCTGCTTTACCTCTGAGTACTGTATTACCAATTATTAGAAACACCATGGCTCTACCTGGCCTGTGATTAGTACCACTATGTGAGCAATACATGAGTATACGTGGCCTGTGATTTGTACCACTATGTGAGCAACGCCACGAGTATACGTGGCCTGTGATTAGTACCACTATGTGAGCAATACATGAGTATACGTGGCCCGTGATTAGTACCACTATGTGAGCAATACATGAGTATACGTGGCCTGTGATTTGTACCACTATGTGAGCAACGCCACGAGTATACGTGGCCTGTGATTAGTACCACTATGTGAGCAATACATGAGTATACGTGGCCTGTGATTTGTACCACTATGTGAGCAACGCCACGAGTATACGTGGCCTGTGATTAGTACCACTATGTGAGCAATACATGAGTATACGTGGCCTGTGATTAGTACCACTATGTGAGCAATACATGAGAATACGTGGCCTGTGAATAGTACCACTATGTGAGCAATACATGAGTATACGTAGCCTGTGATTAGTACCACTATGTGAGCAATACATGAGTATACGTAGCCTGTGATTAGTACCACTATGTGGGCAACGCCACGAGTATACGTGGCCTGTGATTAGTACCACTATGTGAGCAATACATGAGTATACGTGGCCTGTGATTAGTACCACTATGTGAGCAATACATGAGTATACGTAGCCTGTGATTAGTACCACTATGTGAGCAACGCTACGAGTATACGTGGCCTGGGATTAGTACCACTATGTGAGCAACGCTACGAGTATACGTGGCCTGTGATTAGTACCACTATGTGAGCAATACATGAGTATACGTAGCCTGTGATTAGTACCACTATGTGGGCAACGCCACGACTATACGTGGCCTGCGATTAGTACCAGTATGTGAGCAATACATGAGTATACGTGGCCTGTGATTAGTACCACTATGTGAGCAATACATGAGTATACGTAGCCTGTGATTAGTACCACTATGTGAGCAACGCTACGAGTATACGTGGCCTGTGATTAGTACCACTATGTGAGCAACGGCATGAGTATACGTGGCCTGTGATTAGTACCACTATGTGAGCAACGCTACGAGAATACGTGGCCTGTGATTAATACCACTATGTGAGCAACGCCACGAGTATACGTGGCCTGTGATTAGTACCACTATGTGAGCAACGGCATGAGTATACGTGGCCTGTGATTAGTACCACTATGTGAGCAATACACGAGTATACGTGGCCCGTGATTAGTACCACTATGTGAGCAATACATGAATATACGTGGCCTGTGATTAGAACCACTATGTGAGCAAAACATGAGTATGCGTGGCCTGTGATTAGTACCACTATGTGGGCAACGCCACGAGTATACGTGGCCTGAGATTAGTACCACTATGTGAGCAACGCTACCAGTATACGTAGACTGTGATTAGTACCACTATGTGAGCAATACATGAGTATACGTGGCCTGTGATTAGTACCACTATGTGAGCAACGCCACGAGTATTCGTGGCCTGTGATTAGTACCACTATGTGAGCAATGACACGAGTATACGTGGCCTGTGATTAGTACCACTATGTGAGCAATACACGAGTATACGTGGCCTGTGATTAGTTCCACTATGTGAGCAATACACGAGTATACGTGGCCCGTGATTAATACCACTTTGTGAGCAACGGCATGAGTATACGTGGCCTGTGATTAGTACCACTATGTGAGCAACGCCACGAGTACACGTGGCCTGTGATTAGTACCACTATGTGAGCAACGCTACGAGTATACGTGGCCTGTGATTAGTACCACTATGTGAGCAAAGGCATGAGTATACGTGGCCTGTGATTAGTACCACTATGTGAGCTTCGCCACAAGTATACGTGGCCTGTGATTAGTACCACTATGTGAGCAACGCCACACGTATACGTGGCCTGTGATTAGTACCACTATGTGGGCAACGCCACGAGTATACGTGGCCTGGGATTAGTACCACTATGTGAGCAATAAATGAGTATACGTAGCCTGTGATTAGTACCGCTATGTGAGCAACGCCACGAGTATACGTGGCCTGTGATTAGTACCACTATGTGGGCAACGCCACGAGTATACGTGGCCTGTGATTAGTACCAATACGTGTGCAATACATGAGTATACCTGGACTGTGATTAGTACCACTATGTGAGCAACGCCACGAGTATACGTGGCCTGTGATTAGTACCACTATGTGAGCAACGCCACGAGTACACGTGGCCTGTGATTAGTACCACTATGTCAGCAACGCTACGAGTATACGTGGCCTGTGATTAGTACCACTATGTGAGCAAAGGCATGAGTATACGTGGCCTGTGATTAGTACCACTATGTGAGCTTCGCCGCAAGTATACGTGGCCTGTGATTAGTACCACTATGTGAGCAACGCCACGAGTATACGTGGCCTGTGATTAGTACCACTATGTGAGCAAAGGCATGAGTATACATGGCCTGTGATTAGTACCACTATGTGAGCAACGCCACGAGTATACGTGGCCTGTGATTAGTACCACTATGTGAGCAACGCCACGAGTATACGTGGCCTATGATTAGTACCACTATGTGAGCAACGCCACGAGTATACGCGCCTGTGATTAGTAGCACTATGTGAGCAACGCCACGAGTATACGTGGCCTGTGATTAGTACCACTATGTGAGCAACGCTACGAGTATACGTGGCCTGTGATTAGTACCACTATGTGAGCAAAGGCAGGAGTATACGTGGCCTGTGATTAGTACCACTATGTGAGCAACGCCACGAGTATACGTGGCCTGTGATTAATACCACTATGTGGGCAACGCCACGAGTATACGTGGCCTGTGATTAGTACCACTATGTGAGCATTACATGAGTATACGTGGCCTGTGATTAGTACCACTATGTGAGCAACGCCACGAGTATACGTGGCCTGTGATTAGTACCACTATGTGAGCAACGCCATGAGTATACGTGGCCTGTGATTTGTACCACTATGTGAGCAACGCCACGAGTACACGTGGCCTGTGATTAGTACCACTATGTGAGCAATACATGAGTATACGTGGCCTGTGATTAGTACCACTATGTGAGCAACGACACGAGTATACGTGGCCTGTGATTAGTACCACTATGTGAGCAACGCCACGAGTATACGTGGCCTGTGATTAGTACCAATATGTCTGCAACGCCACGAGTATACGCGGCCTGTGATTAGTACCACTATGTGAGCAATACATGAGTATACGTGGCCTGTGATTAGTACCACTATGTGAGCAACGCCACGAGTATACATGGCCTGTGATTAGTACCACTATGTGAGCAATACATGAGTATACGTGGCCTGTGATTAGTACCACTATGTGAGCAACGCCACGAGTATACGTGGCCTGTGATTAGTACCGCTATGTGAGCAACGCCACGAGTATACGTGGCCTGTGATTAGTACCACTATGTGGGCAACGCCACGAGTATACGTGGCCTGTGATTAGTACCACTATGTGAGCAACGCCACGAGTATACGTGGCCTGTGATTAGTACCACTATGTGAGCAACGCCACGAGTATACGTGGCCTGTGATTAATACCACTATGTGAGCAACGCCACGATTATACGTGTCCTGTGATTAGTACCACTATGTGAGCAACGCCATGAGCAAACGTGGCCTGTGATTAGTACCACTATGTGAGCAACGCCACGAGTATACGTGGCCTGTGATTAATACCACTATGTGAGCAACGCCACGAGTATACGTGGCCTGTGATCAGTACCACTATGTGAGCAATGCATGTGTATACGTAGCCTGTGATTTGTACCACTATGTGAGCAACGCCACGAGTATACGTGGCCTGTGATTAGTACCACTATGTGAGCAAAGGCATGAGTATACGTGGCCTGTGATTAGTACCACTATGTGAGCAACGCCACGAGTATACGTGGCCTGTGATTAGTACCACTATGTGAGCAACGCCACGAGTATACGTGGCCTGTGATTAGTACCACTATGTGAGCAAAGGCATGAGTATACGTTACCTGTGATTAGTACCACTATGTGAGCAACGCCACGAGTATACGTGGCCTGTGATTAGTTCCACCAAGTGAGGAACACAACGAGAATACCGGCGGCCGTGATTAGTACCACTGTGTGAGTAAAGCCATGGGTGTGCGTTCTCTTAGATTTGTAGTACCATTATGTGAGGAACACCATGAGTTCGTGTTGCCTGTGGGCGTTTGCCATAATGTGTGATTCACCGTGGGTCTACATTGTCGGTAATTAACACTACTATGTGAGCGACATCATGAGTACATGTGGCCTGTGATTAGTGCCGCTAAGTGAGAGACATCACGGGTTTGGTTGGCGCCCGTGATTAGTACCACTGTGTGAGTAAAACCATGGGTCTGTGTTGCCTGAGATTTGTAGTACTATGAGTTTGTGTTGACTCTGGGCGTTGCCATAGTGTGTGATACACGACACACCGTGGGTCTTCATTGCCTGTGATTAGTACCACTATGTGAGCAACGCCATGAGTATTCGTGGCCTGTAATTATTTCCATCAAGTGAGGAACACCACAGAGTCCTGCAGCCTGGCCCACCGCCCAGCACCTCAATCCCACGGTCCCCGGCAGCCCAGCCCGTGCAGTGCCGTTCTCTTCTGACGCGGCGGCGTACTGGCCCGCAGCACTGGTCTCATACAGCCCACCGCAGTCCACCGCACTGGGCGGGCTCAGTAGAATAACCTTGAGCACTTCTCGACAATAACATGTGCGCCGTGCACAACGAAATGTTCACGTCACACTACTATCCGGATCATTCACTCTACGAATTCCTCGTACGCTCATAACATATTTCAAAGTAGGCTAATCGCATTTTGAAATTAAACGGTAGAGATATCTCCTGCACTGTAATAATAATAATTGAAAACAAGCTGAAACTTTGGTATAAACTAATATTCGTCTGCACTTGACATCATGTAAACTGAAAATGAGTCTAAAGAACACGATGCATATTCATAGGACTTCATTCTCGTTAATTTTGATAAAATACAAACTGAAATGACGTGCAGTATGCCAACAACAAAAACAAACCTGAACATAGCTTTAACTTAGCGTGCGTAGTTTATTGGTCATTGCTAATGGCGGTGGAGTGGAATTACTATGAATGAAAAGAAGAGCATGAACATTGTCTGGTTGTAGAAGAGACCGTCGTGCGTTGAGAATGAAGCCCGCTGGACTGAAATTTCTCTCTGGAGCTGAACTTGATGCTTGAATACATAATACTTTCTTAGCGATCCGGTGAAATTTAGGATAGTTTTGTTCATTTGTTCTCCAATAGGACGCTATATCTATCTTCTTCCATTCCAAAATTTTGCTTTGAATATTTTTCCAGCTCATCTGTTGGAATAGGAACATCATGAACGTCAGTCCACGAAGAAAACTTCATTACTTCGGCAGGTTGTGGCATAGTCGTGGAGTCTGATGACACGCGAATGTTAGAATACTCGTCATTCAGTCACACCTCGTTCATAAGCTTTTTATCTAATGATAAAAGGACAAAATCAGTCCGACTCCTTTAATCTATAAAGAATAATAATAATGTTATTTGCTTTACGTCCCACTAACTACTTTTACGGTCTTCGGAGACGCCGAGGTGCCGGAATTTAGTCCCGCAGGAGTTCTTTTACGTGCCAGTAAATCTACCGACACGAGGCTGTCGTATTTGAGCACCTTCAAATACCACAGGACTGAGCCAGGATCGAACCTGCCAAGTTGGGGTTAGAAGGCCAGCGCCTTAACCGTCTGAGCCACTCAGCCCGGCAATCTATAAAGAGAGAGTGCGATTTTTTTAAAGTTTTCGTATATCTGGACGGTAATCTTAGAAACTACTGGACCTATTCTAAAAATCCTTTTACTAATGTAAATATACCTTATCAATGTGGGACACTGGCTGTAATTTATTTTCAAAACTATTTGAAGTGGGTGGGGGGGGGTGACGGGAAAGATATAAAAATAATAGGCTAATATAGGCGAAATATCGAATTTGTCGTACAAGGACGAAACAAAGCTCATTTTCAGCCCCTTGACGCAAAGAACAAAACTCGGCAAGCCCTACGGGTCCGGAAACCATGCTTTAATGCCCTAAAACCAACCGTTATGGAGATATTGGCATCACACTACCCCTGCTCTCGGAATCGGATAAAGAAATGAACTGCCCCAACCATGGCAACGTCACCTCCAGTATTCTTACTGCAACGAGATTATGCGTGTACGTTCAGGCATAGCTGCCAACCAAAATTGGTACACATAATCCCTGAGCATATCTACAGTATATCTCAAAAACTTAATATGTTACAGACGTGAAGTAGTATTTATAATCTCTTTTAAAAATAAAGAGACATGTATTATTTTGTTTTCGAAAAAAAAACACTTAAGGGGGGATGGAGTAAAGAGGACTAAATTGCGGGTTGGCGTGAATTTTTAAGATGAGTATATCTACATTATGTCTCAAACACTTAACATGTTACAGATGTGAAAATTGACATTTTTAATATTTAAAAAACCGGCCGAGTTGGCCGTGTGGTTAGGAGCGCGCAGTTGTGAGCTCGCATCCGGGAGATAGTGGGTTCGAACCCCACTGTCGGCAGCCCTGAAGATGGTTTTTCGTGGTTTCCCATTTTCACACCAGGCAAATGCTTGGGCTGTACCTTAATTAAGGCCACGGCTGCTTCATTCCGATTCCTATGCCTTTCCTGTCCCATCGTCGCCATAAGACCTATCTGTGTCGGTGCGACGTAAAGCAACTATGAAGAATATTTTAAAAATAAAAAACAGGTAATATTTTGTTTTTGGAAAAACCACTTAACGTGAGGATAAAGGGACTGAAAAGGGGGTTGAATTATTTTTATTAGGGTACTGATATCTCAAAAACTGCAGTTGTTACAGTCGTGATAATTGGTATTTGGCAGCTCCTTTATCAATAAACACGTATTTTTTGTTTTAGGAAAACCACTTAAGGGACTGAAAAGAATAGAAAAAGCAGGTGAATTTTTAGAATGAGTACCGGAATATCTACAGTGTATGCCAAAAACTTTGTGTTTGGAATCTCCCTTAAAAATAGACACTTTTTTGTTTTACTCGAGAGAAGACGTTCTCACGTATACAGTTCTAAGTCGCATGGTCGTCTTAGCCTCAAAAGGCAATACCACAAACGTGGTTTACAACGAGTTTCTGCGGTAGATGAAACTCAATTTTTAAAAATTGCTATTTGCTTTACGTCGCACAGACACAGATAGGTCTTACGGCGTCGATGGGACAGGAAAGGGCTAGGAATAGGAAGGAAGCGGCCGTGGCATTAATTAAGGTACAGCCCCAGCATTTGCCTGGTGTGAAAATAGGAAGCCACGGAAAACCATTTTCAGGGCTGCCGATAGTGGGATTCGAACTCACTATCTCCCGGATACGAGCTCACAGCTGCACGCCCCTAACCGCACGGCCAACTCGCCCGGTAAACTCAATTTTTCACTGAGGTTTTATACCTTAGTGATTTTCAGACAATGTCTTAGTACAATACCGAGGAACGAATACTTTTATTAAGTTACAAAATCCACGCGAGATGCAGCTGATAACTGCTAGTGTATACATAAAATTCACCGCAGATCGCACAGCATACAAAATTAACGTCTCCCATCACCGTCAACTGAAGGCTTGAATACCAACCAAATACGACTTTTAAGTTTAGTTTCCGGTTCAGAAGTCTTGTATTGTGCGCTTTTTAGTTCGTTTCTTTTTTTAATTCACGGTTTTTTGCCACGGTTTTTTTTCCTTTTGGAACTACAGTCCACATTCGTTTCCGATAACAGGATAGACGGAGAAGTCAAACTGAAAAACACAGCAAACTTGATCGTCTCCACTAGACTGTAATGCAACGCACTCAGCTGACACGCAGTACGCTGTACACATTGAAGCAGTCAGCGCATGGAACTACCACAGCGCTGTCCTTGGCTCACCGCATACGAATGGCATAGCGCTGGTCCAGACCGGCCCGTGCGATGACGTCACGGGTTTCGTATATTCGAGCGTTTCAAAGCCCATTGCAATCTATTGCCGAAGGAGCTCATGGGCTGGGCCACTCTGCAGGACACTGGAACACCACGGGTTGGCTGGCGCCCGCCATTAGTACCACTGTGTGAGTAAAACCATGGTTAAGCATTGTCTTAGATTTGTAGTACGATTATGTGAGGAACACCATGAGTTTGTGTTGCCTGTGAGCGTTGCCATTGTGTGTGACATAGCGCGGGTCCACATTACCTGTTATTAGTACCACCATGAGCGTCTACGTTACCTGTGATTAGTATCACTGTAGGAGGAACACCACGGTTCTGCTTTACCAGTTAATTAGTACCATTATGAGGGGCGGGCGACCTGGATTTTGGACCCCTTTAGATAATAAGCGTCATTCCAGTAATTAAGACATTGTGAATTGGATCCACTGATTATTTTTGTTTCACGATCATTTTTTCGTTATCATCCGTTGTAGATTCTAGTCAGTGGATAGACCCCTTCAAACAACAATCATCATCATCAACAACAACATTGAAAAAGGACAGGGGACAGCCTTACCTCACTCCTTTCTTGACTGTCGCTTTTATTTCAAAGTCTTCAATTGTTATCACTGCAGACTGTCTTTCGTACAGATTGTAGATATTATTATTATAGCTTATCAGAACTGTACCTAGAAGCACTGTCTCAGTAACTCATCTCTCCCTCTCTCTCTGAATGTTTACATTTATCATTCTAATGAAATGAATCGGAACCCAGCTCTCCGTGTGTAACAGCGCGGACCGAGCCTTCACTTGTTTCCTCTTTTTAATTAAAATTAATTCCGCGCGCCAAACGAATGGCGCTGCACTTTGGTAAACATGGTCTCTGAACCGTACTTGTGCTTTTAGCTTTTATTTCTTATGGGTAATGGGATTTTTCAATTTAGAGTACTGTCGTTCGTTTTTTTTTTTTCAACAGCGTCATGTCCCATGTTGCTTGGCACTAAGCATTCCCGTAAAGTATGAACTTATGTTGTAGTTATGTAAATTGTAACGGGATTTGCAGGTAAAAAATATGTATATAGGGATGAGTGTACGGACGGACATTGTTAAAAGAAAACAGTCAATAATTAGTTGACGCTTCAGAATAGGGGCATGGGTTGAATTTCTGAGAATGCCGTATCATAGGAAACATCATAGGAATACTGTACCCTGTCGAGCGAGCGACTCCCAGGTTTGGGTCACGTGGCAATTGGCTTGCATTCGGTAGGTAGTGGGTTCGAGCCCCTCCTGTCGGCAGCCCTGAAGATGTCTTTCCGTAGTTTCCTATTTTTACACCAGGCAGATGCTGCGGCTACACCTTAATCAACACCAAGGTCGCTTCCCTCCCCTCCTAGCCGTTCCCCATCCCATCGTCGCCCTAAGATCTGTGTCGGTGCGACATAAAGCAAATTTGTAAAAATAAATAAATAAATAAATAAATAAATAAATAAATAAAGGAGAATCATTGCTGGTACAAACAGGTGGGAACAATGGCAGGGGGGTTCACGGAATGAGAAAATAAAGGCTAAGTTAGCAATGAACTCAATGGATGAAGTAGTACGCATAAACCGGTTTCGGTGGTGGCGTCATATGCGGCGAATGGGGGAGGATAGGTTTCCTAGTAAAATAATCGAGTCTGTTATGAACGGTAAGAGAAGCAGAGGGAGACTAAGACAACGATGGTTAGACTCAGTTTCTAACGATTTATACATAAGAGGTATTGAACTAAAGGAGGGCACGGCATAGTTGCCGAGATGTGTAAACATGCAGATGATCAGTCTTTTCAGAGCATCCATCAAATCATAAAGGACATATGGACAACAGAGTCCCTACCCGAAGGATGGACGTCTGCTGTGATTCATCCGCTCCACAAGAAGGGAAGTAAGACAGACCTCAACAATTATAGAGGTATTTCCTTGTTACAAATTACCTACAAGATCCTCTCTGGAGCCCTGCTCAATAGAGTCACCACACAGATAGACTCACAGTTAGGTGAATACCAAGCTGGTTTCCGTAAAACTAGATCTTGTCCAGAACAGATACATAATCTTAAGGCAGTTCCCAATTACAAAAGCCGAGGTGGACATCCCTGGGTGGTGGTCTTAGTAGATTTTCAGAAAGCTTATGACTCCGTGGACAGAGACACCCTTTTCTCCATACTATGGGAACTTGGTCTGGATGGGAAGACCCTACGATTGGTTCAAGCCACTCTGAGAAACACGACGTCCAAGGTCAGGTTATGAGGTGAACTATCCGAAAGCTTTCCAATCAGAACAGGAGTTAGACAGGGTGATAGTCTCTCCTGCATTCTCTTCAACTGTGTCTTGGAAAAGATCATTAGGGAATGGAGAATTATGCTACCACCAGGAGCTGGACTGAAGCTTGAGTACAAGAGAGACAACCTCATTGTCCCGTGCCTAGCCTTTGCCGATGACCTCATTCTTCTGGCAAACAATATAGAGGAGGCTACCTACAACTTACAGAGTCTTTATAGTGTAGCGGTTAAGACTGGTCTGAAGATCAGCATCCAGAAGACTGAATTTATGACCAATATCAAGGAGGCCCCTTCTACAATTCCTCCCACAGACGCTACCATACGAAAAGTATCTGCAGTTAAGTACTTGGGAGAATGGATCTCTGCGAATCAGAGCGAGAACCTTGCCATAGATGCCAGATGTACCAACTTTGAAAGGGCTTATCACTCGTGTCGTAGTGTCTATTCATCTAAGTGCCTCTCCAAGAACCTCAAACTCAGACACTACAACTCGGTAGTCAAACCATCTGTTCTCTGTGCTTCTGAGTGCCTTGTAATGGCTACTCAGAAAGCTGGACTTAAAAGAGAGGAAAATCCTGAGGAGGATATTAGGACCAATCAGAGAGGAAGGAGGCACTTACAGAATCCGCCAAAATGATGAACTGTATGAACACCAGGAGGACATCGTCACGACTATAAGGAAAAGGCGCCTGACCTTTTATGGACTCTTGGCCCGTCTGGATTCCAAAAGATTCACCAACAGGATATTCACAGTAACAGGAAGAGGCAAGGCTTCTAAGAACAACTCTCAGATGATCTAAGTTTATATGTTTAATGTCCCTGAATGTGATGTATCTGGACTTATACTTCGGTACCTTGAACGAGTAAGATAAGTATATTAAGTCATGTGACGATATGCTAGGGATAGGAATTTGTCCATGTGATACTATTTTCTGTGGGTTGTTAGTGACCATTAAGTCAATTAGTGTATGTGAAGATGTGGTATGATTTGTCGGTTTTAGCGGAAGTATTGTTATGTCACACGTCTGGAAAATACTTAAGAGTTGCTTTATATCTCCAGCCTGTTCCAGTAAATTAGTATTGAAGTCTCCAGATATTAAAATATGTTCATAAGCAGGTGATGAGGGAGAAATGGCGGCAGTGAAGAAGTGCATGTGAGAGAGCTCCGTAAACCACCTCGCAAATCAGCAAGTTTAACTGCAATTCGTGTGTACTAGATCAAGTTTCGTAACTAAATAACACTCAGTGGCTACATACGTTCATTCACAAGGTCTCTAAAGTCATTGAACAAGCGGATTTCTTCATTCGAAGAAAAGCTAAACGACATCCAAGCTCGCTTCGAGAAAGCAACGCGCGCCGCCAACAGCAGTGCTACCAATCCCGGCGATGTTTCTCTAGACGCACTCGCCCTTGAGTTCCAGTCTTTCAGAGCTGCTGTCACCGAGGAGCTCAAGGAGGTGAAGTCCGAACTTACCCAAATGCACAACCAGATCTCCAAACAGGACGACCTAATCGACGAAGCAGAGCAGTACAGCAGGAGAAACTGCTTATTACTCCACGGGGTGGCAGAAGCTCCGAACGAGGACGTCTATGACAAGGTGTTCGGTGTTGTGAAATCCCACCTAGGAATAGACTTGACATTGGACAATTTAGATCGCTGTCACAGGATTGGGAAACCAAGGAGAACAACAGCTGAGGTAGTGACGGGAGGGAAGAGGCCCATCATAATTAAGTTCACGCGATATCACGAACGTGACCGTATCTGGCGTGCAAAGAAATCGCTGAAGGGATCGGGTATGCTGATAACAGAATCCCTAACAGCAACGAGAAAGGACATACTAAACGCCGCGCGTGACCACTTCGGTCAGAAATCTGTATAGACTAAGGATGGACGTATCATTATTCTAAGCTCTGATGGGAAGAAAATTCAAGTGACCACACGAGCTGACCTTAACAATGTTATTCAAGCAGCTAGGGGGTGAAACAGTGTGAAGTAACGACAATGTGGATGAATTTAAGTTTTGTATTATAGTGTTTTATTATTGAGTGTGAATGTAATTGAGTGCATGAAAAGCCGGCGCGATATCAGAGGAAATACGCAGGTCAGAAGCATGTATTCTTCTTGGTATTCTGCTTTGTGTGATGAGTACTGTTATAACCACTACCAGCTGTGGACCTGACTGTCCCGCTACCCCTAACCTCTCCTATCCGAGAACGGAGACACCCCGCTGCCAAGGCTCATTAGTGAAAGTATTTCAGGCCAACGCACGTTCATTGAACTGCATTCATTTAAATTCTCAATACCTGCTCACCATGAGGAGCTAACAGCTCTCCTTGAAAACAGTAATGTACACGTAGCATGTATCAGTGAGAGCTGGTTACGCGAAACTATCCCTAGTAGTATGGTACACATAACGGGCTATAATATTTACAGGCATGACCGAATAGATAAAAGAGGTGGAGGAGTAGCCTTGTACTGTAGAGATGATATTAAATGTAAAATCGTATGCACATCTGACCACTGTGCTGACCCGAGACCTGAGTTCATTTTTGCCGAGATAACTGTGACAACAGTTAAAGCCCTAATAGGAGTTTTTTATCGGCCACCACGGGTAGGTCACCTCTCAGACATTGAAGACATCCTGCAGAGACTATCACCTGCTTATGAACATATTTTAATATTTGGAGACTTCAATACTAATTTACTGGAACAGGCTGGAGATACAAAACAACTCTTAAGTATTTTCCAGACGTGTGACATGACAATACTTCCACTAAAACCGACAAATCATACCTCATCTTCACATACACTAATTGACTTAATGGTCACTAACAACCCACAGAAAATAGTATCACATGGACAAATTCCTACCCCTAGCATATCGTCACATGACTTAATATACTTATCTTACTCGCTCAAAGTACCGAAGTATAAGTCCAGATAGGTTGCATGAAGCTGACCGTGAGTGGTAGAGGAACACTAATCAGAGGAGGTCCTGCCAAATGAAGGCATCTGTAAAAAGGAAAGGGGAAGGACCAAAATGGCGGCAATTTTCACTTACTCAATGATAGAGACGAACTTGAAAGAGAGTACAATGACCTTGGTATGTTATTCGATGCCAAGTTAACATTCCGAAATCATGTTGAAAGAACAGGTAACAGCTCTTCTAAAATTATAGGATTCGTCATGAGTTATGTAAAACGATTTAAAGGAATAACAACAATAGTTACACTACAATACGTAAGTAAGTTCTAGACATGAATACGCTATTGTATTATCGAACCCTAAAGGTATCTAAATAATAGGAAAAGTCCAGAAACCTTTCCTAAAATGCCTAATCATGAGAAAATATAGTGAATTTTCTTTCAATATAAGCTACGAGTGTCTGCTGATAGATGTCCATTTCAAATATCTTAAATCGCATAGTGAAATGGCGTATGGCTTTTAGTGCCGGGAGTGTCCGAGGACAAGTTCGGCTCGCCAGTTATAGGTCTTTTGATTTGACGCCCGTACGTGATCTGCGCATCATGATGAGGATGAAATGATGAAGACGACACATATATCCAGCCTCCGTGCCAGGGGAATTAACCAATTATGGTTAAAATTCCCGACCCTGCCGGCAGTCGAACACGGGAGCCCTGTGATCAAAGGCTTATTATTATTACACGATTTTGTTACCATTCTTGTCATCATGTTCATTTCTCACTATCTTCTTCTTTTTCTACCACTTTTCCCACATCTGCGGGTGCGAATTATGTAGCACATGTGGATTTGGCCCTGTTTTACGGCCAGATGCCCTTCCTGACGCCAACCCTATATGGAGGGATGTGATCACTATTGCATGTTTCTGTCCTGGTTGGTAGTGTAGTGTGTTGTGTGAATATGAAGAGGAAAGTGTTGGGACAAACACAAACACCCAGTCCCCGAGCCAGAATAATTAATCAGAGGCGATTAAAATCCTCGATCCGGCCGGGAATCGAACCCGGGACCCTCTGAACTGAAGGCGTCAATACTGACCATTCAGCCAAGGAGTCTGACTGTTCATTTCGTACTATCATTACCCAATTTCATTATCATCATTAATACAATTATTTACTATAGGTACTGCTATATTAAAAATTTTTGAAGTATACTATACAGGATGAACCGAAATTCGCGCACTCGGGCGTCGCAACGCGACTCCTCACATGCTAGCATTAAAAAATGTGTCTCACAAAAGTTCGTCCTGCGAGTATATCCGGCAGAAAAAGGACGTTGAAGAGTGGCAATCTGGCAACACTGTAACCACATGTAGGATAACTACCTCTGTCAGCACATATTAGTCGTGCTGTGCAGTTGGTAAAGTGGATAGAGTTTTGGGTTAGCATACAGGAGGTCGAGGGGTCGATCCTGTGTTGAGGCGTATGTTTTTTATTTCGTAAATGTAGTCCAGGTAGTATGGTATCCGGCATCTTAATCGTCAACAGCGAATGAATTCTCGCCCACGACGTAGAATGGGCGTCTTTCAAAGCTGACCAATTAAAACGATTGTTCGTCCATTCCTAGGATCGTAGTATGTAAGTGCAAATGGTTTCTAGAGGACCCGCTGCAATCTAGGAATCGTGCCCCTACTTACGATTAGCAAGCCCATAACTTCCATCTTTTTTAGCTTGTATTCTTCCTTGTAAGAAAGGTCTGTGGGCTCGTATATTTTCTTCTTATCACGATCAACATCGTCAGGTTGATTAACGGAGGATTCGAATCCGACGGCTGGATCGATTATATACCCTAAATTGTTGTCTTTGTAAGCGATTATATCGATCATTCGAGTGCTTCCATTCTCTGCCAAACAATGTATCTCTTCATGGACGGTAAATTCGGTTCTTCTGAGGGCCTGGGCGATGGTAGTCCTTATTTGATGATGCCTAGCGATGCTGGCAGGAACCAAGGGCGTTTGTATAATAAGTGTTTCAGTCTCGTTGAGGCATCGGCTACAACGGTTACTGTCCATGGACCTATCGGGCACAGCACGAACTGCTGCTACATTCCCCGTCATCTCCCTTCGCTGTGCGATAAACCTTCGTGGTGGCTGACCCATTTATTGGAAGATGAATGTTCTTTAAAAAGGATAAATCCTTTACCTTTGTGAGGGAGATCGCACCACTTCTTAAATTCCAGGTCTCTTAATATTTTCCTGATCTTCCGAGAGTTTAGAAAACCATCTTTGGGATTCACCAGGTTGTCGTCAGGTAATGGACTGAGTCTTGTTAGGCAAGTTTTGCTTTCTTCTTGTAGATTTCGTGTACTGAGGATGTAGGGGTTCCGATATCTTTTCAGAATCCGAAGACCACTTATTTGCTGTAGGAATGACTCCCATTTTGAACAGAAAAGTCCAAGTCCCTTAAATTTTCTCTGACAGTATATCATGCCATCTGGAAGATCGGCTGGTAACTGAAGGATTTTCTTCAAGTTCGATTTTATCAATTTGTTTGTGTCGACGAGGAATTTCACAGGGATTAAGTTGATAGCAAAAATTTGGAAAGGGTACACGAGCGCTCGGCAGATAGAAGTGTTGATAATGCTAAATTTCTGATCGGCATGCAACAGAGGAGAAGTGAGTAATTCAGTCTTTCTGCGAATTTCTGCATTGTGTTTTTAGGATTAAAAGAGATATTATGAAAGTTAACTCTGAGATACACTGACTGACAGAGCAAATGCAACACCAAGAAGGAGTGGTCAGAACTTTATGCCAATTGCAGGGTAGACTGACGTCACTGAGGTATGCTCATGATGTGAAATGCGCCGCTGTGCTGCGCACGTAGCGAACGATAAATGGGAGACGGCGTTGGCGAATGGCCCACTTCGTACCGTGATTTCTCAGCCGACAGTCATTGTAGAACGTGTTGTCGTGTGCCACAGGACACGTGCATAGCTAAGAATGCCAGGCCGCCGTCAACGGAGGCATTTCCAGCAGACAGACGACTTTACGAGGGGTATGGTGATCGGGTGAGAAGGGCAGGTTGGTCGCTTCGTCAAATCGCAGCCGATACCCATAGGGATGTGTCCACGGTGCAGCGCCTGTGGCGAAGATGGTTGGCGCAGGGACATGTGGCACGTGCGAGGGGTCCAGGCGCAGCCCGAGTGACGTCAGCACGCGAGGATCGGCGCATCCGCCGCCAAGCGGTGGCAGCCCCGCACGCCACGTCAACCGCCATTCTTCAGCATGTGCAAGACACCCTGGCTGTTCCAATATTGACCAGAACAATTTCCCGTCGATTGGTTGAAGGAGGCCTGCACTCCCGGCGTCCGCTCAGAAGACTACCATTGACTCCACAGCATAGACGTGCACGCCTGGCATGGTGCCGGGCTAGAGCGACTTGGATGAGGGAATGGCGGAACGTCGTGTTCTCCGATGAGTACGCTTCTGTTCTGTCAGTGATAGTCACCGCAGACGAGTGTGGCGTCGGCGTGGAGAAAGGTCAAATCCGGCAGTAACTGTGGAGCGCCCTACCGCTAGACAACGCGGCATCATGGTTTGGGGCGCTATTGCGTATGATTCCACGTCACCTCTAGTGCGTATTCAAGGCACGTTAAATGCCCACCGCTACGTGCAGCATGTGCTGCGGCCGGTGGCACTCCCGTACCTTCAGGAGCTGCCCAATGCTCTGTTTCAGCAGGATAATGCCCGCCCACACACTGCTCGCATCTCCCAACAGGCTCTACGAGGTGTACAGATGCTTCCGTGGCCAGGGTACTCTCCGGATCTCTCACCAATCGAACATGTGTGGGATCTCATTGGACACCGTTTGCAAACTCTGCCCCAGCCTCGTACGGACGACCAACTGTGGCAAATGGTTGACAGAGAATGGAGAACCATCCCTCAGGACACCATCCGCACTCTTATTGACTCTGTACCTCGACGTGTTTCTGCGTGCATCGCCGCTCGCGGTGGTCCTACATCCTACTGAGTCGATGCCGTGCGCATTGTGTAACCTGCATATCGGTTTGAAATAAACATTAATTATTCTTCCGTGCCGTCTCTGTTTTTTCCCCAACTTTCATCCCTTTCGAACCACTCCTTCTTGGTGTTGCATTTGCTCTGTCAGTCAGTGTATTTTATGAATTCCTCGAAAGATACGCTTTTGATGTCACCTTGGTAAGTTGACAGATGGTCTTCAATGAGCTGTCCGTTAACAATCTGTATACATTCAGATTTTAATGTATTAATTTCAAGTCCAATCTCATTAAATTCTTGTATGGAAGTTCTCGTAGTTCCATCGCATAATCCTTGTCCTTTCCGATAATTACCGGGTCGTCAGCAAATGCGAGGCCCGTCAGCGATTTCAGACCAGCTGTTAGTGAAAGCCCGTATTTGGTTGCTGCAGTTTCTTCGGAAAGCTCGTTGAGAATGTGCTCTGTAGCTAAATTATATAGAGCGGGCGAAATGGGTGAACCGTGCATTACGCCTTTCAGTTGTTTGATGCGCTTCGTTGCAGAATGATTAACCTCGATTTGTGTCTCGTTTCCTTCTTGTGATGATAAGATTAGAGCAATTAATTTGGAAAGGACTGTGGAGTTTTCCAAAGTTCTCTTAAGATGTTCGTGGCCAATGTTGTCGAAGGTTTTACGTATGTTCTCTGTTGTATCTTTAATTAATTGCAAGGCATGAAAATGTAATATTGTAATGACATACTGTAATAAAACGTAATACTGTCGATAGAAGGCAGTTCGGGTTTAGGAAAGGTTATTCCACTGAACTCGTAGGATTCCAGCAAGATATAGCAGATATCTGGGATTCAGGAGGTCAAATGGACTGTATCGCGATTCACGTGTCTAAGGGTAGATCATGGGAGACTACTGACAATAATGAGGGCTGTTGGACTAGACAAAAAGTGACTGTATGGGTGGCTATATTTCTCGAAAATAGAACCGAAATATTAGAGTAGGTAAAGCATTATCTGATCCTGTAATACATACATTTACATACATTTATTGAACATAACAGGCGACTTCGCCCCTATACATGTTCACATGCAAAGTAAAATAAATAATAAAGAATGATAATAATAATAATAATAATAATAATAATAATAATAATAATAATAATACTAAGGATAATAATAAGAATAATATCTAGCAGTCATTAGCTGTAGCAGTCCCTCACTCAATGTTCAAACATATTCATCCAGTGTCCTTATTGTGTTCTGTACTTGCGTCACATTATTGCTCCTGACCTCAAACAACAACACTCAGCATTTCAGCACTTGCATTCCAGCTAACTTTAAAACAAACAGACCATGCAATCCTGTATCATTTCCCAACTCCACATAACTAAGTACTCTATCCCTATATTCCCAAATCCATTAGAATTTTAACTATTCCACCCCCCTATTCCCCTGCCTACCCTCTAACTCACTCTCCTTCATTTTACTCTCGCATGCCTTTTTTGTCGCACATAAATACCTGTTCAATTCACCCCCTTTCTCCCATTGTGTAATAATCCATCTCAGGATTGCGTTCTCATCCCCTCTCCCCAATATTTCCCGATGCTCGGCACTCAATAAACCATGTCTTAACCCCCTCGTTACCTCACAGTCTCTTAGCAAGTGAAAATCATCATTCACATCTCCGCAAAGTACACATCTTGTCTTATCCCTCTCCTGTAACCACCCTGTATTCCTTTGCAGACCTAAAAGCCACCACATCATCCCATACCGTTTTGACCTATCGACGTATCTAATATTCAACCCTGCTATCTCCTCTATTTTCGTCAAAACCGTCAGCGAATTTCTTAGTCTGCTTTCCCCCAATAATTTCTGCCTATGGATATCTCTAATTCTCCTTTCTAGTATATTCATCCCTCTCACTTCTGTCTTCGACCAAACCTCCCCCCACAGGTGTCCTAATCCTATCCTCCCCAAATATCCCTTTATTTTTTCTAACCATCCACCCTTATACATGCTCTTAAATTGCTGTGCATATGCTGCCTGTAATACTCTCCCACCTTCCTGTCTTTTTAAATTCATCCAGTATCTAACTATTCTTTTCACACCCTCTGATTCCAAATCCTCCCCACACATTAATTCCGCCCCTACATTTGCTGTACACCTCGGTAAGCCCATTACTAACTTAGCAAAACTACTAACAATCCTTCTTAGTTCCTCTCTTTTCTCATCCAGCCCCCAAACTTCTGAGCCGTATAATACCCTCCCAACGATTACCGACCTGAACACAAGTCTCAGTGTTTTATAACTGATCCCCGGGTACTTGACTAGCAAATTTCTGACTGAGGCTAAGGCTGCCAATCCTCTATATTTCACCCTTTTGATCTGGTCACTCCAAGTTCCTTTATCATTAAAAATAACTCCTAGATATTCCAACTTCCTTACCTGTTCCAATCTCTCTCCCTGAATTACCCAATTACCTTCTATCTTTCTTCTTTTGTCCACCTGTACTACTAATATTTTAGACTTATTTCCATTAATTTTCAATCCCCATTTCCTCGCAAATAGCATCACTGACTCTAAGGCCCTATTCATCGCCCCTGCGGTTAGCGTCATCAATAACACATCATCCGCAAATATCAGTCCTGGTACTTCAAAACCATTAATTACTGGTACAGCCCAATTTTATGCCCCAAACCCCTCTAAAATATCGTTGATAAATAAAATAAACAGTATTGGCGATAACTTGCATCCTTGTTTTAAACCCACCTTGGACTCTAATGGTCCACTCAGTCTCCCTTCTCCCAATTTTACACAAAACCTGACAACCCTATATATTCCTTCCACTGCCCTCAACATCTTCTCCGAAATCCCTAGCCTGCCTAATTTCTCTAATAGGGCCTCTCTATTCACCTTGTCAAAAGCTTTCTCAAAATCTATTGCTGCTACATAAACCGTACTTCTAGCCATATTCTTATACTTTTCTAAAATAGTCTTTACTATCATTATATTATCCACTGTTCTTTTCTTTTTCCTAAATCCCCCTTGGTAATCTGTCAAAATTTCATTTTCTTCCGCCCACCCGCTTATTCTGTTCGCTAACACCCCAGTATATATTTTACTCAAAGAATCCAACAGAGATATACCTCTATAACTGTTCACATTGTTCCTACTACCCTTCCCCTTGTATATAGGGCATATAATTCCTGTTTCCCATTCCTTAGGGTAATTACCTCCCTCAAATATCCTATTGAATAGTTTAACCATGCCCTCTATCATTATCTCATTTTTACTAATTTCCTTCCAAAACTTGTTATTTATACCATTACACCCCCCGGCCGACTTCGCTCTGGCTCTGCTTATCACTCTCAGGATTTCCTCTCTTGTGATTTCTTCATCCAGGTCATAAATTGCCACTCTCCTATTCCTCCAAATTACTTCTTCTCCCGAACCTCTCCATCTATCATCCCCTTTTTTTCCTAGTAATTCATCAAAGTGCTTGACCCATTGCACTTCCTCAATACTCGTTCTCTCTATATTCCTTCCACCCTTAATAATTTTATTAATCTTATCCCAAACTCTCTCAAAATTATTTGTCTTGCAGTCATTATTTATGGCTTCCATTTGTTCCTCTAATCACGTCTTTTTTGTCTCAGAGATTTTCTTTTTATACTCCATCCTCAATCTACAGAAAAACTCCCTTTCTTGGCTCCCACCTTTCCTTCTATATTCTCCTAACGCGTCCATCACCTTCCTCCGCATTCCTTCACACTCCCTATTAAACCATTCTTCTCCCTCTTTCTTATTTCCCTTTCTAGCTTTCGCCTTCTGCGCTATCATCTTTATTAGATGTAGCAACAATTCCAAGGCTTTATCAGTATTATTCTCTTCTAACGCCCCTTCCCACCCAAATTTTAGAAGACGTAACTCCTCTTTTACTACCCTATTCCAATCCCGGCCCACCTTCTCTGTCCATTTATACTTATTATAACCACTCCATCGTTTATCATTTGTCTCATCTTCCTTCATTGTACACTTCTCTTCCTCCCTTTTCAGCATAACCCTCACCGGGAAATGGTGTGATTCAATCCAGTCTCCTCTTTCCATTCTTACAACTTCCTCAATCATCCCTTCCGAACTTAAAACCATATCTATCACACTACCACCCTTCTCAGTAACATATGTCAATTTCCCCATCCTGTCCCCCTCTATCCACCCATTCAGAATATACAAATTTCCCACAGCACACATCTCTAGGAGCTTCTCTCCATAACTATTTGTAATTTTGTCCTCACTCCTTCTACTTTCCAACAAACACATTCCATCCTCCCTACTATAAACTGGGCTCTGTTCCCCTATTCTCGCGTTCCAATCCCCAAATAACAACATATCCTCCTCACCTGGATACATTCCCCTTATCCTACCAATATCCACCAATAACTCTTCAAAAAATATTTATTTGCATATGCTGAATTACTAGGGTGGCAGTAAACAAAAGCTAGATTTATTTTCTTCCTCCTTCCCTCACTCCCTCCCAAATTCAATCTCAGCCATATGGTTTCCATCATATCGGTCTCTATATCCTCTACTCTTTCACTAATTTCTTCCCTAATTAGAACTATCATCCCTCCTGGTGCTCGTCCCTTATTCCTCTCTTTTCTTCTATATTTATATTTTATCTCAAACCCCTTCCATGAAATCTCCCCCCCCTGTTTCCAACCACGTCTCCAAGAGTGCCACAACATCAAAACTTTCAATTACTTCCCGAACTTTCTTGTTTCCTAATTTGTTCCTTAGTCCCTCAATATTCACACATCCTATTTTCCAATATAGTTATAACTTTCCCTCCCTCCCTTCTAGGTCTCCCCCTCTATTCTTACTTCTAGTAGTTATCGACCTCTCGTCCTCTGTATCCTCCATCCCTTTACGAACTTTTCCCCATATGTCTTTTAAGCTCTTACTTCTGACTTTACTCATAATTTTTTTTACCTTCCTGTCGATCTGTCTCCTCTTGACCTTTCTTGTTCACTACACCACTGCACCCTGCTCTCACCGCTTCTTGCTGCTCACCCCCACTCACCCCCTCACTATTTTGGACTTCTGAATCCATCTTCCCTTGTCCATTCTTGCTCACTGCACCCCTACACTCTACTCTCCCAGTTTCTTGCTGCTCACTCTCACCGTCCACTTCACTATCTTGATCTTCTGTCTCCCGGCTGCACTGCCCATTCTCTTCTGAGATGCTCTCCTCTCCTGCCACGTCCCTCCTCCTCTTCGTTTCTTCTTTCTTCTTCCCATCTTGCCTTGTCCTCTCACCACCCTCAACCCTCTCGTTTTCGTCCATTTCCTTTAGCTTCGTCACTGAATGTACTCTAACCCATCGCCCGTTTGTCACCTCCAACCTCAGACCTCTTATTCGGGCCTTTAGCCCCTGGTTCCTCGCTCTCCATAGGTGCCTATTCAAGATCTTCATATTTTCACTTCCTTCTCTTCCCATGTCTCCTTTCACCCCTATTTTCAGTCCTTGTAAATTCTTACTGTTACCTAACACAATTTTTGCCATTAAGGTTGAGCACAATTTAACCCTAATTGGCCTCCGACCTTTGGTTTTACCAACTCTCTCTACATCATCTATGTCTATCTCACTAAAGCTTATCTTCATTGTATCACGTATAACTTCCACCACCTTAGATATCAGCTCAATCTTGCTCTCTCTCGCCCCTTCCTCAACTCCATATATAAATATGGCTTTTTTCAATCTCTCCTGCCTGTACACCTCCGCTTCTTTCTTCATCTTCATCACCTCCTCTTTCAGGTGTTTCACTTCCCCTCTCAATAACTCGATTTCTTTCTCATTATTGTCCACTCTCCTGCTCGATTCCTCTGTCTTCGTTTCCAGCCATTTCTTCATGTTCCCTATCTCCTTTCTCTGCTCCTCCATCATGTCCTTTATTTCCTGCACCTTATCCCATTGACACTTTTCCTGCATAACTTCACTTACAACCACCCTGAGTGCGGCCAAATCCTCCGTACTAAATTTTCCACTGGTATTTGGGCCTGGGTTTACTTCCACCCCCCCAATAACCAGTAGCATCGCTATCACTGTCACTACCAGCACCGCTTCACTCATTTTTAATCCGTCCGTACTTATCACCAATCCACTCCTGGTCTCCTTCTTCTGCCTTGCCTGCCATTTCCCAATAGCGGCCCGGTACTGTTCAATGCCGACCATGTTTACAGCACGCATTTCACTACGCAACCTCTCTCCTCGACCGCTCGAGCTAGACTGATCCTGTAATAATAAAGAGGGAATTCCTCAATGCAGTATAATTGGACCTTTGTTTTCTCACATACACTGCCCGACAGAAAAGTTAAACACCAAGAAGGAGTGGTTGAAAATGAATGAAAGTACATATATGCTGAAAGACCATTTGCCTTTATTGAACAGATTACCAAATGAGATGAAACATACGAGGCCGTTGGCAGTTACAGGTGCACAATTGGTGCCAGGTCAGTAGGGTGTCGCACCCCCCACCCCTGGCAGCAATACATGCCCTTATGCAGCTCCGAATGGTGTCAAACAGCCTTTGGATCCTCTCCTGCAAGTCCGTCCGCAGTTGTTGCAGGTGTCCCTCCAGATCCCGCAGCTTGGTACTGTGACAGAGTCCCCTTCCAATGTCATCCTACACGTGTTGAATGATGGAGAGGTCCGGGGACCTTGCTGGCTACGGGAGGACTTCAACATGATCTAGGAAGTCCATAGACACACGTGCTGTGTGTGGACGTACACTATTTTGTTGGTACACTGTCCCAGAAAGTGTGCCATTAGGGGTAGGACGTACGGACGTAGAATGTCTGTGACGTTTTGCTGTGCCGTCAAAGTCTGCCGAAGCATTATTAGAGGTGACCTGAACGCATACCCTATGGCTCACCACACTATGATGCCGGGGATTACGCCTTTGTGTCTTTCCACAATATGGACAGGATCTGCCCTCTGCCCTCGACGCCACCAAACCTGCACACGATGGTCATCGGAGGTTATGGAGAAGCGCGACTCATCACTGAACATGATCGGACGCCAGTCGTCCTCTGTCCATGCCTCTCGGGCAAGGCACCTCTCCAAACGCAGACGTTGGTGTTCTGGTGTCATTATCAAATGACGCAGGGGGCGATAGGACCCCAATCCGGTGGATGCGAGTCGTCGAGTGACTGTACGGGAACTCACAGAATGTTGTAGAGTCTCCAGAACATGTTCGTGGATGGCAAGTGCCGAAGTTATGGGATCCCGTAATGCTTAGCGCACCACACGACGGTCCTCCCTCGGGGTTGTGTTTCTTGGTTGACCAAAACCTGGACGACGTGATTGGGTGCCCTGATGTACCCATTGAGTTCAACATAGGGCCACAGTGACATATGAATAGCATAAATGCCAACCAGCCTCATGCGGTCCCGAAATGCGGCCTCTGTCAATCTGCGGATAGGCTGCCTAACGCGTCTGGGAGGCATCGCGGGTGCTTCGTACTGTACGTAGTGCTCTCTGCACGTCTTGCTTAACTGTCTGACTCACAGCACTTGACTGATAACAATAGGACGGTGCCATCACGAATGCACTCTGGTGGGCGTTCTACACATTACAGATCCTTGTAAATCTAACCTTTTACTCACATATCAATGGTATGTATACCGAAATGGGATAATATTCGACCACTCCTGGGCATTTAACTTTTTTGTCAGACAATGTATATAAATGATATGAGTAAAGAAGTGCAATTAGAGATAAGGCTTTGTGCGGATGATGTTATTCTCTATAGAGTAATAAATAAGTTACAAGATTGGGAGCAACTGCAAAAATACTTCGACAGTGTTGTGAGATGGACAGCAGGCAATCGTATGATGATAAACGGGGTTAAAAGACAGGTTTTGTGTTTCAGTAATAGGAAAAGTCCGCTCAGATTTAAATGGGTTGCAGGTTCTCTATGTGGATCACTGTCTGTACCTAGATGTTAATATAAGGAAAGATCTTCATTGGGGTAATCACATAAATATGATTCTAAATAAAGGGTACAGATCTCTGCACATGGTTAGGAGGGTACTTAGGGATTGTAGTAAGGATGTAAAGGAGAGGGCACATAAGTCTCTGGTAAGACCCCAACTAGGGTATGGTTCCAGTGTACGGGACCCTCACCAGGATTACTTGATTCGAGAACTGGAAAAAATAGTTTTTTTTCTATTTGTTTTATACGTCAAACCGACAGAGACAGGTCTTATGGCGACGACGGGCCGGAAAAGCCTAGGAATGCGAAGGAAGCGGCCGTGGCCTCAGTTAAGGTACAGCCCCAGCATTTGCCTGGTGTGAAAATGGAAAACCACGGAAAACCACCTTCAGGGCTGCCGACAGTGGATTTCGAACCCACTATCTCCCGGATGCGAGCTCATAGCTGTACGCTCCTAACCGCACGGCCAACTCGCCCGGTAAAATCGAAAGAAAAGCAGCTCGATTTTGTTCTGGGTGATTTCCGACAAAATTTCCGCGAAAATGTTGAAACGTTTGGGCTATGAAGACTTGGGAGAAACGAGCTTCTCGACTAAGTGGTATGTTCCGAGCAGTCAGTGAAGAAATGGCGTGGGATATTAGCAGACGAATAAGTTTGAGTGGTGTTTTTAAAAGTAGAAAATATCACAATATGATGACAACGTTGGAATTCCAGAGAACAAATTGGGGAAAATATTGGTTTATGGGTGGGGGAGTTAGGATTGGAATAATTTACCAAGGGATGTGTTCAGTAAATTTCCAAATTATTTGCAATCATTTTTAAAAAATAGCTAGGAAAACAAGACAGGGAATCTGCCACTTGGGCGATTGATTGATTGATTGATTGATTGATTGATTGATTGATTGATTGATTGATTGATTGATTGATTGATTGATTGATTGATTGATTGATTGATTGATTGATTGATCAATCGATCGATTGAGTGAGTGAGTGAGTGAGATGGAATGGTGAGAGGGACACACGGTCATCTGGTAAGTTGTGGGGGTCCTTATTAGGGCCTAGTAGATAGGGCCGGTCGTGTCATCATCGGGAGGGCGGCTTCTTCTCACCAGGGGTGATGACACGGCCGGACAGTAGGGGTAGATGCTTAATGTTGGATCTTGTTTTACCTTAGATTAGTTTTTATGGTTTTAGGGTTGGCACTTTCATGTGGTATGGTCATCCGCCCATGTAAGAGGCCATCAGTAGATTTAGTTGGTATAGTTATGCTTATACTGTTTTTCCTTTTGTTCATTTTATTGGTTTCTTTTGTTAATAGTAGGGGCAAATTAGTAGAATTAGTCTAGGGTGGTGCCTCACATGGAGACTGGTATACCGCTCGTGTGAGGGACCACCAACTTAGTTGACAGGATTGCAGGGTTGACCCTTACATGTGGACTGGTCATCCGCCCATGTAGGGGACAGCTCAGTAGACTAGTTGGTGTGCTTATAGAACTGTTTTAATTGTTTAGTTTAGTTTATTTTATGGTTCTTTCTGTTTCTGATATTATAGTACGGTGAACATGTATCGGGGCGAACAGCCTGTAATGTTCAATGTTCAATGTTCAATAAATATTTGAGTGAGTGAGTGAGTCGGAAGATAACAAGAGCACCGCCGTCTCAATCCTATATACTGCCTGCTCTATGCTATGCGTTTAACATGCTTCTCAGCGTGAGCTCTTGGTGTCACGAACCTCCGCTAGGGGCGCGAGCTAACGCACCCAACCTATCTCCGTACCCACGTTATTGTGTTCCAGTGCGTTTGCGTCGAGCATTTATGTGTGTGTCTCTGGATGTAAAAGGATTAATTGTTGTGTTTCCCCCTGTATATCAAAGCAGGAAATCCACATTCTTCAGGTGTGAGGTTTCCTGTTATCCCCCCAAGTAAAGAATTTTGGGAAAATTGGCTTAACGCTATATCAAAGCAAGGATCAACCAAGGCTAATCAGTGGATTCCATCCGATTATTCTCGTGTTTGTAGCCTGAATTTTAGAGAAGGAGATAAAAGATAAAACCAAAATAAAAATATATTGAAGCCAGAGAGCGTGCCTAGTCGGTCTTCGAATTAACCCCATTACCTTCAAACCAGAAAAATATCTCCACGAAAACCAGACAGCGACAAGATATTTCTTCGGAAGAAATATTGATGAAACAAGCTCTTCAACCACAGTAAATATATTGGATGACGAGTGCGAAATTCATTTGAACAACGATGTATCAATCCAAGTCAGTATTCCAACGAGTAAGAATGACAGCAGTGATCAAAAAATCAGACATTAGAGGCTCCGATCAAGAATCTGAGACTGCGATAACATGTGATGACTATCCATAATGACGTTAAAAGACTACAGAGACAATTCGAAGA
Organism: Anabrus simplex; assembly: GCF_040414725.1. Classification (NCBI taxonomy): domain Eukaryota; kingdom Metazoa; phylum Arthropoda; class Insecta; order Orthoptera; family Tettigoniidae; genus Anabrus; species Anabrus simplex. The sequence goes on along the minus strand of NC_090269.1, from coordinate 147,655,357 downwards.
CAACCCAGAAATTGATCGTCTGAATAAAGTAAAGGAAGCAGCCAAATATGAAGGAAAAACGACCATCTTTTAAAATCAAATCCATAATTTTCGCAAGACAAAATCCGGGCAGTCAGAACAAATCACGCGGTACTATGTGGCTTGGGGAATATTATCCCAAAGGGTTACGTATATGGCAGGACTCCTGGTCCAGTGTCAGCTCCGTCACAACGTACTCTGGACATCTAGCCTAAATGGAAAATGTTCTGCCGGAATTTCTCAATTAGTGAAGGGAAGACTTAGAGCTGAATGCAAAACTCACAGACCAACAGAGAGGAGTGTAACAGTGATCGCCGATTAAATGGCTAATTAGGTACGGTTCCTCTACGACCGAACCAGTGACAAGTTCGTTTGCGTGTTCAATGTTGAAGGTGTATGCAGTACAGATAGTGTAAAATCTCCTGCTCTCGCGAATAAACTGTTGTGTTTTCTTGTAATCCGACTTTGAAAGAAGTTCTCTAGTCCTGCTGCCTACTTCCTCGTTAAAGGCTTAGGAGTTTCCGATCTATCTCTTTTAGTTCAGAAATTATTACTGTAATGCCTTTCGGCAAAACAATCCAGATTGTGTGCATTTCTATTCACCGGCTGATAAAACACTTACAATGGTTGAATGATTATTTCATCGATTACGTTAAAATAATTCGGTTGGAATCAAAACGTAAAACACTGAAGTGTCTGACTAATGAGACGGCGGATGCTGTCTCGCTAACTGTGAAATCTACAGTGGAATGTGTGTCCTATCTGTTACAAAATCGGTTATTTTATGTTCTCACTAGATGATTTTCTGGAGACGCAATAGAAGCTCTATTTAGTTCATTGAGATTGGGTGGTGGATTTAATGACATGACGAACGCACGCACTGCATTATGTGCTATAAAATGTATCCTGAAAACTGGTCATGAACAAAGGGTCAACGAAATAGTGATAGACATTTTTGCGTCCACTGCTGGTAAATAACAGAAAGAAAAGGACTGAGAAGGTGCTCCGTTACTCGTGTCGAGAAAATTCTGAAATTTGTATGTACCATGCAGCAGTGGGATGATCTCAATATATCTACTGTAACTGGTAAGATTTTATATATTTTACGTTTCTATATCTTAAGCCAAGCTCAAATGTGAAATGTTAGTTTATTTGCATTATCTTCTCAATTAGTGACATGTTCAGGATTATTTTTCATTTTACATTGGTGTTACGGACCAACTCTCTTTTAACCAACATGTGCTCTGGATGCGGTAAGTGCTGCCATCTGCAATGTCGCTGTAAACGCAATTCTCGCGGCACAGAGCAGGCAGTATACAGAGATTGAGACGGCGGTGAACAAGAGATAACCAAGAAAGATCGATAGGGCCCTAGGGGCCCTGTGGTCGCGTGTTGCGCTCCCATGTTGGGTCATCTCTGCCGTCTCCACCCACAGTAGGATGACTGGGGTTTAATTGCAACTTAAGTTGCTTGAAGTTTCACACTCCAAGAAGCTGAATAATTTGTCAGCCACGAGTGAATTGGTGCGCCGTGTTGACGCTACCCATGGTGTTCTTTTTCTGCTGTCGTTGGTAGTGGAGTGTCCAGCTCTAGATCACAAAACGGTTAAGGCAGTCGGATTAACTACATGTCGTCCGATGTCGTCTTGTATAAAGGTATTTGGTCAGACATTCGACAAAATCAACCAAAACTAACTGTTAATTAACTGTAATGCTATATCAGTCGTAAGTAACTCACTAAGCTTTCCGCTTGTGAGACGTTGGTTTAGTTCTATAGCATGTTTTTCTTCCCTCGGTCTTCCGTTCCGACCTAGGACAGCTGTGCTTCGCGATGGACTCGTGTCTCGCCGCCTGGGCCAATTTAGCTGAAAGCAAATTGGCTGGCTCTGTCTTAGGTCATAAAACGACATCTGTGGAGCTCTATCAAATAAGCGAAGGACCATTTGGGAAATGCTCCAGACGTCGAGATGGTTTCGTGATCTCATTAAAATGTGAAGGGGAAGATAAGTTTTTAATGTGGTTATAACGCTTTAACTGCTTTGGAAATAATTCTCCCTAGACAAGCAGAATTCTCAAATATAGTTGTGGGGAATTATCACGAAGCTCCATTACAAGTGAAGGAAACCGCCATTTCCTGAGAATGCCGTTTAGCGAGTGAGAGTGCTATTTATCCGGCCCTAAAACGGGGCCAAATCCACATGTGCAACACGGTTCGAACTCGCGATCTCACAGGTGTGGGTTTATGTCAGGAAGATCCTGTTACTCTACAGTCTATCCGCAGTACGAAGAGATCTCGTACTGCCCTGGAGTAGTCACATTCACGCCTGCTCATTCCACGTTAAGAAAACAGGGTTGCCATATCGAATGATTCCTGCTGAACACCATCGCGGGTAAACGGAGGCACATAAATATGTGAAATTCAGTACTTAAGTTCAAGATAAAAACCGAAAGATGCTAAGCTGCATATTAAAGATGCTAAGCTGCATATTATTTTTATGGACTAAAGGAGACGAGGTGTTTACAGGAGCTATGTATTTTTGGTTTTTACAGAATCGGCGATAAACTACGACACAAAGAAAATCTCAGCATTGAAGTTTAAGGCCAATTGGGGGGAGAAAATAGAAAAATAATATTGTTTATAGGATCTAGGGCTGCATTTAATAAATTTCCCCAGGCACTACTGTGCTGTCGTATCACTCAGAAAAACAAAGAAAGAACAGCTAATTAACAAAACCAAGCACAAATAAAACACACGGCAAATTCTTTTATCAGTACAAGTTATGCCATGACGTATCGCTGCACTCCACAACACCAAAATCGTCAGTAACAAGTTCTGTACAGTAAGAAAATAATATAACACACACAAATACTACGCAATATACATTCAACCAACTCTCAATCAACACTAGACAAGTAAGCACTGATTTAAGGCCTAAAATCCTACACGCAACAAATAAATACTGTAGATGACTTCAGTACAGAACTGAGCTGCCGGCAAGTGAGGGACTACACGAGGCTTGTACCGGAGCAACACAGAAGAAGGAAAATGAAGGAAGGCAACGAAGCAGTGGCTGTTCCTGCCATTGCACTTCCTCCCTACCAATGTATTTATGCAAAAGAAAATGTTATGCAGATATTTTATTAACTCAGGGCATAAATATCTCATCCTATTTATCTCTCTTTGATAATGCCACAGTCTAATATATACAGTCGCGAAGCTCTGATGATATTTTTCATTCAATGCGACTACAGCGCTCCAAGCGGCGATGTAGAGGCAACTTGCTAGCAGACAACAGGGAACGTATTACCACTACAGTCTAAAATGGTTTTAACTTCTGAACCATTCATGCAAATAATGTCCTGACAAGGTTATTGTAATCCTTACGAAGTAGTGGAGGAGGTCAAACAAGTTATTTCGACGAGGAGTTCGAGGATAATATCGAAATATTTGTTTAATCTGAAGGAGTTATTTTTTTTTTTTTACCGCGGACTATAACATAAACTTGCTTCTAGAGGGCAACCGATTCGAAATAGGTATATACCATCGCGGACTTTTTTTTTAGAGGTTTCTATGCTCTACATTTCTTACGCTTACACTTAGGTCTATCATGGACGGTTCACGCAGCGTATGCCAAGGAAGCAAGCGACCGACCGACCGACATCGAACCTGCCAAGTTGGGCTAAGAAGACCAGCGCTCTACCATGGTCGGTCACTTGCTTTCTTGGCTTACGCTGCCTGAACCGTCAACGACAGACCCCAAGTATAAGCGTGCGAATTGTAGAGCATAAAAACCTCTACAAAAAGTTCGCAATGGTATATACCTATTTCGAACCGGCTGCCCTCTAAAAGCGATTTTATGTTATAGTCCGCGGTAAAAAATATAACTCCTTCAGATTAAATAAATATTTCGATATTATCCTCGAACTCCTCGTCGAAATAACTTGTTTGACCTCCTCCACTATTTCGTAAGGATTACAATAACCTTGTCAGGACATCATGAAGTTATGACCATTTTAGACTGTAGTGCTAATACGTTCCCTGTTGTCTGCTAACAAGTTGCCTCTACCTCGCCGCTAGAGGTGCTAGTGGCGCTCCAGCTATCAAGTGGATGAACCTTCCTCTTATTAGAGCTTCGCAGCTGTATATATTAGACTGTGATAATACATTATAAAGTACGGTACAGTATAATATCCCTTAATCACAAGGAATTATGGGTGTCTCAGAGAGGGTGTGTTCACTCCTTGTGGGTCCATAAGAGCAACACTGTTTTATTAACATGGAATGAGCAGCATACAGCAGTAGTGAACTGGCTTTATTATCTTCCTTATACCGCACCGGGTGGACAAAATGAAACTGACCCGGAAAATATTTAAAAGATTGACGTGGAATTCAATCTTGTTAATGAATAGGAGAACTGGTCATCACAGGAAATGCTGGAAACCGTGTTTTCGATGCAGCAAATAGTTGCTGTCACATGTCTGCGGGAAGGTGGGACGAGAATCAAGGAATGGGGTGAGAAACTTCATAAAGGCAAAAGTTTAATCTTATTTCTACAAACCCTGCTTCTAATATTTGGATTTAAGGTAGCGCATGGCGTGAGGCATTTAAAATGTCTAACTCCCTGTGGGTGGGGGACGCAGACGAAGAATACACCCACGGTATCCCCTGCCTCTCGTAAGAGGCGACTAAAAGTGGCGACCAAGGTATGATCTAATTAGAATCATGAAAGCACTTGTAATTGGTACGAACGAGCTCGATAGTTGCAGTCGCTTAAGTGCGGCCAGTATCCAGTAATCGGGAGATAGTGGGTTCGAACCCCACTGTCGGCAGTCCTGAAGATGTTTTTTCGTGGTTTCCCATTTTCATACCAGGCAAATGCTGGGGCTGTATCATAATTAAGGCCACGGCCGCTTCCTTCCCATTTCTAGGCCTTTCCTGTCCCATCGTCGCCAAAAGACCTATCTGTGTCCGTGCGACGTAAAGCAAGTAGCAAAAAAAAAAAAAAAAAAAATAGTAGGCCTATGATCACGCGGGGAACACCATGGGTCGCCTTTACTTGCGAGTAATACCACTATGTTAGGTACACAATAGGTTTGTGATTAGTAACAGCAGAGTGTGAATCAGGATGGGTTTTACGGTAGCCGTGTACATGCGGAACACCACGGGCTTACGTTGCCTGTAATTGATACCATTATGTGAGAAACACCACGGGTCTGGGCGTTGCCTGTGATTAGTACGCGTCCCTGTGATTAGTACACGTATGTGAAGAACACCCAGGGTTTGCGTTGCCTACGAGTAGTGCCATTAAGTGATAAACACCATAGGTCTGCCTTGCATGTGCGCATTACATTACCTCTGAGTAGTACCATCATGTGTGGAATACCGCGAGTCTACGCTACTTTTGATTAGTACCGCAACGTGACAAATACCATGGCCCTACTTTAGTAGCGATAAGTACCATTCCATTGTGAAGCGCCGATGACCTGAATTTTGGACCCCTTCAGACAACAAGCATCATCGATTCAGGACTGTGCGTTAGAAGCAGTCCCATGGTCAGTAATACTATTGTTTTACGATAGCTTCTGGGAATGTTTGATATTGCGGATTGGATCCACTGATTGTTTTAAATTCATATTCACCCATTCATTTTTCGTCATCACGTTTTGAATTCTGGTCAGTGGATGATTTTCAACTTTTAAATTGTCATTACATTTCGTCTCATTTCGTACCATTAGCGGCCGATGAAGTAGATTTTAGGGCCCTTAAAACAACAAGCATCATCATCATCATCACTTAAAATGTCAGCTAACGTATGAGCTGCCATGTCCTGATGGTAAATTACTGAGAAATTCACGCCACCATCCCGTCAGATCGCTAACAGCCAATGCTCCACGTCACGAGTCCTACATAGTCTCTGAGGAAATGCACGGTGCAGCAACAGAAGGCGGTACTCGGAGAACTGAACTTCCAGCTTTCAAACCTGGCTATTCGGAGGAGTACAGGTAGGTTATATCATAACTATACCGATAAAAATAATCAGGGATGCTCTTCGTGATATGTTAAGAGCTATACTAATTAAGGCCACGGCCGCTTCCTTCCAACTCCTAGGCCTTTCCTATCCCATCGTCGCCATAAGACCTATCTGTGTCGGTGCGACGTAAAGAAAATAGCAAAAAAGAAAAAAATAACGATGGTGCAATGGGATTGACGGAGAAAATGAGGTTAGTTTTGTTACTTACGGGCGCGGGATTCAAATTGACGAACTTGCCGTATCTTAACTATCGATCTGTATATTAACAGTTTTGGCAAATCCGTCCGTTTGGACCTATTTGCTTCATTTTTGGTTTATTCTCTCCGGAGTTACCTGCCGGTGAATTATGAAACATTGATAGGTCTGTAAGTTCAGCCAGCTTTGAGTAATCATAAAATCAAATCATTAAATTGTCACTCCAATAATTGCAGGCAAAGGCTTACCTTAACCCGCAACACATTGTGTACTTAGCAGGTTGCTAAGCGACCAGCACTCCAACACTTTCTTTAACATTCTGTATATATGTTCAGTCCGTCAGCGCTTCCGCTGGTGGGATCCTCAACAGCTCTGCCATCAGCTGTCATAGATGGCCTAGGCATCACTGAAGAGGTGTACTAGGGAAAGAGGAGTGAGATAGTTTCCCGTTGCTTTCCTCACCGAACCATAGTTGCTATTACATATCAGTCTGCCAAGCCCACTGAAATGCACACACCAACCGACCCTATGAGCAACATTTTCACACCATTCACAGCAGGGACTGGCTGCATAAGGAATTGGCGTTACTAGCATCGCTCATACCTCAGTCACTTTCATATTGTCAAAGCCAAGGATAAGACAGACAGATTTATGAAAGTAACAAAATTGCTCTAGCCTATATCAGAAGACATAGTGCACTGTAAACACTAGGTCGTGCCAGCAAAGCCCGTTTAACATTCTAATATATCCGATTTTCATTGTTAGTAATGTCATTGCATGCAGCCATGTTTGATTACTACCTGTCAAGCCAGAGAGTAGACACTTCTTCTGATCACGGAAGAACACTATTGCCTGCTAGATACTCTTTGATTATCTAACCTTACCCAGCTTCCAAATATAGTCAACAGATGGGGAGAGCGGTCCAAATAAGTTACATGCTGCTAAGAGAAGAAAAGTCCACGTACAAACAGACCCCATCATGACATACGTCTTAGATATTATCTGGAAACACCTGTCGAAGGATAAGCTAGCTACACTAGAAAGAGTAAAGGCCATCTCTCTTAAAAAAAAACGTCTGCTGCCTGTCCTAAAATGCGCCTATGACGTCACAAGTCAACTGTGCTATATAGAAGAACAGCGATTAAAATACCATCGCCTTCTACGACACAATACCAAGCTCTACATCAAGAACTGCAGGATAAAACAGCGAATATGTGGATTTTAACCAAACAGACGGCATGATAACGTGAGAGCGGATGAATTGTTACTACGAACTGCGGCATACCACAACGCGCTTCTTATTAAATGTTCATAAAACCATTGAAAAGGGCTGGCGTATCAAGACGAGTTATCTCACCTATTTATAATGAATGCAGCACGGGTCCTCTACTTGTTAATAATTTAGCACTTCGGTTAAAAATCCCCCGTTTCGCGCACACATTTCCAACATTTGTTACTAAACGTTTCCGTGAGATTCCTGAATGCGCTCAGAGCGGTGTACTGTTTGTCACACATAGTTGACATTATTATAGGTTATGTGTAGCGGAGACTGCAGTAAGAGGCATTAGAATTTAATTTGAAAGTATGCGAGTGTGCTTAAAAAATAAAAGAATTTACGGTTACATCACACTTTCCTGTATAAAATAATTAGTTATGTGATTGATGACTCAAACATATTAAAATCAATAACATTCTATGTGCCACATAAACCAAGTCGTCCTAGAAATATATTATTTCTATCAAAGGCTAAGACTAAAATGCATAAAAAATCCCAAGTTAACAGAGCAATGAGACCCTACAATAATATTCATCCTTATGTTGATATTTTTAGTATGACCGAAGCTACATTCATTTCGACATGTAACACTGTACTTCTGAATATAATATAATAGATTATGAAGAAATTAAAAAAAAGCAAAACTAGTCTAAATGTTGTAAAACATGTTTTTAAATTATTACATTGCGAGTGGAAATCTTCTTAAAATAATTGTTTTAAATATTATACTCATTTTAATTAGAATTTATTAGTACTGTAATGTAATATTAGTTATATTAACCTTAATGATTTTTTTAGTAATGTGACTTGTGTGTCACAGGAATTAATTTTTAAGATTACTCTAGCTATATATTGTTTTTGTTTTAATTTGTATTTTTAGTGTCTAAGTAACAAGTATCGTTATTGTGAACATAACAGGTCATGAGTCCCAATTACAAAGCAAATAAATATTCAGTATATATTCTTACATAAGTGCAGTCTAACAACAACGGGAAAATGTGATATTGATGCAAGTCTTGAATGATTTTCGGGCATTCTTTTACTGCGGGGTAAATAATGTAATGTCTTGCCAATGCTGCAATGGCAGCAGAATCAATCAATCAATCAATCAATCAATCAATCAATCAATCAATCAGTCAGTCAATCAATCAATCAATCAATCAATTCTGATCTGCATTTAGGGCAGTTACTCAGATGGCAGATTCCCTATCTCCTGTTTTCCTAGCCCTCTCTTAAATGATTGCGAAAAATCCCTAACTCCCCTTCCTATAAACGAATATTTGCCTTAGTTTTGTCCTCTTGAATTCCAGCTTTACCTTCACATAGTGATCTTTCCTACTCTTAAAGACGCCACTCAAACTTATTCGTCTCCTGATGTCATTCCACGCCATCTCTCTACTGACAGCTCGGAACATACCACTTTGACGAGCATCTCGTCTTCTTTCTCCCAAGTCTTCCCAGCCCAAACTTTGCAACATTTTCGTAACGCCACTCTTCTGTTGGAAATCACCCAGAACAAATCGAGCTGCTTTTCTTTGGAGTTAATCTAGTTCTTGAATCAAGTAATCCTGGTGAGATTCCCATACACTGGAACCAAACTCTAGTTCGGGTCTTTCCAGAGACTTATATGACCTGTTCTTTATATTCTTACTAAAACCCCTTAAATACCCTCATGACCATGTGCAGAGATCTACACCATTTATTTACAATCATATTTATGTGATTACCCCAATAAAGATCTTCCCTTATATTAACACCTAGGTACTTACAATGATCCCCAAGAAGAACTTTCACTGAGAGGTGTTTCCTATTTGTGAAACTCACAACCTGATTTTTGACTCCGTTTATCGTCATACCATTGCCTTCTGTCCAGCTCACAACATTATCGAGGTCATTTTGCAGTTGCTCACAATCTTGTAACTTATTTATTACTCTGTACAGAATAGCATCATCTGCAAAAAGCCTTATCTCTGATTCCACTTCTTTACACATATCATTGATATTGTAACTGTTCGTCCCTAAGCTTCTCACTAGAGGAGACGAAAGTTAATACCCCGCAAATTGCCACGCAAATAGAAACAATTAACATTCCATGGTTTCCCATTTCTCTATGTGATGTATGGGCGCCAGCGTTACAGTTTTAAACAAAACTGTAAAACAAAATTTATATTTACTAGCATAGAGACTAAAACACAGGGGTAGGATTTTAAATAATTAACCATTAAGTATCTCTTGAGAAAGAAAATTAGCGCAATAAAAAATACAAATGAATTTATTATACCAAAAAATGAGATGAATTGGAAAAGTTCCTTAAAAGGATTTAGAATTTACGTTACTCAAATTACTATTGCTTGCTTTATCTAATTGAAGCTCACCAATTGCAGTTTCCGTTGAAGTCATCTGGTTTCCGTGGTTACTCTTTCTCTTCTTGTCGATATAGAATTGACTCCATGGACATCCTTCCTTCTCTGATGTGGTACGGGCTATCTGGACTAGCACTCCCTAATTGCCTAGTCTTTAAATTAGACATTGGCCCTATACTTGTAAAAACTGATCAGCGTTGATCGTATGAGGAGAAAATTCAGAGATATGAATTTTTCCATGTTAGAAGAAATCTCAATCCAACTGAGCTATACTATTTATACGGCACAGACTTGTACCAAATTCCATGGACTTGAACTAAACATAGTTCTTCGTCCAGAAGATTTAGTGAATATAACACAAGCCGTAAGCTTGTTTCGTCTCACGTAGATCCGATAACATTACCGCAGCTGAGTAAAGTGTTGAAGCGACAACACACTGTACAAAAATAACTATGTCTCGGAGACACCACACACTGTCTCAAAATCAATAACGTCGTTCAAAGTAGATGTTCACAGTAGAAGTAGCGATGTGAGTGAGTATCTGAGACTCCGTCAATCCGTAACTCCGTCAGTCCGTAACTCCGTATTGTATCTCGAGGGTTGCTCCGCACTACATAATATATCACCGGGCTCTCCCCACTCTTGATAATAGCTCAATATCAATTCTCTATATAACGAAGCATCTGATTCGTAGATCGCATTATCATCTCCCTCTCTTCTTTCTTCTTGACAAGTCCAGTAGGCGTGGCGATGATGTAGTCTGCAAGCCTACCCTTGCACGCAGGTCGCTGTTTACTGCCTTTGCTCATGAGTTTAACCCAATGACTCATGTAATTTTCCCGCGCTATAAGAATAACCTTTTCCGTATACACAAATATGAGATGAAATGTCAACAACTATGTCTCAACATATTGACCATATTTACAATACAAAATGAATTCCTATCCTACCTAATATAAAAATTTAAATAATAAATGATGTTATAACTATATAATATGATTCCTTGTTTACAAATGATTGACGTAGGATAAATATGTTATTACGAATAATTGCCGATGGCGGATAAACTTGATATCAAATGATATCGCGTAAAATGATAGTATATTAAATTAGTCTGGCTGGAGAAGCCTGGACGGTTACAATATATATATTATATAAGAAAACATAAAGGTCCAATAATACTCCCTTGAGGTATTCCCTCACTATTATTACTTATTAGCTTTTTGCACTTATTACACATTCTTGCCTAGCGCTTTTGAACATAGTCGCCTACAATTACATGAACATAGTCGAAAGAATAATATCTAAGAACTGTAAGTAACTGCTACACTCGAGGCACTGATAAGTTTCAGTTTGTGGGGAACTCTAACCTATCTTCAATTTCTTCCAGTACTTTGTTCATTATGGTTTTGGTAATTAGGTATCTTTGTAGAAATTTTTTTTTCGACAACTGTAACGTCGTTTTCTCTTAGTATGGGTCGTCGTTTGTTTTCTTCCGTTCATAGATAGTCTTCATACAGCAGTAAAGCTTCTTACTTACGTCATCAAGATGCTACCATTTAGAAATTGTAACAACTGTTAAGAGGTTTAACACAGGTTTAACAGAAGTGTTAACAATTCTTGATGAGAAGTCCATTTTGTTAAATTCTGTGTTAAGTATACCTAACATGAGTGCTAACAGTTACCATACGTTGAGGAAAGTGGGCCTAAGTCGTATTAATAATAAAATACGAAGTCATCGGCTATTTAAAGTTTCCGTAGAGTAAGCTCTTACCGTCGGCCCGTGAGTTACACCTGAACAAATTACTCGCTCAACAAACACAGCTCTGTAAGCCCATTAATTTAACTTTTTTAACGAGTAAAACTTTGCGGGTCAATACTGACTCCAGGGACGAGCTGCTCGGTGAGTTGGAATGTTCATAAGACGGCTAAGAGGACAGCAGTTCTCCGTAACGCAGTCTCTGTGATCCGTAGCGGGATTGGGGGAGGGGGAGGGGCGAGGGGGGGAAATATTACATTTTGATTCCATTTTAGCCAGTTTAAACTAGGAATTAGCTGATTCTTTCCTTTATTTTCTTTAATTATAAACAAAATTATTAGCAGAAATACGCACAAAATGTCGTCCGTCCCGGACAACCGATTTTTATAGCGCCAAAACAAGTAGTGGATTGCATGTGCTGTAAGGAAGAGTAGCAGGGTACATGGACACTGAGGTGTGATTCACCAGCTTGCCGCGTGCATTCGTCAGTTTGCTAGTGTCTGTTAGTTTCTTAGTGTGTAGTCACATACTAAATTATTGTATAATCACGTCGTACTTTTAGTTAATTGTAATGAATGTGTAATATTGTTCCTATGGTGAAAGTTTGATTGCATAGCATTGAATCAAAATCTCTCAAAACTATTATTACCGCTCTTGAATTGGTGAACTGTCAATCTCTACCTCTCTGTCGAAGTTCGCTCAGAGAGCATCAAAAAGCTTGCCAGTTTTTAGCCCCCCCCCCCTCCCAATCCGCTATATCCCGCAAACCCCGGTACTGTTTATTGTCTTTATTTGTTGTTTTGACCTCGCACTTTTAATTCTCAGTCGCCGCTGCTGTAGATCAGCGTCATTAATCTGCAGTAGAGTCCTTCACTGTTGTTACACCGAGAAAAGAGTTCTTGGTCATCATCCCTGGGCACTGTGTCATATCTGCAGAAGTAGTGTGTTTAGACTGGTGACTTGTTGAGACAGTAGCCCCAGTTTTTTGAGAACTGGCTGTAATACCCGTTGTTTACGAGATAATCATATAGCATGTGCAGAGTTATCTAACTCTCAGCTACTCTCCGCCAATATTCAAGCATGCTTTTTTACTCGGGACGTAGCAGTATTCCCATCTGTCGGATATGAGTGGAAGCAGAAGAGACAAATCACATTACAACAATGGTCAATGTATCCTCCCTTCTTTCATGACTCCCTCTTATCTGATTTTTCAAGCTGTTGTTCCTTTACGTGTTTTTCCTCAAATTTTATGATCTTTGTCGATTTGGACCGGTCACCACGCTGTTTTACACCTCAAGACAATGATGACAAAAAACCATCGCAGTAAAGCCGATTGAACAATATGTTCATGTTAATGTATCCACACAGACACACACAACAGATGCTGTCAATTGGTACAATTAATTTTATTCACATACTAGCTGATATACCCGTGCTTCGCTACGGGATTCTCAGAAAGACTGATTTTGTGGTTTTCCTAATTGAAATCAACATAGGTCATTACAAACACGTAAGTATGAATGTAGCGATTAAAAGCAATGCTATCATATAAAATACTCGATCAAATGGAAAGCCGCACGTTTTATCACTTTTAACGAACAGTGCTGCGGTTAGATTGCGGTCCAAAGTTCCAGAGCTGAGGTGACCAGGCCGCAGATTGCCATGAACACTCATCTGACATTATTCCGTTAAATATGCACACTGTTCATTCCAATCAGTGCCTCAGGGTAGGGATTGAATAGCCCGAATGCTATGATGATCCAGTGTGTTACGTACCAGTAGTATTAGAAAATTTATAAATCAGGGGAATGGCATGCTACTTCCCATCAATATTCAGGCAGGCTGTTAAACTCTGTACGACTGGGCGAGTTGACCGTGTTGTTAGCGGTGCGCAGCTGTGAGCTTGCATCCGAGAGATAGTGCATTCGAACCCCATTGTCGGCAGTGCTGAAGATGGTATTCTGTGGTTTCCCACTTCCACACCAGTCAAATGCTGGGCCTGTACCTTAATTAAGGCCTAAGGCACTCCTAACCCTTTCCTATCCCATCGTCGCCATAAAACGTCGGTGTGACGTAAATCAAATAAAACACTCTGTACGTAGCAGTAATCCTATCTAGCGGAGATGAGGGGCAACAGAAGACACAAAGCACGTCACGACAAACAATGGTCAATGTAATGGTATTGTTGATCAATGTTATGAGCTTTCTATATTGTAGGCCTTCACATTTAGTTTTCTTTCGACTATGCGATTTGTAAAATATTTTATACCGTAAACTGTAGTTTCTTATTCTCCGACTTAACATACCGATTTTCATTAAATACGGTTTACCTATTTTCTCGTTACTCGGCGCTGATATGGACTTAGTTACAAAAATCCAAATCACGAATATCTTTCTGATCTTAGCCAGTACGGTAACAATGTATAAGACATGAATGATAGGAAATTTAATACTATATAACCTTAGTTATGTAGCATTCATCGATTACACCTCTAATAAGAAATATTTGAGAATTACATTTTAGGCCTTCCCCTAAACTACCATTTCACTCACCGTGAATAAAATAATTTACAGCCTAGACTATAGCGACTTATTTCCTGACATTGCATACCGATTTTCATCAAGATAGGACTACTAATAACAACAATATTTGAGAATTAAATTTTAGGCGTTCCCCTAAACTACCATTTCACTCAGCGTGAGTAAAATGATTTATAGCCTAGATTGTAGAGGCTCATCCCCCGACTTCACATACCGATTTTCATTAGACCACTATTAACATAAATGGTTGAGAATTCAATTTTAGGCCTTCCCCTAAACTACCATTTCACTCAGCGTGAGTAAAATGATTTATAGCCTAGATTGTAGAGGCTCATCCCCTGACTTCACATACCGATTTTCATTAAATTCTCTTCAACCGTTTTCTCGTGATGCGTGTACATACATACATACAGACAGACAGACAGACAGACAGACAGACAGACAGACAGACAGACAGAAATTACGGAAAAGCAAAAAGTGCATTTTCTTATTACTATGAACATGACCGATACAGAAATACCATTATTTTCAAATTCTGAGCAATGTACAGACAAAACTCTTATTTTATATATATAGATATGCACAAATTAACACACACATAACCTTAATCACAGTATCACAACAAACACTTCACTTCGAGGATATCAACAAAGCCGCCATTATTAAAAACAACTGCCAACACAGCACTTAGAGGTTACAACCTTGGAACACAAATAAAACAGTCATGTCACATCAATATGGAGACTACGTTTTACCGCATGTCACGAAGTCACAAGTATATTACTTGTTACACCATAACTCGTCAACCAATAACGTTCAAACAGTAACTCAGCAGTAACTTACAGTAACTCATTTCACCTTCAAGATCGTCTCTTTATATATATCTGGCCAGGTTTCCAGAAATATATGTTACCAAAAAAAACTACCTTCTTGAATGTTCCAGAGTGTCCAATACACAGATACAGTGTGTTTCACAATTATGGATTACAAATTATACAGGTAAGAATAAATTAATTTACAGGTATTTACATTAACGGAACTGATATCAATTTCTATGTACAACACATGATTCATAACCTCACACACAATACGATCATTCGACTACGTAAATAATAATAACACTGAATGGATGTAAACACTGCATAGCTATATATACAACAACAACAACAACAACAACAACAATAATAATAATAATAATAATAATAATAATATTCTAGCTCGATATCTACATGGGTGAGAGAATATTGTTTTCAAGTTATACCTGTTATCGCACTTGCGTCAATGTCAGCAGTCATGGACTAAGCAACAAGTCTGAATTCATCAGTTCTATTATCATAGTCGGTACGGTGAAACAGTATATGACATAAATGATCGGAAATTATATTGTATATAACTTTTATTATGTAATACTTTTCGATAGGACCAATGACATCCGTATTAAAAAATTAAATTTGTGACATCCTCCCCTAAACTACTATTTTATCCAGCGTGAATAATATTATTTATAGCCTAAATTGTAGTGCCTCATTCCCCAATATCGTCTTTTCTTCAATTTTTTAATTTAATAAACCTAACATATAGTATAAAATATGTTAAAATCACCCATCGATGGTCGTTCGCTGTACTAATGCTTCGTAATGGACCAATAAACTCTGCCGGCTTCGAATCTCACGGGGTTTGCTTTTCTACGGCAACTCCCAAGAGGAGACAAGCCTGTAGCACGCTGGCCAGTGTCGGTCCTTGGGTGTTGCACGAGACCAGCAAGTCCCCTGTCCAGAAACAATGTCAAATGTCCGTGTTAGATTGCCGATATGACTCATTCTTGCTTTCTCTCTCCTCTCGCAACGGTAATTTCTGTTCAACGAGCTATCTTTCTAGCTCGTTGTTTCTGTTCCACGCCACTTGGGACCGCTCAACGAGCCAGAATAACATAGAGAGGGGGAAGCGCTGCCTGACTGAAGCTAACTGAACGAACGTCCGCTGTTTCCAGTGGTCACATAAGCAAGGGGGCGTGGCTGTCGAATTACGAAAAATGTTAGAAAAACACATTATACAATCACTGGTGCAAAATTAAAGACCGTTAGCCAAAAGCTTAGAGCATTTATAGTTACTGAGTGCGAATAGCGCCACTTCATGATGCGGCGCGAGGCCAGTACAGTGACGTACGAACAGGCCACGAAATCGGAATAAGAGCTTTACCAAGGCCGCACTAGATAGACAGGCCACAAGGCTCGGACCGTGACGTCACGAGAGTGGCTGGCGTTCAGCATGGCAGTGTAGGGCCCACTCTCACTTTCACCATGATATTGTTCATTTATTCAACCTTAACAATATAACTGAACACTCCATTGTGGCTTTACTTAGGCTTGTATACTACATGAGTTTTATGCGGGAAGAAAACTGGCTGGGCAGTATAAGTACAATTCTTTACTTAAAATTATGCTGACATCTGTCACTTGTAACTGAACACGGTATCATGTAAAAGATTAGAACGCATAATACGTATACAAATATTTGTAATGTTAATAGGAAAATACATGATGGCAATTCACAATAGTCTGAAACCTTTCTTAGAAATTAAAATGCAACTTAAAACTTACCTAACAATTCCTAAGGTTTCGGTTTATACATTTTTATTTTCCTGAGGATTTCTTCTTCTTAGCCATGAGTTTGTCTACGGTAACTTTTCTATTGTTATTCAATAATATATTACAAAAGATGTATATACATTTGTCAATGTAAACTGTTTATTTAACTGTTAACTGTTAAATTAACTGTTTATTTAATCACTGCATGTTTAAAAGATGACGTTTTCGTTTTCCAGAACATTGTTGACAAGCGAAATCAGAATTTTTATCTGAGAATCTTCATGTAAAAACATTAGTATACAGGTTGACATTTTGTAGCTCTAATAGAGTCTGGTACAACACCTTTTGGTCCAGGGCAGGACCAAGCCAAGGCCGCACTAGATAGACTCAGATAGATATTTTTTTTGTCTGACTCAGGGTTGTCAAAGTCAGGATAAGTTGTCAGTTTCATTAAGCCAGTTATTTATTAAGATTTTAAATAAATGACCAGTATCAAACAATTATTTATCTTTTGTGTTTCGTCAAATGGGTTTTGAAAAGTGGTTTGTAAATTGCTCTTGCACAGCTTTTCAAATATTTTCCTACTAACACAGTTATTATTAGAAACTATGCCCAGTATTCGGGAGATAGTGGGTTCGAACCCCATTGTCGGCAGCCCTGAAGATGGTTTTCCGTGGTTTCCCATTTTCACACCAGGCAAATGTACATTAATTAAGGCCACGGACGCTTCCTTCCCACTCCTAGCCCTTTCCTATCTCATCGTCGCCATAAGACCTATCTGTGTCGGTGCGACGTAAAGCCACTAGCAAAAACAAAAACAAAAAATAAAACCTCTCCTCCGTTATAGTTCAGCTCACGTTTTACGTAGACTCCATCCAACAAGTTACAAAATCTTTAATGCTCCTTTAACCATTTTAGTTTCTTTTTAAAGTAATTCCAGTGTGAATCATCAATACCTGAATTTCCAGTGCCTAGTTTTGCAGTAAAAGACTGTGAATAACCGGGTGAGGCATTGTAAGAAACGTTGACTGTCTTATCTTCTTTTACGCCCCAGGAAATGCGAAAAATATTTAAGTGAACCATGTTATTAGTATACAGGAGTAGGATACTTTCTTTGCAAAGGCTATACGAGTATTTAACTGTTCCTTACAAAATTATAATTTATCAGTAATGATACACTCATCAACTTCACTTTCAATTTCATCGATTATTTTGTGCACAGATTCTATTTTGTCGTGGACAGTCACTTTTGAGTTACAAGCAGATCTAAACAGGAAGTTACAAATACTTTATAATTTGACCATTTTAATATCTTCGCCCCGTCACCTAATGCACGTATATCAGGGTTATCACTCATGAAAATATCATGTTTAATGGCTTTAAAATCAAGGCCTCGTTTAATGTTAAGGAAGTACCCATTTTCGGAATATTTTCCCCAGTCATATATATTTCGAAACAAGTCAGTAGGAAATTTAAACACTGTTAAAATTGACGAAAACTTTGTCCAAATCTAATTTGCGTTTAATACTGAAATTGCCCTGAACGTCATCAAAGTCCTTGATCCTGTCATATTCTTCCTCGGCTTTCTTTCTTTCTTTCCTTCCTTTTCCCGTTTTTCAATTTATTCTTGTCTTTGAATAGGATTTTTGCTCGGTGTTGGAAGATTTTTAGACAGATAGGCAGGCACATTTTCAAAGGAATAGCGTCGTTTGAGAGTTTGAAATAGTTCAGTTTTACAGTTAAAATAGACTCATTAACAGAATCGTCCCTAATTACGAAACTTGGTGGAAGTGTTTTATGCACACAACTGCGCTTGCTGAAGGGACGAATTCGGTCCGATGGATGGCTGTGATCCACTTTTGTTTTCGAAACAAGTCAGTAGGAAATTTAAACACTGAAATACAACACGACGTGGCCATAATTCACAATGTTCGCACACGTTTAAATCATTCAACACCATCGATAGCCTCACTGCTGCGAGGTTCAGATCAGCTTACAAGTCACTGGCGAGAAGTGAAACGGCTGGCGACTTGTGTGACGTAGCGCCCGAAGTGGAGGGGGAGCCTTATGGCCTGTCTATCTAGTTGGTCTTGGCTTTACCAGCGCCTCCTAGAGAACAAGGCCTGGCAATACGAATGAGAGTAGCTGATGACGTATGTTGAAGTTGGCCCATGCCAGTAACTCAGTTAGCTTGTTGCTGCTTGGTGTATGAGGACGCGTTTCCCTATTATGTGTGTTTTTCATCGATTATATTAATGTTAATCGAGTCTTGTGTGTTAACACTCGCTTAATATTCCTATTAGTGTAAGTTCAGTTAAAGGTGATAGTACTTATAAATTGTTAATATTGATAAATTGTGTTTAAAGTGCCAGCCGGCCACCACGTGAGGTTAGAACTGAGTTTATTTTTAATGGTGTGTTGTGAATTGCGATCATGTTTTTCAAATTGTGAATAACGATGCCTCAAAAATGCAGTGTTCCAAAACTATAAGGGCAATTATCGCACTGGCCCTAAAGTGAGTGTTTTCTCGTTTCCAACTGACGACTCGGAGAGAGCTAAGTGTTTACGAGCTATTCGCCGGGATGATTTCGTTCCTTCCAAAACTGCAGAGGTAAGTTTTTGTTATTAGTGTATTATATATGATTCCAATCATTCAATCACTTAAGTTGTGGAATGGTCCTTGAAATGGAGCCCTGTGTTGTAGGTGTGCGAGCTCCATTTCAAAACTGAGGTTGAAAAGATGACCAGCATGTATGATGAGAGAAATGGGAAATTATTGACTGCACCTTTATCTCATCCAAGGCTTGTGAAAGGTTTGTGGATAGGTCTCTTATATCTTTGCTATTGATGAATGAAATAGTAGATTTTTTAGGGTGATTTATATCTTACTGGTTTAAGCATTTGCTGTATTGAATTGACCAGTTATTACATTTAGTTTGGAATGTGCTGAGTATTCACATTGCTTCAAAGGACTACTGTTGTGGGTATAGTGATATTCTGGAAAAACTTATAGGGCCTAAATTATGAAGGTATGTAAGGTATTGGCTTTCAAGTATTCCTTCTGTGCTGGACCCCGTAACTGCAAGTGAGCCAGTTCTGTTCATTATATCGCATGAGGGAAAATACCACTTAGTGTGGGTTAATATTTTTAGTTCAGGCTAGACAGCAATGTTATTGTGTTTATTGCAACTATGTTAGGTTCTGTATAATTATTATAAGTTCAATGATTTTTCTCTGTCTCCTTGTGTGCTATTCATTTTATATTAAAATCAACCAGATATATCTAAGACATGACATGGTCCTGTGAAGTAAGTGGTGCCATGAATTAATAGACGAGCGCATTTATATCTAGGCGAATGCATTCTAACTTGGTCTAAACGTTTCAGGAGCTGTTCCTTCTCAGTTTCCAAACTGCCCAGAGTACTTGTCTGATACCACATTTGCCCACCGAGAAGCTCCAGACGATAGGCGTTGTCGAGTAGACAATGAAAGTTTGGCCAAGGCTCTTGCTTAAAGTTTAGAGACCTATGAAGCTCATGTCGGTACTGTTTCTTTCAAGAACTTCCAGGAATTTGAAGAAAAATTAAGTTCAATATCTGTAAAACAAGACTGGAACTGCTCTGAAAAGGAACAAATTTAGTAGCTCTATTTTCCATAGTAGTTTCTCTAGAAGAGAATACAGTAATAACACAAGAGCACTTTTATTTTATCACATTTATTGCCAGGTGTTACGTTTTCAGGGAGTGATATTACATTTGAGAGGGCACCTTTTATGTTAAACAGGTATTTTGTCATTTAACAAATACGGTTCATTACCTTGGTGGCACATATCCTACAAAATCATTAACCATCCTTTCCTTTTGTCTGTGGTAAGCTGAGGCTTTCTAATTTTTTAAGTACATTACTATTATTAATCACTGAGTTGATGAACCTCTATGAATTCCATTCAAAGGGAATGTGTAAACTCTGAATTCAAGGCTAATCACTGTAAGTTCCTTCAGTAGTAAACATTCCTGTTTGAGTAATTGTGAATTCAATTATGAATTTCCTCTTCCAGCATTATAGCCTATTCACACTCTGGTTATGAATTTCCTCTTGGAGAGAGTACTCCTTCCAGCTTTTGTTATGTAATGAATCTAACATGCATCTGTGAAAAATTGGGGATTAATTACTTAATTGATCTCATGTGTGTCATATCTATATAGTGCAGCTGGTTCATAAAGCGTGAAATGAGTAGTTCAGTGTGTGTTCTGCTACTTTTTTATTAATGTAATGGCAGGGATGCAAGTTCTTAATATGGTTTCTTAGGATTTTAACAATTACTGTTCATATAGATTTCCTTTTATATTTTCTTATATAATGTTCACCTCATGTCCATTTCAATTTTAAGCAACCTGGTGAAGTTAAATTGAAAACAATTTCAGAAAATGTCTGGCTGAAGGTCAGTTCAAATGTAATAAGAATTGGCATGCTACTTTTCAAATTTAAGAATTTCAATTTTTTCCCTGTTCTGGTTATTTGAATCAGGGTCCAAAATCATATAAGTACATTTATTTACACTAGGGAATGCGAATATAATTTTGATGATTTGATGAACAAACTATTGTTGGCATGTACTATAATCATTCTCTTTGCATAACAGCCAAATTGTGTGGGCTCTTCACGCCCTTAATTTATGTGAGGCTTCTATTGTAAAAAAAATGTTTGCCTGTTTTCATGACCGACAACACTGAGCATTACAGCTTGCATGTTCCTGGACTGCTACTAATATACTGTAAGTAAGGTAGTTTATACGTTATTATTTTTATTTAATAGCTTTTTCTGTACTTACATGTTGTTTTTTACCTTTCATCAGCAAGTTCAGTTCTGTAAAAGCTTGCTTTTTCTATTTTTTGCGTCGCACCGACAGAGAGAGGTCTTATGGCGAGTTTTGTAAAAGGAACTGATCATTTTTGACTCTTAAATATACGTAAGAAAGTGTCATATAAACATATTATTAAAGTTGTTCAGTATTAAGACTCTTAAAAAATTCTTCTTTGCATTTTTAATTGTTCATTCTAATTATTACGGTATATTACTCATTTCGCTTCCGATATGCGCGTCTACGAGAAAGAATATTCGTAGAATGCACTTTAACCAGCGTATTTTTCAATTTTCGTAAGGAATTAGCTTCATCTACTATCCACTCGCACTGAGCCGTGGTGGTCACGGCTGAGCCCAGTCGCGTGACGTCACGAATCGTATTGCCAGGCCTTGTTCTCTAGGAGGCGCTGGCTTTACCCTGCTTGGCTGTTGTGGTTAAGCCTAAAAAACAACAAAAAACGTGGACACAACTGAATAGTTATGAAGGAAATCCTTAAAACAAAAGAGACCCACGGTACATTATAACCTCATTATGATCATATTTTTAAGAGTATAGCATCCTCATGAATACCACTATAATTGTTAAATGTATTTCTTATTTTTATTTTTATTTTTTCCACTTGTTTAACGTCGCACTAAGCTATCGAAGGTTTTTGGGTGACTGAAGGATGGGAAAGGGCTATGGCGGAAAGGAAGCGAGCGTGGTTTGAAAATGGGAAACCACGGAAAACAGTTTTCAGGTCTAACGACAGTGGGATTCGAACCCACTATCTCCCGAATGTAAGCTGATAGTTACGTGGCCACTTAGTCGAGTGTGGTGTAGTGCATAGTGTAATTTACAGTTTAAACATATTAAATTAATACAATATAGGTTTGATAGTTTAGTGCAGCGTCTCTTCGGGAGCCATTGTTGCAGGGTTCCAGTGAATCAGATCATTAGTGTGTTCTCCATAACCTCCTTCCTGTGTCAGCCATTAGGAGTGAGTAATTTATTTCCTCATTCTCTTTCGTTCTCAATAATTTACTTTTCTCATTTCGGCGTCAGATGCTGTTAGTAAGTGCAGACAGTTTTTGTGAATTTGTTTTCATTCCTGATTCATTATATTTTGTGAGTATGGCGTTACATTTTACGAGGGCTGTTTGCCGCGGTCGTATTATATAAGATATTATCGTATATGTAGAGCGCTGCAAAACAGGAAGTGGTTTGCGAACTGTCAGTTGTCTGTAGCCTCCATGGAGTTTGCAAGCAGCATGTCGAATGTTTTGAATCGCATCAGTTCGAGGCAGAATGCTCGTCTCTGTTCGATGTGTTGTTGTTTGAGTCATCAGTCCATAGACTGGTTTGATGCAGCTCTCCATGCCACCCTATCCTGTGCTAACCTTTTCATTTCTACGTAACTATTGCATCCTACATCTGCTCTAATCTGTTTATCATATTCATACCTTGGTCTACCCCTACCGTTCTTGCCACCTACACTTCCTTCAAAAACCAACTGAACAAGTCCTGGGTGTCTTAAGATGTGTCCTATCATTCTATCTCTTCTTCTCGTCAAATTTAGCCAAATCGATCTCCTCTCACCAATTCGATTCAGTATCTCTTCATTCGTGATTCGATCTATCCATCTCACCTTCAGCATTCTTCTATAACACCACATTTCAAAAGCTTCTATTCTCTTTCTTTCTGAGCTAGTTATCGTCCATGTTTCACTTCCATACAATGCCACGCTCCACACAAAAGTCTTCAAAAACATCTTTCTAATTCCGATATCAATGTTTGAAGTGAGCAAATTTCTTTTCTTAAGAAAGCTCTTCCTTGCTTGTGCTAGTCTGCATTTTATGTCCTCCTTACTTCTGCCATCGTTGGTTATTTTACTACCCAAGTAACAATATTCATCTACTTCCTTTAAGACTTCGTTTCCTAATCTAATATTTCCTATATCACCTGCCTTCGTTCGACTGCACTCCATTACTTTTGTTTTGGACTTATTTATTTTCATCTTGTACTCCTTACCTAAGACTTCATCCATACCATTCAGCAACTTCTCGAGATCTTCTGCAGTCTCAGATAAAATAACAATATCATCGGCAAATCTCAAGGTTTTGATTTCCTCTCCTTGGACTGTGATTCCCTTTCCAAATTTCTCTTTGATTTCCTTTACTGCCTGTTCTATGTAAACACTGAAAAGCAGAGGGGACAAACTGCAGCCTTGCCTCACTCCTTTCTGGATTGCTGCTTCTTTTTCAAAGCCCTCGATTCTTATCACTGCAGACTGATTTTTATACAGGTTGTAGATAATTCTTCGTTCTCGGTATCTGATCCCTATCATCTTCAGAATCATAAATAGCCTGGTCCAATCAACATTATCGAATGCCTTTTCTAGATCTACGAATGCCATGTACGTGGGCTTGTCCTTCTTGATTCGATCCTCTAAGATCAGACGTAAAGTCAGGATTGCTTCACGTGTTCCTACATTTCTTCTGAAGCCAAATTGATCTTCCCCCAACTCAGCTTCAACTTGTTTTTCCATTCTTCTGTAAATAATACGTGTTAAAATTTTGCAGGCATGAGATACTAAACTAATAGTGCGGTAGTTTTCACACCTGTCAGCACCGGCTTTCTTGGGAATAGGTATAACAACATTCTGCCGAAAATCGGATGGGACTTCTCCTGTCTCATACATCTTGCACACTAAATGAAATAACCTTACCATGCTGGTTTCTCCTAAGGCAGTCAGTAATTCAGAGGGAATATCATCAATATAACAGATAAATAACACAGGCCGACAAAAAAACTTGTTTAACGGTAATAGGTGATTCATATCGTTTTGTTGTTACTGATTTCAGATCTGTTTTCTATCACCCGCGGTTCGTCACAATATGGCTTCGTTATATACCAGAAAGTTAGCGGAATGAGAACTCAATTACTGTTACAATATGCACAGAGCGTCTATTTAAGTATAAACATGATATACTTCCTTTCCTGTTCTCCTCAAACCTTCTGGTATAGTTTTTCCTCCTATGAGTCGCTTGCCGAACTTCTCGATGAAGTGGCCAGCAGTAGTCTAGCGGCTCTAGTAGTATAATAAGCGGGTTCGGCGGCCGCCGCCGCCGCACGCCTCCTCCTCCGCCGCCTCCTCCGCCGCCGCCGCCGCCGCCCGCGGGAAATTTGAATTTTGGCGGGAAATTTGAATTTCTAAACAAAGCCACGTGCTTTTTGACAGCTGTCATCGGCAACAACGCAACGCTAACCTCACTGCTGCCATCTTGACGGGCCTAAACCTCACTAGTGCCAACTTAACCTAACTAGCATGAGGTAAACAAAGCCACGTGTTTTTTGACAGCCACGTGCTTTTTGACAGACAACAACGCATCGCTAACCTCAGTACTACCATCTTGACGGGCCTAAACCTCAGTAGTGCCAACTTAACCTCACTAGCGCGAGGTAAACAAAGCCACGTGCTTTTTGACAGCCACGTGCTTTTTGACAGATTTGTAAACGAAGCCACGTGCTTTTTGACAGACAACAACGCATCGCAAACCTCAGTACTGCCATCTTGACGGGCCTAAACCTTAGTGGTACCAACTTAACCTAACTAGCATGAGGTAAACAAAGCCACGTGCTTTTTGACAGCCACGTGTTTTTTGACAGCTACGTGCTTTTTGACAGACAACAACGCATCGCTAACCTCAGTACTGCCATCTTGACGGGCCTAAACCTTAGTAGTACCAACTTAACCTAACTAGCATGAGGTAAACAAAGCCACGTGTTTTTTGACAGCCACGTGCTTTTTTGACAGCTGTCATCCGCCATCTTTAATCCAGAGAGCACCGTGCTGCCCTCTTTAGATGTAAATTCGTCACCTGTCACCCGCAGTGCTGCCATCTCGGCGGGCCTAAACCTTAGTGCTACCAACTTAACCTCACTAGCGTGAGATAAACAAAGCCACGTGCAGCTGTCATCCGCCATCTTTAATCTATAGAGCACAGTGCTGCCCTCTTTAGCTACTTACCTTTGAAATGTGGTGGCGGATAATTTGAAAAATGCTTTTTTGACAGCAGCCATCTTGCATCGCAAACATCAGTGCTGCCCTCTTTAGCTAGATACCTGTGGTGGCAGACAATTCCACGTGACAGCAGCCATCTTTAATCAAGAGAGCACCGTGCTGCCCTCTATGTGGTGGCGGCAAATTCCACGTGCTCTTGTTTGGAAACAAACTCACGTGCTTTTTTGACAGCTACTACCCACCATCTTTAATCAACAGAGTATAGTGCTGCCCTCTATGTGGTGGCGGTAAATTCCACGTGCTCTTGTTTGGTAAACATAGCCACGTGCTTTTTTGACAGCTGTCATCCGCCATCTTTAATCAACAGAGCACCGTGCTGCGAGCAATTTCATCACCTATCACCCGCCTTTTTGACAGCCGTCATCCACCATCTTTAATCAACAGAGCACAGTGCTGCACTCTATGTGGTGGCGGCAATTTGAAAAAATCTATGTGCTCTTGTTGGGAAACAAAGCCACGTGCTTTTTTGACAGCTGTCATTCGCCATCTTTGAGCACTGTGCTGCGGGCAATTTCGTCAGCTGTCATCCGCCATCTTTAATCCAGAGAGAACAGTGCTGCACTCTATGTGGTGGTGGTAAATTCCACGTGCTTTACAAACCTATGCGCTTTTCTGACAGCTGTCATCCGCCATCTTTGAGAACAGTGCTGCCCTCTATGTAGCGGTGGCAAATTCCACGTGCTTTACAAACCTATGCGCTTTTCTGACAGCCGTCATCCGCCATCTTTGAGAACAGTGCTGCCCTCTATGTAGCGGTGGCAAATTCCAAGTGCTTTACAAACCTATGCGCTTTTCTGACAGCCGTCATCCGCCATCTTTGAGAACAGTGCTGCACTCTATGTGGCGGCGGTAAATTCTACGTGCTCTTGTTTGGAAACAAAGCTTTTAATCCAGAGAGAACAGTGCTGCCCCGGTGGCGGCAAATTCCACGTGCTTTACAAAGCTATGTGCTTTTTTGACAAAAAAAATTCTGCTCTCGAGATACTTACCGAACAAGACGATACTATACTTACGAAACTGCTCATCACCTTCTTTCTTCTTCTATGAGTAATAAACAAAAACTCTATCTTGCAAATAAGGAGTGGGAGGAAGGTAATACCTAACCTAAAATAAAAGAATATGCCAATTCTACATTATTTATTTACATCTTGTATGTACAAGTTTTATCTCGAATCATTTTACCCTAGTGATGTTTTGCGTACTTCTCGATGCAATTCTTGAATGTACAAGTTTAGACTTGCCGTACTACACTCTCAGCGTTCCTCTCTCGAATTGTGATGTAAGACAGCGTAACGTAAGTACACACACCTCTAGCATAATGTTTATGTAAAGTAGTACCTATCAATACTACTATGCCCCCAGGCTAGCGTGTTGGTAGAATTTGGAATGACAAACCGTTTACAATCATCGCTATTAAGGGCTACCTTACTAATTAAATGTGTGTACAACTGGTGCTTCTTGCTTCTAATGACAGACATTTGCTTATGCAAAACAGGTGGATTACTTTTAATGCAATTGTTATAGTTTTCAAAACTTAGCTGATTCTGAACGACATTCTTTTTAACCCCCTTCAATCTCTTTATTTGTAATTCATTTAAGAGTTTTATGCAATATGACTTGGATTTAGTACCTACAAATGAATCGATAATATTCCCAGCACATTCATCTTTCATTTTACCTAGAACCTTTTTGTTCACTAGCGGTAGATGATATTGATTATCTGCAGGATAGTTACTTGTATCAAACCTACCCAAGTCTGGCTTTATATCATTGTAATAGTCATCAGTTTTGATTTGATAAATAAACGAATCGGTATCTGTGTAGAGCAATTGCGCATTATGCGCGTACTTCTTCATCATATAATCGTAATGGAATTCATACATGAGTGTTTTAGCCAATTCAAGTACTGCAAAGCCGACGTAGGTAGGTTTGTCATACTTAACCTTGACACGATTCATCTGTATAATAACTAAATTCTCATGTATGATGGTGCAGCTGTGGAAATTTGGTTTACTTATGAAATAGTTAGCACCATACCTTTTCTTAATATTATCCCAGTTTGTAATCAATTTTACATCAACGCGTTTGACAACATTCTCCATAGTCTTACCAAACACACTGTTATTCATGAGCTTGTAGAAATCTTTTTCAAACTCGTTAACCGCATTCGTTCTTAAATTATTGTTCAGATCGATATATGGCTTTAGCCACGGTGACTGATTAAATTCTAGTACGCGATGAATTTTGGATAACTTCAAACCATGCTGCAAACACTGTTTTAAATTTCGGTAATGAATGATATACTTAGATTTATCGCATAAATTAGCAATGAGCATTTTCGTCGTTGATGCAATGTACGGGGGCTTCATATTTTCAGGGCAGAACGGTAGGTCATTATGAGAAGTGTGTAACTCTTTAGGATACTGTAAGTCAACTTCGAGGAAATAACCTTTATCAGCTTCATCGCCTAGGGCGTGTAGCTGTAAAGCATCAATTTCGCACTGCGTCAGCCAGCGGAAACCACTCACCGGTAGATGCTGACTCATCGCCCACCCATACTGATTATTAGCATCCAGATAAACGATATACTGAGATTCCTGACTAGAATCGAAACTCGGCATGTACTTATTATTAGCCCTCGAATATCGCCCGCTGCACTGACTCAGACCGCCTCGAATGGATGCTTTTATAAAGTGCACCATATCGATATCGGTTAGCAGTTCTAAATTCACACGCGTGTATTTTAACATCGCGTCCCAACTTAACCCAGGTGCAGTAAAATACTGACATGGGTCAAGGCTGTAGGTGTTCATGCAAACACAGCGAAAATTTTCAAAAACATCAGCTAACAAAAGTACATCTGTCTTTAAATATAAATCGGAGTATTCACCCAGCGTTTGAATGTGGAACTGCTCCCAGATATGTTGTGCATGTAAATAGTCATCATCACTAATATCTGCTGAATTCAGCGAGCTGTAAAAGGATTGTTTCGATGGTAAGGCACGTTCTTCGAGGCGGTCTAAGCAGTCGAGATATTCATAACAAAAAACACCCTTACGCCGAAGTAAATTAAACTGCGCTTCTTCGGGGAAAACGCGTCGAATTTCCGTAAATTGTTCAGGCTGTAAATGACTAGAAAGTTTATCGAGGCTACTCGCCATAAAGCGAAACGAGTCAAGGAATCTCAGTTTTATAGAATGCTCAGCATCTACTTTTACAGACTTTGCAAACGCAATGTACCGCTCTTTATTCTGAGGGATTATATCTACTTTTTCATCTGAAGCTCCAAATTGTGAAATGATGAAATGAGAGTCGTAACCAGATAAGTTATGAAAAATTACAGGGATGAATTTAGGAACTCTATACTTAAGATTACAGCTATAATGAGCGGCACATCTGTAGAAACCAGTTAAATGATCATGATCAAAAACTTTAGGGTCATTTTCGGAAAATTCCCCATCACAAATGCTACACTTTGTAGCACGTTCATGATCATTTAACTGAATGTCGGTGAGTGGCTTCATAGGAATATTACTATTCAGAATACGACCGAGACGAACTGCATCACTTTCAAGTCTTTCTAAAAATACTTTAGCAGCATCATGTCCTCGATACAGCTCTAACTTGTTAAGCGTACTATCGTAACTACACTTGATGTAATACGCGAAGCTATACGGGACATGCATGTGCGTAGTATTAGTGAAAGAGTTGTCAGGATTAGGTGAGCATGTGTTGCATGTCGTGAGGATGGCTTCAAAGTCTGCATAAATCACGAACGGTACCCACATCTGCTTGTGAAAATTCGTAAATTTTAAAACATTATTGCCTGTAGTAGGTATCTCTGTACGTACATGATTGCAGTCATTCTTGGAATGCTTCGTTAACTGGTCTTCAGTTCTAAAATACTGCAAGCATCCATCACATAGCCACTTTTTACACTTATCTTTTGACAACTGACTGCCAACAAGTCTACTCAGATTTTTAATCCAGCAAAAGTGGCTATTCTCACTGTTTTCAATATAGAGTAAATTAACATGAGTACTCTTCTTATGACATGTATAATACAGAGGACCTACTACAGACTTTTTCTCTACACCATACACATTAATACTAATGTTATTTAGTTCCTCAAAGCGCTTAATATCTTTTAACTGTACGGGAAATTCTATACTATCGAAATTTAGCTGCGTTGAATAGTGTGGATAGGATGATGTTCTATACGCTACATTCGATTTAGCAGGATTTAAAGCTGACATCACCGCCCATGCAAAACATGCTTCGTCATTGTTTCGGATGTTTACAACAGCTTTTCTTTGCTGAATCCATGTCGGCAGCTCAATGTGCGAAGATCCACGCATAGGATTGTACTTATTGATGTTAACTTCTAGATACATTATTTCAACTAAAGCCCACCCTGATTCCTTTTCCTGAAATTCCTCGCTCTTAGTTGAAATAATGTTAGAGACATCCCTAAGTACATCACCAAAATTAGTCGACTGACTTATGACAAAATTCTTCGTATTAAATGATTTAATGTCCGTTATTTCGGATTCATCCGTGCTTTTAATGTACAAGGCGAAAAGTTCAAAATTAACTTTAAATAATTTATGATTGGACAAAGATTTAGCAAGAAGCTGTTGTACATCCGGTTGAACGCAATTTAAAAAGTTTGAAGTGCTCTGAAACTTTTGACTGGTGCGAATTCGGTAACTAGCAATCCTACTTTTAAATGCTGTATTAATTTCCTCGATGTTTGCGTTACTACCACTTCTACACGCATTATTTTTATGCGCATTACTCCGTAAGTGCCCCTGAAAATGCGAAGATGGTACATCAGTGTTACAGTGCTCGCAGTGAATAGTTTGAAGTTCATGATTTTTTCTAGGTTTTTTACTACTAGTACTTTCTACAGCTACATCAGTAGCTGCACGCTTTTCCCCTACTACTACCTGAGGGCAAGTAGATATTTGATGTACCTCTGCTAAGTGATCCTCATATCGCTCTACGTTAGCGAAATACACACTACAAACTTTACATAAAGCTGATGTTATGCTAGGGTGTTTTGATTTCATATGGCGCGTGAAGTTATCACGCCTTGCAAACGTTACATTACATTCCTCGCAGCAGGGGGACATCTGTTCATGATTTTTTCTAGGTTTATTACTACTAGTACTTTCTACGGCTACATCAGTAGCTGCACGCTTTTTCCCTACTACTACCTGAGGGCGAGTAGATATTTGATGTGCCTCTGCTAAGTGATCCTCATATCGCTCTACGTTAGCGAAATACACACTACAAACTTTACATAAAGCAGATGTTATGCTAGGGTGTTTTGATTTCATATGGCGCATGAAGTTATCACGCCTTGCAAACGTTACATTACATTCCTCGCAGCAGGGGAACATCTGAAAAGAGAACGACCGATAGAGATTAGGTGAAAGTTACGGAAGAAACCAAGTTTCAACCCGTTGAGGTCAGACATAGCCATGTGTGCCTGTTTGAAATTATACCACGTCTATAGCGTGAGGATTAAAGAGAACAACTATTTATCAATACTCTAAAGTTACAATGTTTTAGAAGAAACCAGTTTTCAACCCGTTGAGGTCAGACATAGCTATGTGTGCGTGTTTGAAATTATACCACGTCTATAGTATGCGGGTTGAAGAGAACAACTATTTATGATTAGCTTAAAGTTACAATGTTTTAGAAGAAACCAAGTTTCAACCCGTTGAGGTCAGACATAGCCATGTGTGCCTGTTTGAAATTATACCCCGTCTATAGCGTGAGGATTAAAGAGAACAACTATTTATCAATACTCTAAAGTTACAATGTTTTAGAAGAAACCAATTTTCAGCCTGTTGAGGGCAGACATAGCTATGTGTACGTGTTTGAAATTATACCACGTCTATAGTATGAGGATTGAAGAGAACAACTATTTATCAATAGACTAAAGTTATGATGTTTTAGAAGAAACCAAGTTTCAACCCGTTGAGGATAGACATAGCTATGTGTACGTGTTTGAAATTATACCACGTCTATAGCGTGAGGATTAAAGAGAACAACTATTTATCAATACTCTAAAGTTACGGAAGAAACCAAGTTTCAGCCTGTTGAGGGCAGACATAGCTATACCTCGTCTATAGTATGCAAGAACAACTATTTATCAATAGACCAAAGTTACGATGTTCGGAAGAAACCAAGTTTCAGCCCGTTGAGGATAGACATAGCTATGTGCGCGTGTTTGAAATTATACCACGTCTATAGTATGCGGGTTGAAGAGAACAACTATTTATGATTAGCTTAAAGTTATAATGTTTTAGAAGAAACCAAGTTTCAGCCCGTTGAGGTCAGACATAGCTATGTGTGCACGTGTTTGAAATTATACCACGTCTATAGTATGCGGGTTGAAGAGAACAACTATTTATCAATTGCTTAAAGTTATTATGTTTTAGAAGAAACCAAGTTTCAACCTGTTGAGGGCAGACATAGCTATGTGTGCGTGTTTGAAATTATACCTCATCTATAGCGTGAGGATTAAAGAGAACAACTATTTATGATTAGCTTAAAGTTACGATGTTTTAGAAGAAACCAACTTTCAGCCTGTTGAGGATAGACATAGCTATGTGCACACCTCGTCTATAGCGTGAGGATTAAAGAGAACAACTATTTATCAATAGACTAAAGTAACGATGTTTTAGAAGAAACCAAGTTTCAACCCGTTGAGGTCAGACATAGCTATGTGTACGTGTTTGAAATTATACCACGTCTATAGCATGATGATTGAAGAGAACAACTATTTATCAATAGACTAAAGTTACGATGTTCGGAAGAAACCAACTTTCAACCCGTTGAGGTCAGACATAGCTATGTGTGCGTGTTTGAAATTATACCACGTCTATAGGATGCGGGTTGAAGAGAACAACTATTTATGATTAGCTTAAAGTTACAATGTTTTAGAAGAAACCAAGTTTCAACCCGTTGAGGTCAGACATAGCCATGTGTGCCTGTTTGAAATTATACCCCGTCTATAGCGTGAGGATTAAAGAGAACAACTATTTATCAATACTCTAAAGTTACAATGTTTTAGAAGAAACCAATTTTCAGCCTGTTGAGGGCAGACATAGCTATGTGCGCACCACGTCTATAGTATGCGGGTTGAAGAGAACAACTGTTTATGAATAGCTTAAAGTTACGATGTTTTAGAAGAAACCAAGTTTCAGCCTGTTGAGGGCGGACATAGCTATGTACGTACCTCGCGTGAGGATTAAAGAGAACAACTATTTATCAATAGACTAAAGTTACGATGTTTTAGAAGAAACCAAGTTTCAACGAATAGAGGTCAGACATACCTTAAAATCTTCGCGCTGCAAACTGTTACTCGGATGTATAAAATGCGTGCGTTCAAGCCTGAAACTCGAATGATAATATTCTGGTCGTACCTAAAAAAAAGAAGAAACATATATGAATGTAGTGTAGGGTGCATCATCTAACGTAATTATCTTTACAACTCAAAGTTCGAAAACATACCTTTAAAAAAAATGCACGTGCTGCAGGCTGTTACTGGGATGAATAAAATTGCGTACTTTCGAACGGTACCTAAAAAAAAGAATAAACATATATGAATGTAGATGTCTAGCGTAGAAGTTGCTTTGCAAAAAGTAACTAACAGTTCTACCTTACCTTAAGATAAAGGCTGAAGAATAATATTCACAGCAGACGGGAGATGTGTGTACGTACGTAATAAACGCATACAGAGAACTGTGAGCACTTCGCGCAGACTGCAGCGGCTAAATATTCTGCTTGTTACCGAGCGGATGTGAAAAAATCGCTGACAAACTGCGGGTACAGTCAGAACGAATGCAACAAGAGCCCTCCCTGTACTCCTGCAAGCTGACATATTCGAACCTCCTGTTGATGCCGAGGTGTCAGAATTTAAGAGTTCGAGCCTTGGAAAGTTAGCATGTGATCCTCGACTTCTCGAGGGTACATACGCGGTATTCCTTACCTGTAGGTATTGAGCTAAAGCTAGATCATGTAATGACGATCGCGCAGGCCCCCCCCCTCGCCTAGCATTTACGGCTTCTAGTTCGAACCCGCTATCTTCTGAAGTAGCGAGAATGATTGAAGAGTGTTGAGGGTGATTCATTCGTCGGATGGAGGCGTTAAGCTATGTGCAGGCTTCTTCTAGTCGGGGTACGCGATTCAAATCCTGGCAACTTATACCGTCGGGAAGGGCATCCGGCTAGATCATGCAATGACGATCACGCAGGTCCCTCACCTAGCATTTGCGGCTTCCAGTTCGAACCCGCTATCTTCCGAAGTAACGAGAATGATTGAAGAGTGTTGAGGGTGATTCATTTGTCAGATGGAGGCAAGAGCCCTCCCTGTACTCCTGCAAGCTGACGTATTCGAACCTCCTGTTGATGTCGAGGTGTCAGAATTTAAGAGTTCGAGCCTTGGAAAGTTAGCGTGTGATCCTCGACTTCTCGAGGGTACATACGCGGTATTCCTTACCTGTAGGTATTGAGCTAAAGCTAGATCATGTAATGACGATCGCGCAGCCCCCCCCCCTCGCCTAGCATTTACGGCTTCTAGTTCGAACCCGCTATCTTCTGAAGTAGCGAGAATGATTGAAGAGTGTTGAGGGTGATTCATTCGTCGGATGGAGGCGTTAAGCTATGTGCAGGCTTCTTCTAGTCGGGGTACGCGATTCAAATCCTGGCAACTTATACCGTCGGGAAGGGCATCCGGCTAGATCATGCAATGACGATCACGCAGGTCCCTCACCTAGCATTTGCGGCTTCCAGTTCGAACCCGCTATCTTCCGAAGTAACGAGAATGATTGAAGAGTGTTGAGGGTGATTCATTTGTCAGATGGAGGCAAGAGCCCTCCCTGTACTCCTGCAAGCTGACGTATTCGAACCTCCTGTTGATGTCGAGGTGTCAGAATTTAAGAGTTCGAGCCTTGGAAAGTTAGCGTGTGATCCTCGACTTCTCGAGGGTACATACGCGGTATTCCTTACCTGTAGGTATTGAGCTAAAGCTAGATCATGTAATGACGATCGCGCAGGCCCCCCCCTCGCCTAGCATTTACGGCTTCTAGTTCGAACCCGCTATCTTCTGAAGTAGCGAGAATGATTGAAGAGTGTTGAGGGTGATTCATTCGTCGGATGGAGGCGTTAAGCTATGTGCAGGCTTCTTCTAGTCGGGGTACGCGATTCAAATCCTGGCAACTTATACCGTCGGGAAGGGCATCCTGCTAGATCATGCAATGACGATCACGCAGGTCCCTCACCTAGCATTTGCGGCTTCCAGTTCGAACCCGCTATCTTCCGAAGTAGCGAGAATGATTGAAGAGTGTTGAGGGTGATTCATTTGTCAGATGGAGGCGTTAAGCTGGCTTCTTCGGTAGGAGTAGGCTATGTTGTAATGTTCGGAAGAAACCAAGTTTCAGCCTACTGAGGTCGGACATTGTCGTGAGTTTTACTAAGCTAAGTCTACATCTACCGTACCCCCTACCTGCTAGCAATAACACGAAACGCTGAGGTACCGAAATATACAAGTTCTACAAGCTGACGTACTTGTACTATGATTGAACTGGGGGAGGTTTGAGCTCAACTCGAGAAGCTGCTAATAATTTTAATGCGAACTGTACACGTG
Organism: Anabrus simplex; assembly: GCF_040414725.1. NCBI lineage: Eukaryota > Metazoa > Arthropoda > Insecta > Orthoptera > Tettigoniidae > Anabrus > Anabrus simplex. The sequence continues at coordinate 147,619,999 of NC_090269.1, read as the reverse complement.
TAGTGGACTCTGTACCCTGCTGAGGTAAACGCATTCCAGCGAGGAGCTAGCGAGCCGGATGCAGCTTGCGTGCGCGTGTGTGTGTGTGTGGGCATGCTATCCCAGAATATTTTTTCTTCGTTCTAGAGCCTGTTACCTTCCTGATGTAACAAGACTAGGATTTATTTTTTAGACTACACTTAGCTAGAAATAGCTACATGAAATATCGCAAGAATTTGTTGAGTTGCCCTTCCTGATGCAAACTACGAAGCTACGTATTAGGCGGAAAATTTTTGTCCGTTTTGCTCTACGATGCATCGTTTTCGAGATATTTAACATTTTGCATTTAAGCCTCCAAATTTAATGAATCGAACCTGCACGGTACGTTATACTCTCTACCATAGCTAGACCTGATCATGTTACGAAGACTCGCTTCAATACAAGCTAAAACAGAGCAAATGCCAAAGGGCCTAAGTAGGAACCGAACCGTTGATCCCATCATTAGACTATGATTTTCTTGTTCCTCATACTGCGAACCTAGGTATTAGGCAGAAAAATGTTGTCCGTTTTGCTCTACGGTGCACCGTTTTCGATATATTTAACATTTTGCATTTAAGCCCTAAATTTAATGAATCGAAATATCACGACACGTTAGCCTCTAAGCTAAGAGTAGCAACCATCTTGCGCAAGCACCCTTAAAGCGTCTCATAAGGAGTTATGTATAGCCGCCATCTTGTGTCCGCCATCTTGCGCAAGCATCCTTAGGGCGTCTCAAGCCATCTTGTGCAAGGACACTTAAGCCGTCCCATAAGAGCAGTCGCTATCTTGAGCAAGCATCCCTAGGGCATCTCATAAGGAGCCATGTATAACTACCATCTTGAGCAAGCATCCCAAGGGCGTCTCATAAGAACCTGTGTATAGCAGCCATCTTGCGTAAGCACCCTTAAGGAGTCATGTATAGCCACCATCTTATGCAATTAGCGTCGAGAGAGGGCTGCTGTAGAATTTTTCTTTTTAAATTATCCGCCACCACATTTCAAAGGTATCTAGCTAAAGATGGCAGCACTGCGGATGACAGGTGACGAATTTACATCTAAAGAGGGTAGCACGGTGCTCAAAGATGGCGGATGACAGCTGCACATGGCTATGTTTACCAAACAAGAGCACGTGGAATTTGCCACCGCTACATAGAGGGCAGCACTGTTCTCAAAGATGGCGGATGACAGCTGTCAGAAAAGCGCATAGGTTTGTAAAGCACGTGGAATTTACCACCACCACATAGAGTGCAGCACTGTTCTCTCTGGATTAAAGATGGCGGATGACAGCTGACGAAATTGCCCGCAGCACAGTGCTCAAAGATGGCGAATGACAGCTGTCAAAAAAGCACGTGGCTTTGTTTCCCAACAAGAGCACATAGATTTTTTCAAATTGCCGCCACCACATAGAGTGCAGCACTGTGCTCTGTTGATTAAAGATGGTGGATGACGGCTGTCAAAAAGGCGGGTGATAGGTGATGAAATTGCTCGCAGCACGGTGCTCTGTTGATTAAAGATGGCGGATGACAGCTGTCAAAAAAGCACGTGGCTATGTTTACCAAACAAGAGCACGTGGAATTTACCGCCACCACATAGAGGGCAGCACTATACTCTGTTGATTAAAGATGGTGGGTAGTAGCTGTCAAAAAAGCACGTGAGTTTGTTTCCAAACAAGAGCACGTGGAATTTGCCGCCACCACATAGAGGGCAGCACGGTGCTCTCTTGATTAAAGATGGCTGCTGTCACGTGGAATTGTCTGCCACCACAGGTATCTAGCTAAAGAGGGCAGCACTGATGTTTGCGATGCAAGATGGCTGCTGTCAAAAAAGCATTTTTCAAATTATCCGCCACCACATTTCAAAGGTAAGTAGCTAAAGAGGGCAGCACTGTGCTCTATAGATTAAAGATGGCGGATGACAGCTGCACGTGGCTTTGTTTATCTCACGCTAGTGAGGTTAAGTTGGTAGCACTAAGGTTTAGGCCCGCCGAGATGGCAGCACTGCGGGTGACAGGTGACGAATTTACATCTAAAGAGGGCAGCACGGTGCTCTCTGGATTAAAGATGGCGGATGACAGCTGTCAAAAAAGCACGTGGCTGTCAAAAAACACGTGGCTTTGTTTACCTCATGCTAGTTAGGTTAAGTTGGTACTACTAAGGTTTAGGCCCGTCAAGATGGCAGTACTGAGGTTAGCGATGCGTTGTTGTCTGTCAAAAAGCACGTAGCTGTCAAAAAACACGTGGCTGTCAAAAAGCACGTGGCTTTGTTTACCTCATGCTAGTTAGGTTAAGTTGGTACCACTAAGGTTTAGGCCCGTCAAGATGGCAGTACTGAGGTTTGCGATGCGTTGTTGTCTGTCAAAAAGCACGTGGCTTTGTTTACAAATCTGTCAAAAAGCACGTGGCTGTCAAAAAGCACGTGGCTTTGTTTACCTCGCGCTAGTGAGGTTAAGTTGGCACTACTGAGGTTTAGGCCCGTCAAGATGGTAGTACTGAGGTTAGCGATGCGTTGTTGTCTGTCAAAAAGCACGTGGCTGTCAAAAAACACGTGGCTTTGTTTACCTCATGCTAGTTAGGTTAAGTTGGCACTAGTGAGGTTTAGGCCCGTCAAGATGGCAGCAGTGAGGTTAGCGTTGCGTTGTTGTCGATGACAGCTGTCAAAAAGCACGTGGCTTTGTTTACAAATTCAAATTTCCCGCCAAAATTCAAATTTCCCGCGGGCGGCGGCGGCGGCGGCGGAGGAGGCGGCGGAGGAGGAGGCGTGCGGCGGCGGAGGTGCGGCAGAACTGTCCAATTATACCACTGGCTCTGACACCTTCTTTCCATCACTTTCGTGTCTTGACGGAAATGCTCACCTTGCTACTCACTCACACTCCCCAAATTGTCTGTGGAAAACTCAAGGTGCCTGTTCAGAAAGTGAATCTTCAGGCTCATCAAACATCCTAAACTTCTGAACTTATCCAGCATGTTGGCTACAATGGAAACAAAAATGTGGCTCCTTTTTGTTGTCCACGAACTTGTAACAACCGACTTGAGTGATACCCAAGCCTCCCTCGCATTGACTTTCATTTTTGATTCGAAATTTGAATCGAACATCACTTTTCGAATATCACGTCCAACAATCGTTACATTTCAGGAGGGATGTTTGCCGCGGTCGTGTTATATAATATATTCTCACAGATGTAGAGCTCTGCCAAAACAGGAAGTGGCTTGCGAACTGTCAGCTGTCTATAGCCTCCATGAAGTTTGCAAGCAGCATGTCGAATGTTTTGAACCGCATCAGTTTGATTTATCAATTTTGCTGCTGATAAATGAGGAAATTACTCACAGAGATATTTGAAACATTGTCCATCTTTGGGTAAGGCTTAACGAACTTTTTCATTAGGCCTAATTTTGATGTGTAGATGCGACAACGGAATATTTAACGGATCCACGAGGTTCGTACGCAAATGGAAGAAAAATAAGAATCAAGAGGGCTGTGATCTAACTGCCCATATACACCATAGACCAGTGATAATACCTTCGAATTTGCTACAGATTTAATTTCCTTAAGATTTAGTTTTCAAATCTAAAATAAATAAATAAATAAATAAATAAATAAATAAATAAATAAATAAATAAATAAATAAATAAATAAATAAATAAATAAATAAATAAATAAATAAATAAATAAATAAATAAAATAATTGTGGGCCATGCGGATATTGTATTCCATATTCGTATTCAGCACACTAAAAAATCACAAGAATGTGGCAAATTCATTTAAAACGTATTTTTATCGTTGGCCCGTGAATCTATAAATTATCGTTTGGTTTTGAAAATTGGTTGTTGGTGAATTGTTTGATGGTGTAAAAGCTAGAATAGGTACGGGCTAGCCTTCAGTAATATTACTTGCGTTGCACGTGTATGAGTGGTACAGATCGTAATATCTAGTCCGTTTTAATTTGGTGGACTCTTTGACGTAAATGGCATTTTGTTCCTATTATTTTGTTACACATAAAGCCTACTCTTTCCAGCCTTAATTAAAATCAACCAGTTACGTGCTTAACGAAATTGTTACAAAAATCGTTAACAAAATTGTGTTCATTGAAGTTATCTTTGACTCTAGTCTGAGTGGTAAGGCTAGAAGCAATCACATGCGTATATTATGGAAAGTAAATGGATTTTATAAGCTTCTCAGATATGCAGTAAAATAATGTTTAAAGACAATAATCACCCATATGCTTGTGACTCGTTGTCGTTTCGATGTGAAATTGGCAATAACACCAGAAATGATACTATATTACTATATTATGACTGAAAGCCAGAACGATAGGGCGAGTGAACGCGTGTCATTTTGTTCACAAATAAACGGGCTAATAAGTTTGTGAATAAGAAAGCCTGAAAATTTGCAACAAAAGTTTGGAAAATTGGATTTGACCGTCCAAATCCCATTTCCAACCACCATGTGTTATAAAGCTCTCTCTGAAATGGCGATTGTTTTTCATCCATGATGTATATCAATGAACAGAGAATCTTTCGGCCGACATCAGGGTACCATTGCGGCAGATTTGCGACAACTAAGGCGGAAGTCGGGCTGAGTGGCTCAGACGGTTAAGGCGCTGGATTTCTGAGCCCAAGCTGGTAGGTTCGATTCTCGTTCAGTCCGGTGGTATTTTGGAGGTGCTCAAATACTGTACGTCAGCCCCTGTCGGTAGATTTACTGGCACGTAAAATAATTCCTGCGGTACAAAATTCCTCCACCTCGGCGTCTCCGAAAAACGATAAAGTAGTTATAAATAAATCGCCTTGTAAATCCTTTAAGGGTTATGGCCCCCTGCAATACAGGGACAGTGTTCAGTTTAAATCATAAGGCGAGGAGGTCCTGAGGAGCATTATTATATTGGTTACTAGCCGTTACCCACGGCTTCGTTCGCGATAGTTTCGTAAACCACGTTTGTGGCATTGCCTTTTGGGGCTAAGATGACCAATTTACTGGCAAAGTTAGATATGGAACATGCGACATGGAACTTTACATGTGAGAAACAGTCCTCTTAAGTCGGAAAAAATATAGAAAGGGTTTCTTTATTTCTAAAGGGAATTCCCAGGGGCCGATGACCTTCGATGTTAGGCCCCTTCAAACAACAAGCATCATCAAAGGAAATTCCAAATACCAATTTTCACATCTGTAACATTTTAGTTTTTTAGATATAAGTATCCCAATAAAGAGAATTCAACCCCTTCTTCACTTATTTTCGATCTCTCTCTTAAGTTAATTTTCCGGAAACAAAAAGTACGTGTTTGTTTATTTTTAAAGGAGATTACAAAAACCAATTTTCACGTCTGTAACATGTTAAGTTTATGAGATATACTGTAGATATACTCATTTTAAAAACTGCCCAACTCCTTGGCTGAGTGGTCAGCGTTGAGGCCTTCGATTCACAGGGTTCCGGGTTCGATTTCGGGCTGAGTCGGGGAATTAAATCGCGTGTGATTAATTCTTCTCGTTCGGGGACAGGTTGTTTGTTTTTGTCCCAACACCCTCCTCTTCATATTCACTCAACACACCACTTTACCAAACCCAACAGGAACGCGCAATAGTAAAAGTGATGGGGGCATAGTAACGAGAAGTAAAAAGTGAAGTATAGTAAGTAAGTCAGGGGATAGTGTGCAAATATAATAAGTCTTTAAGAGGGGGTGTAAATGGAGTGCAATTTATACTGTTTATGAAATGAGAGGTAGTGGTATTAGTGGAGTTTAAGTGGCAGAAATTGATAATGAAGGGTGGTTGAAAGGTGACTGGAGTCTGGTCTTCAGTTTAAATGAGATTGGAATGGTGGTGGCTAAGAGTAAGTAAGTTAATGGTGGAATTATATTGTTAATTTTAAGTGATTATAATAATGAAGGATGGTTGAGATAGCGGATGGGAGGTGTATTGTTTTTGAAATGAATGGTGATTATAGTTAAATATATCAGAATTATTAGTGAAGGTAAGAGTGGTTATCATTAAGAGGTTGATTGGGTAGTATGTAAGAGTGATTAATTATTGAGTTTGGTGATATAATGAAGGGTGGCTAAGAGGTGGCTGGAGTTTGGTCTTTGAGTGATTAGAGGTACTGTTAAGAAGCTAAATATTGGTAGGTGGTGGAGTGCGTTTGTTAATTGTATTTGAGCTAAGAGTGAGTAAGGTATTTAATGTGTAATTTCATGTGGAGTTTCGATTGGAATTATTGGAATGGTAAGGCATTTGAATTGTAAGTGAAAGCATACTTGAAAATAAGGAAAGATAATGAGATTGAAAGGGAGGGAGTGGAATATATTAGATTAGATTGGTGGAGTATGGCTTGTAATTATTTGAATAGTAAGGAGTTAGAAAATGACGTTATAGTGAGTAACAAGAGGCAACGGGTTAGTAGAACAATGCACAAGGTAAAAACATGAGAAAAATAGAGGACACAGACTCAGCAGGTGACATAACGTTATGGCTGATTCAGCAAGATGTAGTAGGTCGTGAGTGAATATGTAATGACTCGCTGTGTCAGTCAGGAGAGGAAAGGTAGGGCATTACCCACTTATGGGTGGCCTTGCGCCTTGTTGCCGTACTGCCGTTAGTATTGTCATTTTGCCGATCATACTATTTTAATACATTGTATTTTGTTTCCTTACTTGCGCATGATTCTATTTTGTTTTTGCCGTTGCTTAAATTATGTTTTATTGTGACGTAATACCAGCGCGATCAGATCTCCAATAGGGGCTGGCCAGGGACCATTTTGTCGTGGTGAAGATTATTCATTCTACTTTACCCTATTTTGTTTGTTAATTGCTTATATAATTTAATTTAATCTAATTTTCTGTTAGTGTAATTATTTTGTTTGTTTGTTTGTTTGTTTGTTTGTTTGTTTGTTTGTTTGTTTGTTTGTTTGTTTGTGTATTTATTCAGTAAGTGGAGTTGAAAAAGCTTGTTTAGGTATCGGACATTACACAGGATCTGACAATAGAGGAAAACTCTGTATAGACTCATTGAATAAATTAAATTGAATTGCATCTCATCTTAGGAGGTGGAAAGTGTGGAAGGCTTCGAGTTCAAATTGTTCCTTCTTCGTTTTGAAGCAAATTCCCGTAAGGGTATTTCTGGAGACTTCCGAAAATTTTCCTTCTTGTTAGTGGGGTAAACTAATGTTGAGAAATGAGAAAATAAGTCTCGTCCACACCAGCTAGAATATACCTAATGCAGTAAAAGACTTCTTTAATAGACTGTCAAAAGGCATTAAGTAGGCAGTTATACTCCAAATGGGCACGATACTCTGAAATAGGCATTCATAGGCACAATAAAACCAACGAAGTATTTCTAAAGAGAGCCCAAAACGGATTTACATCTTGAAAGCCTACGTGTCCCTATACAGGAATAAAATATTCAACATCTCATCCTTACTTATCAGTAATAACATGTCCTCTTCCATGGTTAAATGGTTAGCGTGCTGGTCCTTGGACTCAGGGGTTCCGGGTTCGATTCCCGGCAGGGTCAGAAGTTTTAACCATCATTGGTTAATTGTGCTGGCACGGGGGCTGGGTGTATGTGTCGTCTTCATTATCCTTTCATCCTCATCACGACGCGCAGGTCGGCTGCGGGCGTTAAATCAAAAGACCTGCACCTTACGAGCCGAACATGTTCTCGGACATTCCCGGCATCAAAAGCCATACGCTATTTCATTTCAGTAATAACATTACTGTTGTTGGTCTGAGATAAGAGTTTTGTGTGTATCTGTACTCTATGATCGATCTCATCCCCCGCCAGTCACCCGGTCGTGTTAAGCCTATGAACATGAATATGAGCCGTTAAAATAAATTGAGACAATAATCCCTGGTCCATTCATGAAGCCTGTTCCAATACATAAATTTACATTGTTCATGGCAGTCGGCTGTCAAATGAAATTGATCGCCTCTACATCCATCTTCCTCCTACTAATGACTACCAGTTACCGTTGCTTCGCGCGCTAATTCACCCAATATTCAAGGCTCGCATCCATGTTTTCTGCTCTGTGGGCTCCAACCTAAGAGTTAAACTGCTTCTGTGGTCAAGAATGGAAACTACTGTTTTACCACGCCATGGAAAACTTTGCTGATGGTTTTGATTTCCCCTTGTGAGTGTCCACGGCATCACCCGCTTGTCGTAAAGGACGACTGAAGGGCCAACTTCCTGTTGTGAGAGTTTGTTAGTTGGAATAAGTTTGGAATTTGTAATATATTTTTAAATGCTATTTGTTCGGGGCGTCGATCTATAAAGATATTTTGCCCCATGTGATGTGAACCTGCGTGTAATTGGAGTGGAGGAAGTGTAGTGTGTTGAATGTGAAGAAAGGAACATTAAGGACGACACAAACACCCAGTCGCCAGGCCAGGGATAGTAATCATTTACAATTAAAAAGCCCTAACCCAGCCGAGAATTGAACCCGAGGCCGCCGGGTGACAGGCGGACGAGTTGCCGCGTACACCGCGGGACCGGACTGGAATTTGTAATACTATCAATACTAGTTGCGTGTGTTTGCGGTGGCTGGGGGCTCTCTCCCACAGGTTGTGGTCATTCGTGATCTGGGAGACGGAGGGGATTCTCTTCGTTGTCTTCGTGCATTCATAGGTGGTATGAAAATACAGAAGGAGTTATCTTGGACTCTATAACATGGTTAAGGTCTAGGAAATGTCTCAGAAGGCTAAGGTTGTACGTAGGCAAGTCTTTAGGTTGGCTCTATGGCGTTGTATGTCCAATAGCCGCTAGACGGCGTTGTCAGATCAGTACAGCTTGCGCTGTTGCGACGTAAATAATGTTCCGTAACCCGTTTTTTGTGGTCTGAGGGTGCACGAGAAGCGGAAATTCATAGAAGACTTTCAGCACAATACGCGGACAATGTTTTGCCACAGCGAAGTGTTTACCATTGGGTTGAACAGTTCAAAATGGGTCGCAAGGGCGTGAAGGATGAGGAAAGATCCGGGCGTTCATCTGCAGCCGTAACTGATGCCAATATAAAACAAGTAAGTGATATGATAGCCGGCCCCTGGTGTAGGAGTAGTGTGCCTGCATCTTACCAGGAGGCCACGGGTTCGATTCCCGGCCAGGTCGGGGATTTTTACCTGGACTTGAGGGCTGGTTCGAGGTCCACTCAGCCTACGTGATTAGAATTGAGGAGCTATCTGACGGTGAGATAGCGGCCCCGGTGTAGAAAGTCAAGAATAACGGCCGAGAGGATTCGTTGTGCTGCCCACACGACACCTCGTAATCTGCAGGCCTTCGGGCTGAGTAGCGGTCGCTTGGTAGGCCAAGGCCCTTCAAGGGCTGTAGTGCCATGGAGTTTGGTTTTTTAAGTGATATGATTCTGAGTGACTGTTCTATGAATTTCCGCTCCTGGTACGCCATACAGCCAACCTAAAGCAGAATTGCAAATACTTATTTATTTGCCCTCGTATTGGGTGCGTTATATATATTTAAACATTTCCGTAATTGGAGTATATTTGTTATTTTGTAGTATTCACTAAAACTAACTCCATGTAATTTTTTTTTTTTTTTTTTTTACAATTGGCTTTGCGTCGCACCGACATATATGGGTCTTATGGCGACGCAATGTAATATTTGGATTATAATAAACGAATACTGTCTCCTCAGTTGGTGGTCGCCCGTGACTGAGCGAGAAGTGTATTCATTCATTCATTCTTCTCCCAGAACTACTTCATCATTTCTTCCTCCGTGGCCAAATGTTCTTAGCCCTTTCTTCTTTCTTTTCGACGTTTCCGAAAACCATAAACGTACTATGGTCGTGTGCATGAGGGGTAAGCATGGGCTTCTGCGCACGTGCCAATCGTAAGTCTCAAGCCCTGACAATGAACATCGGTTCCGTCCGCGGTGATTCTTGTGAACTAAGGTGCTGCGGTGTTGAAATTAGTTACACATTTACTGTAAGTACTGCGTACTGAACTGTTTAATACTGCTCACGCTTCTCTTTCAGAGAGCTCGCGTTGTCTATCACAACTGATGTTTGTGCCGTACCTGCAAGCTGCCGCGACTTGTCGTGAGACGCGAATAGGACTTAGGGGGACGTTAAACCAATAATATTACTATTACTTCGCTTTTTCGGGAACCTTTTGAATTTATCAATCCTACCTCGAAACATATCTCTGTTCCAGATCTCCTTTGGATTGATGCCAACTTCCTCTGTGTTCTTTCTTATACCATTTTGTAGTTGTACTATTATTATTATTATTATTATTATTATTATTATTATTATTATTATTATTATTATTATTATTATTATTGTACCGGGCGGTACACCTGCACGCCGCTAATTCAAATATTGCGCCAATTGAAATTTCTCTACTGAAGAAACTTGGAACTTTAACTACTGAACTAATTCCACGGTTATTCAGAAGATGTCACTGAGTGTTTTTTATTTGCCTTTGGTTTTTCAACGATTAAGAGGTGTGGACAATCTCTAACAGATGTCTCTACCCAAAACTATGGTAACACACTCTGGTGCAATGGAATGAACTTTCTTGAAGAAATATTGTATTCCTAAGTTTTATTTTTACTAAATTTTGTTCTGTGGTTTGTGGGTTGGCAATATAAATCCTTTCCTTCCGCCCGTTTTGAATGTAACCAATGAGAAATTTATGTAATTAATTTTCCACCAATAAGGTGTTTCTTCCTCGTCTTGTGTATTAGTTTTTGCTGTTATCCAATAAAAGCGAAAGGGTGTGTGTACTCATTCCTGAAAGGTCTCGAATGTTCCACGAGAGTATATAAACTGCTGATTTTCTAGTCTCGGTGCCACTTCAGTAACATCTAACTTAGTGTGTGTGGAAAATATAGCAGGGGGCGGGAAGCGCCTATTTCTTCAAGCAGCAGTTCTTCTACAAGGTTAACATCTTCATTTCTTGCTAGCTCAGCAGTTTAACTCTCGGGGAGGGTTCGAAACCTTTAGTATGTAACCTACCTTTTTAAAATGTAAATTCTTTTCTGTCTATGTAAAATCTATAAATTATAAATCTATAAATTACTGTAAAGCGGGGATAGAGAGTGCTTTACCCTCTCGAACTCCCCTTCATTTGGAAATTGAGGTGACTACGTTTTCATAACCGTTTCTTCTCTTCCTTAAAATATTAACGTTTCTCATACAGGTCACCTCCTTAGCTTGGGATTAGCCCCTGTGTTTTGGCCTAGAGCCACTTAGGTTTTAAAAGTGTATTTAGGAGTTCAAGTTCACGTCTCCAATCTCATCTGTACTTTGGGCCAGTAACTTAACCAGATGTTTTGTTTTGTTCATGTGAAGGCCCCGTAGGTTGGGTATTAATTACCCCTGTTTCCTTGTATGTCTTAAGGGCAGATAGAAATGAAGTTTGTTGTAGCCTTTGATAGGCTTGTAAAATTGAGAGCGGATCTGCTCTTTTTCTTAACATTGTAATTAGGAGCAAGTGCTCCTCGTACTTAGGGGTTTTCTGCCCTTTAGCAATTGTGGTTGTGAGCTGAGAGCTCAGGAATTAAACTTGGGGCTCGAAGCCCAAATCTTGTAACAAACTGTAATTTGTTAATTTATTGATCTGCTACTTGGTACCTGTTATACTCTGTTAATTGTTGATTTTGAAAAGAAAATATAACCTTTGTTAAAGTTTTAAATTAACTTTAATTTTGTAGTTGAGACCTATTTCAGCCCGCACCTTCTTTCACCTCTAACTACCACGGATATCTCCGTAACAATAATAATAATAATAATTATTATTATTATAACATGGAGAAGGCACTCACTAGACTTAGGCAGTACTTTAAACGTCTACTTATAGTGACTTCTTGTGGAGGTATTCTGAATTCTATATCAGTATGAAGTTCTCAAGGCTACGTACATATAATACTTCTCAGTTCCCTAGGAACCTATCTTGAAATTTTCGTTAATAAAAAATGTAATAGGTAGGTGTTGGTAACCCTTCCTCTTTGATCACTTAGTCCGCCACTATAAAAGGAAGTGTCAGTTGCCTGCTAAAGATGATCTTGACTGGGATCAACGGACGAGGTTTTCACATCACTTAAGGTAGCTGGCGTGCTGGGGCAACAAGTAAGGCAGGCTTCTCATCCTAAACTATGTGGCTCTAAGAGATTCCACTGGCATTGAGAAGATAACAGCGTTCCCTTAGAATATACAGTTTAGGGTCGTGCCGTACTTACTTCCGTTTAAAGGTAAGAAATTTATTAATTTACCTTATTTTTCTATCATGTAGGATTTTCTAACACTTTCGAGCTCCGAATGTTATTGCTCTAAGGGGGCATAATGTCTTAGAAGGAAGCACGAGCGTGGACCCTCGTTTTCCATTTCTCAGTTTTCTTTCTTGTGACTACGTTTTTCTAAATTTAATTACAGATTTCACTTTTCGGTCGTTAATTTTCCTACCTCCTAATCATAACGTGGTATGTGGTTATCATCTGTATTACTGGTTCTTTTGATCCATTATGTATTATTCTAATACTAGGTCATAGGGTCACTGCGTGCTTTTCAGCATCCCCGCTCTTTTTATGTGTGTTGGCCTGTTTTCCAAATCGTTCTGATCTTTTGGATTTTAACTTGTTCGTGGCTTAATTTGTAGTATGAGCTTAGCTCCTGATCAGCTGATAATTTTTTCCGTTCATATGTGTATTTTCGTTGGCTTTCGCTGCCCTTTTATTTGCAAGGAATGTTCTACTCTTGAGAACTGTCGCACTGTTGTAAAGTCACCATTCTTATTGCTCATTGTTTTAAGTGTGATAGCAGTGGCCTGCACTGAACCCCAGCACTGCTGGGGCAAAGAATTTTGTATTTACATTATATTATTCCTTATGCCTTTGCTGGCAGGACCTAGTGTTTACAGTGCACTATGTCTTCTGGTATAGGCTAGAGCAATTTTGTTACTTTCATTGATCTGTCTCTGTCTTATCCTTGGTTTTGACAATATAAAAGTGACTGAGGTATGAGCGATGCTAGTAATGCCATTTCTTGTGCAGCCAGTCCCTGCTATGAATGGTGTGAAAATGTTGCTCATAGGGTCGGTTGGTGCAAACATTTCAGTGGGCTTGGCAGACAGATAAGTAATTGCAACTTCTGGCTCGGCGAGGAAAGCAACGGGAAACTACCTCACCCCTCATTTCCCTAGTGCGCCTCTTCAGTAATACCTAGGTCATCTATGACAGCTGATGGCGGAGCTGTTGAGGATCCAACTAGCCTTAGGGCTGAAAACTGAACATACATGTTATTCCTTAGAACGTTACTTTATCGAGTTAAAAAAACTGCAAACAGCTAAGTCAAGGCAAGTACATCTGTTATCGCAGTTTCTATGCCGGCGCAAAACCAGTCCATGTCTGTCCAGAGAGCTGGGTTCCTTTGCCGGTGCGAAAGAGAGCTACCCCAGCGAAATTCAAGTCGCTTTGTTTATGTATGAGCTTTAAGCCTGCTTTCCTTCGGGAGGCGGGGTGATAGCTGTTGGCTTCACTCGAGATTCACTGAGTCTTACGGCGGGGAAGCAGCTAGCTTGCGTACATGTTAGTTGTAATAGCTAAAACTCGAAGTGTTCAGCGCCACACACCAGAAGCTACAAGAAAACGCAGTATAGCCATTTGCACCTACTCTTGCTAATAAAAATAGCCATTTTCTGAAATCAGTTGTAATAAAAGTAGCCTATTTATTTTATTTTGGAATTTCGACATGTATGAAGTTTTTGGGAGCTATTCATTGATGGCTAGTGTAGAAGAAGTTTTATGATACACGCGGAAAAATACGTAATTATTTTGCCCAGCATGAATGCTTAGCCAAGTACAAACTGTTTTGTATTGTTCTGTACGAGTGGAATTGCTTCTTTTTTTTTTTTTTTTTTAAGTTTGCAGCTGGCGTAACGAATGTGTTCACCGCACACCACTGGGTGACAGATCACCATTGTTAAACAATTGTTTCTTGTTAAAGGAAAAGAATCAAAAAGATAGGAAAAAGAGAGTAAGATAGTAGTAGGAGTAGCAGTAGTAGTGGTAGTATTTTACGAGGATATTGTGTTTTATGTAGATACTGCTTGTGAGGACGTAGGAACCCTGTGTTTGTACAGTCGAGGCGATAGAAGCCTTTGCAGATTATTCCACCTTCTATTCATCCCAGTTAATCCAATTCCCAACGCTCACGGAGACGTTCCCTCTCCTGTGTTTCTTCATGTCAAACTGCTGTAACGCGATTTCCGGGGCGCCTTTGATTCACGACGTCTTGCTCCTCCATAAGCTGCCTGCAGCATTTCGTTCTTACATGAATATAGCTGACGGTCCTTCGTACCGCCAGGGAGCAAGAGTTTCATGTTTGTTCTGATGAGGTGGAGCGTTGAGAATATGTTATACGTAGGGAGTGGATGTTGATGACCTGAAAATTCACTGAAAATGATTTTAAAAATGCCCTCAAATTAATTGAAAAATACTATAACATAAGTAAAAGATGTCTCTATAATGATTGTCCAAACTGAATTCTGATGACCACGAACCTACTACTCCCACGTAACGCTTTCCAGGTGGTGGATAGGGGGGGGGGGTTCCTAACCGGCTTGCCGGCGGACTTGAGGGAAATAAAATACGTCTTGCGGACCAACCACACAACCTCCTGTTGGTGGGAGACGTAGACGAAGAATACACCCACGGTATTGCCTGCCTGTCGTAAGAGGTGACTAAAAGGGGCAACCAAGGGACGATCGAATTAGCACCATGAAACTACTTGTAATTAGTACCATTGTGGGAGAAACAGCATGGGTGCGTTGCCCGTGATTAGTACCACTGTATGAGCGACACCGTGGGTCTGCGTTGCCAGTAACTGCAGTGTGAGAAACACCACATGTCTGCGTTACATGTGCGTATTACATTGCCTGTGAGTAGTACCATAATGTGTCCAATACCGCAAGTCTACGTTACTTTTGATTAGTACCGCAAAATGACAAATTCCATGGTTCTACTTTATTAGGAGCCGATTACTTGGATATTAGGCCATTTAAACAACAATCATCATCATCATAACCTCTATAATATTTGACAAAACTGAATACTGATTTAATTTCGTGTGGCTATTTCTAGCCGGGCAGCATCTGCCATGTCTGGGTAACTGCGTGTTATTGTGGTGGAGGATAGTGTTATGTGTGGTATGTGAGTTGCAGGGATGTTGGGGACAGCACAAACACCCAGCCCCCGAACCATTGGAATTAACCAATGAAGGTTAAAATCCCCGACCCGGCCGGGAATCGAACCCGGGACCCTCTGCACCGAAGGCCAGTACGCTGACCGTTCAGCCAACGAGTCGCACAACTGAATTCTGATGACTCTGTAACAAGGAATACGTTTCTGGTCTATTCACTGCACAGAAATAATTATCTCCTAATTTACTTGCAAATGTACTATGAGTGGCGAAACGTCGTGGGAGGACACTGAATGTGATATTAATAACGAGTTTCTCCTCTGCGAGCTTTCAAAACGGCAGAAACATCGAATCTACGAGGTGTTGGAATCGTTCTGGAGGGATCTGGACTCAAGTATCTTGCAGTGCTGCCCACAATTGGTGTTGTGTGGTTGATGCGGGGTTCATGGAGCGTACACCGGCATCGACAGCATCCCATAAATGCTCGATTGGATTAAGGTCAGGGGATCTGGAGGGCCAACCCATGGTCGTAACTTCACTGGAGTGTTCCTCCAACCACCTGCGTGCAACCACAGAGCGGTAACATGGCACATTGTCCTGTTGAAACATGGCATTTCCATCAGGGTACCCGAGGGCCAGAAAGGGATGCGGATGTTCTGAAAGAATGTCCACATAAAATGCACCTGTCAGCCTCCCTGAAGCCGGACAATGAGGTCTAATTTCGGCCACGAGAACACCGCCCAGTCCAGAAATGAACCACCTCCCACCTCGACACAACCTTGTTAACACCCAGGATCCATAGTTTCATGGGACATACGTCACAGTCTCACGCGCCAATCAGCTCGATACAACTGGAACCGGGATTCATCAGACCACACCACACGCCGCCACTGTTCCACGGTCCATTACCGATGTTCGCTGGTGTATACACGTCGTTGAGCTCTGTGTCGAGGTGTCAGCAAAGGGACACGAGTTGGTCATCTGCTGGTGAAGCCTATGCGGTGGAGTTGCCTCCATACACAGTCCTGGTAGAAATGGGTTCCTGACTCCTGACATTCAACTGTGTGGCGATCTGACTCACGGTAGACCGTCGAGCACCCAGTATGGTTCTGCGGAGGCGACGTAATGTCCGTTCGTTAATCACCTGTGGTCTTCCCGTGCGGCGGTTTACGCAGGTGTAACATTCTCTCTGCGATATTGAATATCCACCCTCGACATTGTGGACCGCGGAAACCCGAATTCGCGCGTAATCTCCGCAGTGCTATGACCCATGCGCCGTGCGCCAATGATCATCCCACGTTCAAAGTCGGTTAACTCGCGACGTGTTGCCGTCTTCACGACTCAGATGTCTGTGACAGACTGCTCAGCTACCCTGAAGCTAACCGCAACGCTCGGGGGCCATACACGGCACATTTTCTAATGGGACATCCCTTACCGTGACTTTTGGCCACTCAGTGTATCTAAACATAGACATAATGATTTGCATTCACTTGATTCACTGTTCAAAGGTATCATCATATGCACCGGTCCAAAATAATTAGTTTTCATTTCACTTCTCTAACTTGTGAACCACGTGCACCCCTTGCTTCCACTAAATAACTATGAACTTGCTTGCCTCGGCAACATAAAATAGTGTTTGAAATTAACTGCTTTCTGTAAAAAAAAAAAGAATTTGAAAACTATAAGCTCGTATTCGCCCCAGATTAACGATACGGTTAGCGAAAAAATATAATGGAGGAAGGACTGATCCCTGCGGTACACCACATTTTATTCATTCCCATATGAAGATGATACTTAATATCCCTGTGTAATATGTATCTATTCTGTCATTCACATCGCAATAAGAAACCTAGACGGTTGAGGTGCAGGCCTTCTGACCCGAATTTCTTAGGTTCGATCCTGGCTCAGTGCGGTGGTATTTGAAAGTGCTCAAATTCGTAAGCCTCGTGTGGGTAGATTTAATGGCAAGTAAGAGAAATCCTCCGGGAGGAAATTACGGCACCTCGGCGTCTCCGAAAACAATACAAGTAGTTTGTGGTACGTAAAGCCAATAATAGCAGTAGTAACTGTTACGGTTAGGTAGTTTTGCTGCTGCGTTGGTATTAGCGGCACTTGTTACAAAACGGATACCGTTAGATTGTCCTTGAGTGGGCGAGTTGGCCGCGCGGTTAGGGCCGCGCAGTTGTGAGCTTGCATCCGGGAGATAGTGGGTTCGAGTCCTACTGTCGGCAGCCGTGAAGAAGCTTTTCCTTGGTTTCCCATTTTCACATCAGGCAAATGGTGGGGCTGTACCTTAATTAAGGCCACGGTCACTTCCTTCCCACTCCTAGCCCCTTTCCTGTCTCATCGTCGCCGTAAAACCTGTCTATGTCGGTGTGACGTAAAACAAGTTGTAATTAAAAAATAAGATTGTCCTTGACAAGAACAGTTCGTTTGCAGAACGGTGAGTATACCAACCCCCTACTCTATTGTATTCCAGTAGCCAAAAATGTGGAAGGATAAGAAAGAACAAGGCAAGGATTATCTCTTTTCTTTTATTTACCTCCGAACTGAGGAGACGAAATGGTTAATCGCAAAGTAATGATAATTTTAGAACGGCATTTACCTAAAATTCAATCATGTGCTCATACGCATTATATGTATAGAAACGTAACGAAAGCGGACAAACAAACTTGATTTTAAGCCATAAGCCAACACATCATGGGAAATGTGATGGGAATATTCCGAAAAATTTCAAATTCATTTTTTTCTTTCGAGAAAAAGCTACCGGTAGTGCGTACCGCCACAGCATAACCCCTTAGTCCTAAATTCCGTAAAATGGCACATATTAAATTCCACTTTCATACTGTATAACAATATTTCATGGTTGTAATGATTCAAATGACATTAAACGTTTTCTCGCTTTTCGCAAAACTTTACTTCTCTGGTTCTTGCAAACATTTCTTCAGATTGCACAAATTAAATATACAGTACCTAAGAAAAAAAAAAAAAAATTAAGATCACCAGCGAAAAACCGTTAATGAACTTCTAGTCCTACATTTACAGAAGGTCGTTTGGGATCTCAGGGGACGATGTTTGAATGTCTCCACCAACGATCGTGCTCAGCATTTCTAGCCATAGCCGAGCAATGTAATTTCCATTGCAGCAGACTTTTTCGCAGAGCTAGCATGTCTATCTCATCCCAATCCTGCTGACACGTTTTTTTACGAGTCGAAATGCACAGAATTGACCCATCGGGTGCCGTCATCGGAATGCCAGTAAAAGGAATTGCACGGATTCCAGTTTCCATCTCCATTCTAAGAACATATCAGTCGATCGAGATGTGTGGCTGGATGCTATCTTGATGTACGCATACCTAATTTTTCACCCTTCCATACAGTGCTGGGATAACTGTGTTGTAAATGGATGTTAAAACCTGTTGCTGATAGGACGTAGAGTTCACCTTCACATTATTAGCGACACGGCGAATAGTTAACTTGACATTGTAGCAGTATCCAGCGATGATCATGAAACTCCTCGGAAAACTTTCCTGGCATTCTTTATGCAATTCTTTATACAACAGCTTGTGAACTCGGCGCTTATGCCGCTTTTCTAATTGCATACCCTTGTTGATTATGGTGTTAACTGTTGAAAGAGACATCCCCGAACTTTCGGGGTCAGGCTTTCCACCTGAGACCAGGGTATTCAGTTTCCTCAGCACTTCTGGCGTACGGCTGGCGGCTGGTTGTGGATTTGCTTGGTTTTTCCACTCTGGAATTATGCCTTTTTTATTCAATGCAGCACTGATCCCGTTCTATGGTATCAAGATATCACGCTTCTTGCACATTCCTTGTATTACAAAATAGCTATATTTGGCATCGGAAAGGGCTGTTAGGTAGCCCTCCCAGTGAGGGTCAGCCCGCTTCTGTATCGTTGCTGCTAATGTCACGAAACTTTACACACATGTTCTCATTACTGACGTGAATCACCGCTCTCCGTTTTGATGTGCTCAAGTTGATAACAGTGCCGGCAGCGGCCTTGAAACTCGTCACCAGAGATCCTGAAGGACCTTTTGTGTGGTACGAATTGCTGTGCAAATACTTTTTGGCTTATTCATGTTGATATATATATACAGTAACTTATGATCAAGAACCGTTGAAAAATCGAATTAAGTTTATGAGTTACAACTTTTGAAAATTTTGAGAACCTACTGTATAAGAGTACCCCATTCTAGGGTGTGTCCGGCTCCATGGCTAAATGGTTAGCGTGTTGGCTTTTGGTCACAGGGGTCGCGGGTTCGATTCCCGTCAGGATCTGGAATTTTAACCATAATTGGTTAATTTCGCTGGCACGGGGGCTGGGTGTACGTGTCGTCTTCGTCATCATGTCATCCTCATCACGACGCGCAGGTCGCCTACGGGTGTCAAATCAAAAGACCTGCATCTGGCGAGCCGAACTTGTCTTCAGACACTCCCGGCACTAAAAGCCATACGCCATTTCATTTTTTAAACTCTTGGGTGTAAAGGCCACGCAGATGATTAAACTAAAGCAGGTATTATAGCTACATTTTCACGACTCGCACTTTCCAGTTCAGACAGTGACTGTAACCTCAAAGATAAGACGCCAGTCAGGGATAATTCTCAATCTGTAATATGTATCGGCCGCTGCGATCTGTTGAGCGAAATGTGTACTATGTGAAGAGTGCCAGTTTGGTGATGGTAGCTCCTTCCAAAGATTTTTAGAGCATTTCTAAATACGGTGTTAGTTTTTATTATTTAAAAGTGAAATTTCAAAAAGAACATCCCCTGAAATAAATTGCCATATGATACTTCCATCTCTCGGCCTTTATGCCAATATACGGTCTACTGGATATTATTGAGAAAAAATGTAAATAGTTTGGTGAACAGGATGGCCTTTATACACAAATGTGGGATATATTTTATAGGTTCATCAAATATTTGAAAAATTATAACTTGGGCGAGGCTTTATAGGCACTAAAAATACTCAAATAGGCAACAAATATACACTTAAAAATCGCAAAATAGACACAAAAATGGCAAACATAGGCACTAAAAACCAACTCAATTATACCATCTGCTTAGCATTTAAAATTTCGCAGCATATGTGAATCATACCACTTCGTTCTCAGCTAAAGGTTTTGCGCCAAGAGGCAAGTCGTCACCAAGACCAGGAAGAGGTACAAGTAATAATAATAATGCAACTGAAAATACGAATGTCTCTTCCACACAATAATTACCTGATTTTGATTCTCCACTTTTCGAACCAAGGTTCGAGAAGGGAGACAGGATAGTTCAGACGAGTCTTAATAATAATAATAATAATAATAATAATAATAATAATAATAATAATAATAATAATAATAATAATAATAATGTTATTTGTTTTACGTCCCACTAACTACTCTTTTATGGTTTTCGGAGACGCCGAGGTGCCGGAATTTAGTCCCACAGGAGTTCTTTTACGTGCCAGTAAATCTACCGACACGAGGCTGACGGTATTTGAGCACCTTCAAATACCACCGGACTGAGCCAGGATCGAACCTGCCAAGTTGGTGTCAGAAGGCCAGCGCCTTAACCGTCTGAACCACTCAGCCCGGCCAGATGAGTCTTAGTCAGCACATCATACAATGTACAGCCAGATATTGTTCGAAATTTTGAGCAGTAAAACTTTGCCTGTTGTCGGCTAATATATTTTTGAATTGACAAAATGACCTTTCCGCTTCAAGTGAGGTCAAGGGACAGTATGCAAGAGCAGCTAGCTCTGCTGGGGTGTAACCTGGTCGTAGTGCTACGTCTTAAGAACAGCAGCAATGGCCAAAGCATCCTTCCAGCCGGGATTTCTCTGCGTTATACTAATCTCATCTCCTGTCGCTCCATTAAGGTTAGCAGTGGTCGCGTCCACTTCATGAACAATCCCTACAGCCGTCATAAGAGGTAATTTTCTGTCTTCCAGCTGCTTTACTTTGGAAGGTAGATATTCAAATTTGGAAGGATTGCATGTGAGACCGCTGATAATGTTGCGGTTGGCCAGGGTGCAGGTTCAAGGCTAGCTCGCTCCAAGCAGAAAGAGCGCTGTTGTCCTTTAATCACATTTAAGTGCATATCTTTGGTAGCTACCTGCAAAGAAAGCTAACAAACTAGAGATGGGAAAATACCATTTAAAAACTTAGTATTTGTCGTTTTAGGCACTACACGGGTAAATATCTTCAAAATAGACATTAATTCACTAAATAGGCATTTTGGCGCAATAAAACCCATGTATTTCCTTCACAAATTGACTCAAGCAGATTTTAGACTTATGAGCCTACAATTTTGGGTTGAGGATAAAAGTAGACATTTATGACGAATTCCTAGCCTTAACTATAACTTTCAAACTTCGTTCGATATTTCAACAGTTGTTTCTCAACACGAATAAGCCACAACATATTTTGGAGACCAATTTGTACTGTGAATGTAGAATTTTTCGTTTGTAGTGTTAACTCCTGTTAGGTACTGTAGGTATTCAGGTTATGAAGGTAATATTTCAACATGGGCCACATCGATGTCTGGAAATTTGCTTGCCTTCTCTATTTAAAAAATACAGTGCCTATGGAGTGTAGACTGCCTTTCCGCTGTAGTAATAGGCCGTTACTTTTCATCGAGGTCCACTTGGCGAGTGCTGGATATCGATTACAGGACTAAAACATCCCCTTCTCTATTGACGAATGGCAGGCTCCATCTCTTGATAGCTCCCTGCTGTTTCCTCCAGAGGCGTACAGCGTATTTGTTCGATCCAGGTGAAACTTCCAGGTAGACCTCTTCCGTATGTTACAGGATCACTGAAGACAGATTGCACGATCGGGATCTGTAAATGGCAATATCGTAGGCTCTTAAAATGACAGCATCAACAGGGATACGAAGTAATGATGCACAATTTTTAAGAACATAATGGGTAAAAGGATGAGGGCTGTTGAACATTTATCTTGAGGGAAAGTCTTATAAATGCTAACAGACTAAAGTTGAGTAGTAAATTATAGCACTAGATACTTTTTGACGTAGAGTATTGGGTCCCCCGAGAGAATGTTAATAACAGGCACAGTTCGAAAAGAGTCAAACACGTTTTTAAATTTGCTATTTAGTACACTTCTTGTAATCGTGGACCACAACTAATTATCCAGTGACGTAGGTTGTTGTAGTGATTGTTGAGCGAGCATTGTAAGCACCTTTAAAATGCGAGTTCTGCGTAGATGAAGCAGGAGGCCGTGAAGGACGGGAAAACGAAAGGCTCTCATAGTGCCCGTATAAAGTAGGGACGGATTTGTGAATATACTTCAGAATGTATGGATTGTTTGTCATGTCATTCATACATATATACTAAAGGCAAGGCCTTGTCGCTGCAACCACATTTGTCTCTCCTCTGCTGAGCGTTTCAGGTCAACATATTTTTTCAAATTCAGCCTGTCCATGACGGAATCCAGGTACTTCCTCCTCGGCCTTCCTCTTCCCTTCTTACCCAGAACTTTTCCTTCCAGCAGAGTCGTGAGGAATGTGTTATGTTGAAGTGTGTGGCCAAGGACTTTGGTTCCTCTTTTCTATAGTTGTCATGTACTGAAAGAAAATAAAGTGAATACTTTTCACTGTAGAAGACAAACGCTCTGCTGCGTTTGTTTGGTGCAGAGACGTACGCTCCCACCCACAGTGAAATGAAATGAATATCCACAGACTGTTTCCAGTCATTCGACTGGGTCAGGAATGGAATGAATGAAGCCCCATCTAGCGGTGACGATAGGAATTGTGCCGGCTGCCGAAGCTTGTCGCACTCCTCTGGGGCAATGATTAATTTGACAGATGAAATGTTAATAGAGAGTGCTGCTGGAATGAAAGATGAGAGGGGAAAACCGGTGTACCCGGAGAAAAACCTGTCCCGCTTCCGCTGTGTCTAGTACAAATCTCACATGGAGTGACCGCGATTTGAACCACGGGACCCGGCGGTGAGAGGCCGACGCGCTACTGCCTGAGCCACAGAGGCTTCCCACTCATAGTATTTTACGTCAATTCAGTGATGCGATATAGTTTTCAGTCGATATTTAAGTATTTTCAAATGAAATACTGCTTCAGTAGCGGTAAATGGTTTCAACGTCGTAAAGGAAAAAGGAATTGTGGGAAGAACTTGAAAGAGCTGAGAGGTAATACCGAAGATAAACATTTAGGAAAACGGGAGAAGGAAAGAAAAGTACCGCAATAGTATCTGACGGGTTTCTTTAACGCGTGGCTTCATCAGTGGCAAAAATAGTTTCTCTTCGTATCAATATATATTACGTTTTTTTTCCTAAAAGGTTCTAATATATTTTTAATTTACCTACCTACAATTTTGTGTGTAATAGTGACTTTGAGAGTGTTTGTTTTTGAGTGTTTATTGGGGACAAAGTGCAAAATTAATTGGCAGTACAGCTTCCTGGTCCTCGTGAATTCAAAATCGTGGAGGTCTGAAACAAAGTAAAGGAGTAGAAAGAGGTCGGAATAACAGATGACTCTAAGGAATAGTGGTGGCTATTATTTTAAGGCACGGGTGTCAACCATTGTCCGCCGTAATCGCAGTGCCCGAGCTAGAAACAGCTCTGCACTAGGGCGCAAGTCACTTCCCCTCACTCGGCTTGTACTTCATCACGTCAGTATCAGCGACTGGGAGTTAGAAGTGTGGGGGTGGGGGTGGGGCACAAAAATTTACAGGCAGGAAAAAGGAATCCGGGTTTAAAGGCTAGAACAAATAAGGAAGGGGTGAGGGGTGTAGGGCATAAAAAATTAAAAATATAGGCTCATTGTTCAAGTAGCCTTTCTCGTGGGCAGTTCAGATTTTCTTCTGATGACTCAGAGCACAGTTCTCTGCGAAACGTAAAGAATTTCACCCTATTTTCTTGACAAGGCATAAGTACGAAAGTCTATATCATGTCTACCAATTACAAAGTTAAGCTAAATAACGTAAGTAACAGAGGCAACAGGATTATTTGTATTCTGTATCTAAAACGACTAATAGCGCTGTTACACGACGGAGGTGGACAGTGTTGTCATTAATATAAAAAATAAAAATTATAATGGAGCAAGGATTGATCCCTGCGGTACACCACATTTTATTCATTCCCATATGAAGAGGATACTTAATATACCTGTGTAATATGTATCTATTATGTCATTCACATAGTCATACGAAACCTAGAACAGTTCAACGGCGGAGACTGGTATTGGTACTTTACAATAAAAAAATACAAGGAACCTCTCAAGGCCATAACTTTGGAGCTTTTAAAGAAAACACGTTTATTTCAGCGAAGTGATTGTATCATATGCATCATATTGAAGGGCATAGCTCCACAGCGATATTCAGAACACCACAGTCGATTGGAGCCCTGCAAACGAAGCAGACGTGTGTGCGGAGTGCTGAGTGTTGTGGCGTAAGCATAATGGGAATAAGCATAGAACTGTACCGAGCGGTCATCGGCCGATGGAACAATCGAATAAAATATCAGGTATGTGGTTTAAAATGTGATATAAAATACTCTGAAATCGTGCTGGCAGCGTTAGTGATTGCTGCATTATTAGTAATTGGAGGAGTGGAAAGCAACCCTGGGCCACTGAATTGGGAAGATATAGCTAAGATCAAGGAGGTGATAAAAGAGGGCAGCCAAACAGACACAACGAGGGAGCTCATTATGGCACAGAATAAATATATTCAGGATATGAAAGACAGCCTTCGGGGTGATATGGCAGGTATAAAAGAATCTCTAGATAAATACCAGGAAGAAATGAAAATTGCTAAGGAACACCGACTGGTATTGGAGCAGCACACACGGGAGCTGGAGATGCAGGTCCGGAGATCAGTGCTTGCCCAACGTAGCAGATGTCTGGTCATACATGGGATTAAGGACAATAGAAGCGAGGACAAACTGGCGTTACTAGATGCTGTGTTGGAAGTGTTCACACAAGGAGTGAAAGTAAATTGCACGGAATCCGATGTGGACGACGTGCAGAGAATAGGAAGGATCCAAGGGAACAGACCGATTAAAGTACAATTGGTATCTGGAATGAAAACCCACCAAATTCTCCGGAATGCCAGGAATTTAAAAGGGACGGAAGTCTGGATCCAGAGAGACCTGGGAATTGAAGAAAGGAAAGAGATGAAAATCCTACGATTCCACTTGGGGAGAGCAAGAAGAGAGGGCCTTACAGCGTTTATTAGAGGCAAGAGACTATTCATCACAGGCGATGGTTGGAGAAAGAACTACACGCTATCCCAGCTGGAAGCCCTGGCGCGAGGAGGAAGTGCGGTACCGGCGCAACACGGAAGAAAGAATGATGACGTGCAGGAAACAGGAGCAGAGCTCGTGTCGCCAAGGTTGCTGACACCTACTGACAGTGAGGGCGTTGCCACTACTACGGAGAAACGACCTGTAAGTAAATGTTTAACACCTGATGAGGAACCGGGTAATAGCTCGTGTACTACTCCGGTAGCTGAAAAAAGCAGCTGCAGGACAGAGGACGATAAGAAAAAGAAGCAGGGACAGAGCTTGAAGGACTTATGGGCTAAGAAGGGAGTGTTCTCAGATGGAAAAGGTAATAAACGGGAAGGAAAGAAGTTAGGGGAAATTTATAGTTCCCCTCATGGAAGTATAGTACAAATTGATAAAACATTAAACACACGTAGTAAAACAGGTAGTGTCTCAGATAATAGGAAAGTGAAATAACTAGCATTGAAAATTGGTTTTGTAAATATAGAAGGCATATTAAGTAAACTGGGGAATGATGGAGTGTCTGAGCTTGTGGAAAATTTTGAGATATTTGCTTTTTTAGAAACATGGATGCCGGAAGGAAAGATTTTAACATGGAAGGGCTATGTTACGAGAAGTGTAATAAAAAGAAAACGAGGGACTCGAGGGAGAATTCCGGGAGGAATAACACTTCTGATAAAGGAAGAGTTTAGTAGTCAGATAGAAGAATTGTCTAACGATATGCAAGATGTAATTTGGATCAAACTTAAACTGGAAGGGAGTAAACAGAGAGACATATGCTTAGCCTTTATATATAACCATCCGATGGGGTCACCATATACCAATGTGAACTTTTTTGAGGATTTATTAGAGGAGATTAACCTAATGAGAGGTAAATACGAAGAAGCAGGAATCATTATGTTGGGGGATTGGAACGCACGAATTGGGGGTCAATTCCCGCATATAGTAAAGAAGGAATAGAGCCAATGAGAGGTAGCAGAAACAGTCGGGAAAAGGAACGTAATGTATATGGGGATAAACTACTAGAACTATGTACCGCAGAGAATTTATATATTCTAAATGGATGGTGGCGGGGAGATGAAACGGGAAAGCTAACATATATTACAGCGCAGGGAGGTAGTGTAATTGATTTGGTTGTGTGTACGGGAGATATTTTAGAGATGGTAAAGGAAATAGAGATATTAGAATGGGCCGAATCACATCATTCCCCGGTATCTGTTACCCTAGAAGTGTATGAGAAGGAACAGGAGGAACGTAACACTGTAACAGAAAAAGATAATATTAGGATAATTAATAAATACAAGTGGTGCAAGAATACCCCAAAAAGAGTAGAGTCATATTTAAAGGGAGAAGAATTCCAGATAATTAAGAGTGGAATAGAGGTTGCGTTACTGAGTAGTAAGGTGGACTTAGCGGTAGAACTGGTAGAGAAACCCTTTAAAACTATAGCTCATGTGAAAAGGAAACAGAATAATAATAATAAAGATAAAAGGAAAGGATGGTACAATGATGTGTGTAAAACAAAGAAAATGGAGGTGATTAGAGCCCTAAAGGCATATAGAAAAGAGGGGGAGCCTAAGGTTCGGGCACACTATTGCAAACTAAGAAAAGAATATAAAGTGTTGTTAGTAGAGCAAAAGAGGATATGGCAACAGGAGGAGGCAAAATTAATAAACATAGACTGTAAGAATAATCACAGTGATAAGGTATGGAATAGAATTAATAAAATAAGTAGAGGTGAGAGAGGATATGCCAATGTTAAAATTGAGAATGGAGTCTGGATTGATTATTTTAATAAATTGCTAGGAGGACAGGATACTTGGATAAATAATAGAACATGTATGGATATCTCGAGGGGCTTAGAGATTTGTATCCCCTGCTTAGATGAAGAAATAACAGAATGTGAGGTTTTAGAAATGATTAGAAAGGTCAAATGTAGGAAAGCGGGGGGCTTCAGTGGTATAACTAATGAATTTTGGAAAGAAGCAGTAAAAAGTCAACAAATGCTGGAAATATTAGTGAAATTGTTCAATAGGATATTTGATTCTTTGGAGTTTCCTAAGGCATGGCAGACAGGTATAATATGTCCAATTTACAAGAAGCGTGGGGAGAGAAGTAATCCAAACAACTACAGAGGTATAACACTATTGGACACCCTAAGTAAATTATATACAGGAATTCTGGCAAATAGACTGATGAAATGGGCGGAAGAATTCTCCATCCTCTCGAAATATCAAAGTGGTTTCAGAAAACGCAGAAGAACAATAGATAACATCATGATTGTAAAAACAATAATAGATAAGTATATAAAACCGAAAGCAGGAAAATTATATATATCGGCTATCGGTTTTGAAAAGGCCTTTGACACAGTCAGCAGGGGTGCATTGTTCGCAAAATTACGCCTATTAGGGGTATCTAGTAAGATGGTACAAGCATTGGAGGCAGTTTACCGAAGGGTGCAATGCAGTATAAGGGTAGGTGATGGGGTAGCATGTGGTCAAATAGATTCTTTATTGGGTTTGAAACAAGGATGTAAGCTATCTCCTATTTTATTTCTGTTATTTATAAACGATATATTAAACGGACATGGAGGTGATAACTGGATGAGTCCAGTTTTAGTAAATCAAGAAATACCAGGCCTAATTTTCGCGGACGATGTCCTGCTGATGACGTTAACGGCCGGAGGCATGCAAAAGAGCATTAATGCTGTGACAGAGTTTGCTAAAACGTGGTCATTAAAAATTAACATTTCCAAGACGAAAGTTCTGATCTGTAAGAAAGGCTGTAAACGAGCGAAGAATGAACAATGGACGATTGATGGTTGTCAAGTGGAGGTCACAAATAGATTAGAGTACCTGGGAATATATATAGCAAACAACGGGAAGTGGATCCATCAAATAAAACAAGCCAAATGGAAAGGTCTTGCAGCATTATCAGTAATTAGAATTCTTGAAAATAAATTCCCAAATATAGACTATAAGATTCAGAGAAATGTCCTGCAAGCCGTAGTTAAAAATCGAATGCTTTATGGAGCTGAGCTATGGGGTGTAGAGAAAGAGTGTGAGATGCTGAATCAGGTTATAAGTAAGTTCTGTAAAATTGTAATGGGGTTACCAAATTGTACAGCAAATTGTGGAGTAAGATTAATATGTGAAGAAAATATCCAAGTAGATGTTCTTAAGAGTTCTGAAATATCTGTTGAGATTGAAAGGAAGAGAGGGTGGCGAGCTTCTGCAGATCGCATATCAACATCAGAGAGATAATATCCAGGGAGAGTATTGGTTAACGAAAATCAGAAGTATATAAGATAGGTTGGGATATGGAAGTTATTGGGAGAGGTTGGAAAGATCAACGAATAAACTAATCATTAGACGACTCAGAGATATTCAAAGACAGTGGTTGGTATCCGAGTGTAGAAGCAAGGCGACCCTCTCAGAGTTTATTAGGATAAGGCAGGATATGAACATAAATATTGTGAGTGTAAATAGAAGAGAAATCAGGGGTTTGATATGGTGGTTAATGGGAATTTACAAGAATAGGGGATGGATTAAAGTGAAAGATGCAACAAGGTGCCTTCTCTGTGGTGAAAACAGAGAAGAATTTCACATGTTGAAATCATGTAAAGAAACCATAGCGGTGAGAAGGAAATTCTTGAATAACAGGGAACAATATATGATAAATGAGGATGAGAATGGCTATAGGATTATTAAGATGATAAGCAAAGATGGTATAAACCTGGTAATTTCAGTAAACTGTTAATTGTAATTAGAAATTCATGTAGAAGAGTGTTGAAAGAGCCTACAATGAGGGTAGGTCATGTTACGGATGGATGATTGTGTTGCGAACCGATTAGTTAAGAAATTGCCAATAGGGCTATGTAGTAAAAGGAATATTAGTATATGTAGCACTGTAAAGTCGATATGTTAGTAAGCCATAACGTAATTAACTGTCAAACTGTTTGTAATGAGACAGGGCCCAATGGATATAATGTTTCATCCTCAGCTGCTGGCGATCCGTGGCTGTAGGTTGATAACATTCACTCATTCACTCACTACTCATTCCACATATTATTCATTCAATCATTTATTTAATTCATAACAAGGGCTCTCTCCCCAGTTACTGGTTATCCGTACTGGGAGGGATGAGTATTTTTTCCTAACATGCATGCATGAATATCCATATACCCATTCATAAATCCATCCATACGTGTTTTCTCAATACAGTTAGGGAATTGGTAATTAATTAATTAATTCATGTATTCATACTCATGTAGATAATCGTAGGCGTGGCCCTTGCATGTGGAATGGCGATCCGCCTGTGCAAAGGGCACTATTTTAGATAGGGAATCATAGCCAATTAATTAATTCATTAATTCATACACTTATGTAAGGCTATAACCGAAGTAGGACGGGATAGGACGGGCCTATCCCAATCGAATATGTAGAGTGATCTAAATGCAACAGAGAAAGAAAAATAGGGAAGGGGCACATGAGGTGCGGGATTTCCGCTTACGTGTACCTCGCAGAAATTAGGGAATGGTGAGAAATTAGTGTTTGACAGCTATTAGATCAGGTGGGGTCTTCTGTTTGGGCCTCAAGGGAAAGGGCCGGACGTGTTATCCTTGGGAAGGTGGCTCCTTTTTCTCACCAGGGGTGGATAACACGACCGGGCAGTAGTCATGCATAATCCCATCCATGCATTTATCCTGCCAACCGAATGCTCTCTCCTCAGTTGGTGGCTATCCGTGACTGGGAGGGAAGTGTTCATTCATTTATTCATGCATGCATGACAATATTATTTGGTCATGGAATCATTAAAAAAAACATCATTCATGCATTTATGTACACCTATGTATAGTGTCTGTGAAAATGGAGGAGATCTCTGTACAGACTTATGATAAATAAATAAATAGATATTCAGAACACGAGAAAGGGCAGTATGCTAACCAGTTAGCCACGAAGACGGACGAAGTACATTCGTATCCTCATCCCGAGGTGGTGGAGCTCCATTTAGCCCCACCACCTCCCGTTGAGGTGAGTTATATGCTCACTTTTAACCACATACCAGGCCACCTGCCAATTTTAAATTTGCGGTATTACCGAGAATCGAACCCGGGCGTCCGAGGACGGCAGCTAATAGCGCTCACCGTTAGACTACGGATATGGACAGTGTTATCATTAATAGAAAATAGAAAAATAATATAATGATGCAAGGATTGATCCTTGCGGTACGCCACATTTAATTGATTCTGGGCTAAAGAGGATACTTAACATAACTGTGTAATATAAGTTGATATTAAATTGTGTGTTTTCAAGCAGAAAGTTTAAGATTCTCCCACTCTCTGAAGTTGATAATCCCTGTGCTGACCCCTTTAGTTGCATTTACTGTGAAGTAAAGTTACTTCTTCATTAAATATCGTCAGTTGTTTAAATTTGCATTGACTATCTGGTTGTAAAATTCCAATTTCCACGAACCGCTGGAGAGAACTGTGGTGCACTGACTCGCTCTGTGGATAGAGAGGCTTTGTGTGTGCAATGAATTATTAAGGCGTGAAATGTATATCTGGTACTCTTGCATAATTTACAGTCCGTGTGGTTGGTAAACACGTGCCATATTTCCCCGTAACGTACCAAGTACGTAGCTATTTTGACTAGGGATCTCTAAAGACTAGGTATGCTCGCCCGCCATTTTGGTTCATTCCTGCACTGCGTTGGTAAGGCAGTTGACCGCCCCAGCCTTGTATATCCCTCTTGTTTACTATTCTCTACGCTAGAAAATTATGCTAAACTAACATACTGTAAAAATACTCATTCTCAGTATTACTCAAACGGTTACTCAACATAAATATTAGTAGGCTATATTTCGTACATCATTGTGTAATTTTTACTTGAGATGGTGACTGTAAAAGCAAGGTTGTTGATAAGTTGCCTTTTAACAAACAAAGTAGGCATGTACTCTCACTTGAGAAATATTAGAAAAAATAGCTTACTAATAAATCGATTCTTTATTATTATATTATTGATAAATAGAATAGGTTGTTCTTAATTTATGCGCCGCGGTAGCGTCAAATGAAATGAGGGACACCGTGGTATTGATATAGGCTACTGTCATTCTTAAATTGTGGAATTTGACGTGGTAATCGGTCAGTGTCGAAGATATATAAATTGTGATGGAAGATTTTGATACCATATGATCTCAGTCGGTATTTCATACTTGCGTGAAATTCATTCAGCGCTATTTTCAACGTTGATGAAATAACAAGAAAAAATATTCTTTGAACAAAAATAACGCTCAAAATGTGATGTACGAAGACGAACATAGCCAAGTAACTGGGATTCTTTATTTCTTTCTTCTAAAATGTAGTCCCTTTTCTTATTTACTAGTATTTAAAAAAAATACATTTTATGTGAAAAATAAACTTAATTTTTGGTGAGTGTTATGAATCTCATCAGCATGTGTTCAGTCTTCAGCCCTAAGGCTGGTTGGATCCTCAACAGCTCTGCCATCAGCTGTCATAGATGGCCTAGGCATCACTGAAGAGGTGTACAAGGGAAATGCAGAGTAAGGTAGTTTCCCATTGCTTTCCTCACCAAGCTGGAAGTTACTATTACATACCAGTCTGACAAGCCCACTGAAATGCATGCACCAACCGATCCTATGAGCAACATTTTCACACCATTCATAGCAGGGACAGGCTGCAGAAGGAATGGCATTCCTAGCATTGCTCATACCTCAGTCACTTTCATATTGTCAAAGCCAAGGATAAGACAGAGACAGATCGATGAAAGTAACAAAATTGCTCTAGCCAATACCAGAAGATATAGTGCACTGTAAACATTAGGTCCTGCCAGCAAAGGCATCTCATCAGCTTATGCAGTTGTAATGAAGAGATGGATTTAGTTTATTCAGCCGAAGATTCATGAAACAAATGTTATGTTATTATAAATCACATTCAGGAAGAAAATAGGAATAGAGTAATTACTTCCATAGCTGAATCTTCTCTCCCAACCTGAAGTAATGCACTGATAATCAGTTACCAGTGACTTCAGTGGGGAGTGACCCACAACCTGTAGATAATTTAGAAAATTTTTGACTTTGGCAAAGTCAGTAGTACTTTTTTTTTTTTTTTTTTTTTACAGAGATTCCTGTGGTTTGAGAAGTAGTGTGATTTTTTAACACGACTCACCTTATTAAACTTCAAACGGTTGCAACATTGGTTAACTTTCTCAGGCAGTACATTTAAAAATACTATATTTAAGTAATATTTTACAAATTTACTGTCTCCTTTTATTACAGTATTTTTAAAACAGTAACATTTCATTCCTTGTTTAAATTTTTTCTCTTGTTTTCTGAAGCAGGCCCATGCATCTTATCTCGTTTCCGTACATTCTTGTTAAAGTCCACAACAGCATAGGATCGAATTTTGAAGAAGTGTCTAAAACTTTTTCTTTTAAATTACAGCATGTTGGAGAACATGTACTGGGACATTTATCATTAAAAATTTTCTCCATGACAAGATTTGCACCATTTTGCATTATATAATGCTTACAGTCCCTATAGAAGACACCGAGCTCGATAGCTGCAGTCGCTTAAGTGCGGCCAGTATCCAGTAATCGGGAGATAGTGGGTTCGAGCCCCACTGTCGGCAGCCCTGAAGATGGTTTTCCGTGGTTTCCCATTTTCACACCAGGCAAATGCCGGGGGTGTACCTTAATTAAGGCCACGGCCGCTTCCTTCCAATTCCTAGGCCTTTCCTATCCCATCGTCGCCATAAGACATATCTGTGTCGATGCGACGTAAAGCAAATAGAAAAAAAAACTATAGAAGATCTCACAGTTACAAATTAATTTCATAACTTCACAATTTGGTTTCTTTAGACCACCCTATTTTTTTTTTAAAGTACGAATGTTTCAGAGCTTGAGTCACAAAGCTCATAGTTTAAAACTTGTTTGCATATAGGCCTACCACGTGTCTTTTCAATAATGCATTTGCTGTACTACCGCCAATGTTTAACAAATTGTTTGTCATATGAAGTTAGTTTTAACAAATATTGTAACTGTGGTGTTTGGATGTTTACTCCTGTTGCCGGACTTTGAGGGCAGAACTGGACACTGTATTGAATGATCAATGTGTCTCAAGTAAGGGGTGTAGTAATTTCAGTGGGAGCTGGATGCAGGTTTAAGTCAGCAGTTGAAGTAGAATGTGTAGCAGAGGCAGTGGAGGTATAATGCAGATCAGAAGGGAATCTAAACAACCTGTATTCCGCAGTAGAGACATTACTACAATTAGGCGCAGAACAACCCACTATTATATAATAAATATCCACACAAATATATCACTATTTTGTCCAACAATCTGTATCCCGCAGTAGAGACATTACTACAATTAGGTGCAGAACAATCCACCATTATGTAATAAATATCCGCACAAATATTCTGTCCATGCACGCGGTAATTAAAGCAATACATTGAACGTGACGAAGCGAGCGCTGATAAGAGAAACTAGAGTTTGATCACTTGGCCCATTGTGCATGCATGAACCAAAATGGCGGCTAAGCATACCCATCTTATAGAGCCTTAATTTCGACCACCAGGCGAATTGGCCGTGCGATTAGGGGCGCGCAGGTTTGAGCTTGCATCCGGCAGATAGTGAGTTCGAAGCCCACCGTCGGCAGCTCTGAAGATGGACTTCCGTGTTTACCCATTTTCACAGCTGTACCTTAATTAAGGCCACGGCCGCTTTCTTCCCATTCCTAGGCCTTTCCTGTCCTATCGTCACCATAAAACCTGTCTGTGTCAGTGCGACGTAAAACAAATTGTAAAAAGAAAAAAAGGAAGCTATTTCGACCATCTTCATGTTTTTTCGAATCTCATGTTTTGTTTATATCAGTTTATTTCTTTACTCGTCTTGCTCCTCGGTTCAATGATCAAAGGGCCCCGGAATCGATTCCTGACCGGGCAGAGAATTTTAACTCTCTTTTTCTCTTGCTCGGGGACTGGGTGTTTTTGTTCATCGTAATATACACCTCTCTTCATCTACATCACTATACCAGCCCACATCCGGCTGTAATAGTGGGCTAAGGACCAAACCCATTTAATTAGCAATAGTCCGGTCCGCAATCCGGTGTCCTTTTGCTTCTTCCCCAGACCACTCCCAACTATTGGTGGGATAATCGAATAACCTCAATCTGACCGTTCGTATCCTCATCCCGGGGTGGTGGAGCTCTATTCAGGCTCACTTTTAACCACATACCAGGCCACCTGCCAATTTAAAATTTGTGGTGTTACCGAGAATCCTCTCTATCCATTCATTCATTCATTAAATCGAATTAATAATCGAACGAGTTTCAAATATCATTCAACCGTATCGAATAGAATATTCGGATGCGTCATGAATCAATTTTTCGGTTTAAGTGTGCGGAATGGATAATCGATTGAACTTAGCGAATAGATGAACTCGTATGAAAAATAGAAATACGCCTTTATCCAAACGTATCTCCAAATGTTGACATTAAACGAGTGAATTAATTGTCGTAAAAACATCATTTTTTCGTTCGATTATTTCGAAACCATTCTGTGTTCAGTTGTCTCATTCATTCGAATGGAGTTCCGAATGAATAATCGAAAAATAATCAAATGGGAAATATAATCGAATAATCTAATAAAATGAAATCGAATAAGCGATTATTTTGTATTCGATTATCCCATCACTGCTCCCAACCCTCTTTTTACATTAATTCAGTAACTTCCTCCCCTCCCACCATGTCACGGCGTCAGGACAATTTCGGGCTCCTGGTTTCCTTTCAAGAAATAGAACAGATTCTTTCCTCCCCTACCAACAGCAGCCGAGTTCGATCTCCGTGGCCACCCGTCTCAACTATCACCACTAATTCTCTCACAAATTCTGAGCCTCCTGACTTTGAATACCCGTTCCGATATGTCCGTAATGATTCCATTTTCCCATTTTCTCATGTTTCTCCTAATCCAATATGAACCTGTACCACTGTCACGCTGCACCATCTTGGGAACTATAGAAGACCTCATTCCCACACAGGTCGCACTGATCGAGGAGTCCCATAGCAACGTGTTGATGGTAATTCCCATTCGCATTGCTTACCTCCCAAACATTTTGGAAAGACTCATACCACTCAGCAGCATTCAACTCATTCTCATCTCACCCCTCTCCTCAGCCTAGCTTTTAGGATGAGCAGGAAGAAGGACAGGAATAGGATGTAGAGGTGGAAGGAGAAGCTTCGCCCCTGTCTAAACTAGTCTCCATCAGCATTCAAACCAGACTCCCACCGCTGACACTACTACTCAAACTGAAACTTCCACAATCTTCCAAGCTCTAACATAGTATAAACCTGACACACCGAAACTAACCAAGCAGAAACATCAGCCACTCATGCCAGAGTACAACGAGCCGCATCGCCACCTGTTCAAAGAGCCCCCCTCAACACAAACAAATACCTCCGTCAGGTTTCGAACTCGAATCACTCCCAGAAAGCCAAACGTCCCAGCACTTATTAATAATATGCTACAACTGTCTTCATCTAAACCACCCAGCTGCAAACTGCCAGATCCCCAACCGCTGCAACCGTTGTGGTGATCACCACCACCACCACCACCACTCCGTCTGCAAGATACCTAGAGACCGGGCGAAGGGTGCGAATTGTCTCGGCAATCATGCAGCTTCCTACTCTGGTTACCCCTACTTCAAGACCGCAATCGAAGCACATTATGCTCGCCACAAACAAAACTTTCGACCTCAAGCAGTTGTCGTTCTCTATATGCGATTTTCTATTTTACGCAATAAAAATATCACACGAGAACACTTTTACGTATTTCTAAAAAAACAACTTTATTATCGCTACGAACTTATCCTGTCAGATGAAGAAAAACAATCAGTGCCTCTCTCAGAATACAAAAACGAACAATCGCTCTCTAAAACAATCTACATAGAATTTATACATGTTTTACATCAGAGATCTAATGGTGCTGTTCCCTGACGCCATATTGGAAGTCTGTGTGTCCGTACGTCCGCACGTTATACGTCCATGGACACGAAACATAAATATAATAACATAATACTTTCGGCTCATCATAAAACTTCAAAATACGAGTATTGAAGGTTTTATCCTAATTAGGATACCTGTCCTACGACAATTATCCCCCCCTAAAACCTTCAATACTGATTCCGGACCTTCTCTTCTCCAGGTCCCAAATTACAACTAGTCGTCTTGTTATCTATGTCTTCAGCTATTCCATCCTCCAGAACAGGTATCAGTGTATGTTGATCCTCTCCGAAGTCCGTACTCCTCCGGGACCCCCTTGAGCAGGGATGGCGAACCTTTTCCAACTAGTGTGCCATTTTAGGTCTGGATTATTATTCTCAACTGTTTACTGTGCCACTTGTTATTTTCGTTTGTAATGGATACAACCTCCGCCCCTACTCACCACCGCCACCACCGACTTCCATCTCTAATTCCAAATTGTGTTTCATAATATGATATTACATATATATATATTGTAAAATACCAAATACATGTGACTGCGTGTTTCATGGTCGTATTTTGCGAATACTGCAAAAATAGTTAGTAGCTTTGTCATTTATGTTAGGTTCATAACTTGTCTTCACGATGTTCACTGTAGAAAATATCTGCTTGCAGGCGTATGATGACCCAAACAAAGTAAGTAGCGCTGTAGCAAGTTTCTTCATGGCCGAAAACTTTTGTGGGAGACTGCTCCACTGTTTATGTATTAAGTTCTTCGGCTTCCGGAGAGAGTATTCACCATCCACAGCATACCCGATTTTCACTAATGCTTCATGAAGTTGTACGAAATTTTCACCCATACATGATTTCTTAAAATTCAGTCAACTCCATTTCTAAACTGTCAATATCTAACCACTAAAAAAAAAAAAAAACTCATTTGTGCAATATGAGGTTTGGAAATAAAGTGCGATACTTTCTCCATATCTCAATATTGGGATCATTTCTTAGCAACTATTTGTTTACAAAATTCACAAGAATAAACAGTTACTCACTAAGAAAAACTACGCGATGCTGGCAACCACACACAAGCCAAATTTCACTAATTCACTTGATATGGGTGAGCGAATGGCTCGTCGACTGCTTCTGACATTTATTTCACTTGACTTCCGGACCTGTGGGTGTTGTAGTGTTGCCATAATGCACGTTCGAATGGAACTAGAATTTAGATATTCGGTATTTATTTCTTAAACCTGAAACACTATGACTATACGACGGATGAGATATGTATAGTCTAGAGTACAAAACGTACATAAAAATGTTAAGATGGTCATGTGGTGTGCCACCGAAATCGTGTTCGCGTGTCACCTAATGACACGCGTGGCATAGGTTCGCCATCCCTGCCCTAGAGAGTGCCCACTCTCCGGTCCCTCCGCTATCCTGTAGGGGTCGAGATAACATCTTCTCCTTGAGAAACCTCACTGCCATTTCAGTCGTCTTTTTTCTTTTTCTTGGAAGATTCACCTGTTGTATCTTCTGAGCTTTTCTCACCATCCTTCTCACTTTTTTTCTTATTTTCCGCTGTTTTACTATCTGATTGATCCTTCCCTCCAGATGCCTTTCCGGACCTTGCTTCTTTTTCAGAATCTTTCTTGCCAACTTTTTCTGATGAAGTCTCTCAGCCTCTTTTCTAAGAAATCTATCTTCACGATAACGTACATATCGCCGTAAGCGTGCCCTTGAGTGATAATGGATGGTTAGAACTCTCTCTTGTTCTTCATACCATGACAAGTAGGTACGACACCAATCATAGTAATACACCCCCACCATCCGGGCATATTCAGCACCTATGGTTTCAGTTTTGTCTTCAGATTTGGGTACGATTTCCTTCTCTTCTTCTCCCCCGGCTTTCTTTTCAGCTCTTCCATCTCCTCCGCTTTCTCCTTCCTTACTACCAATAGAACCTACTGAATCAAGAATCATAAAGTTGACAAGGTTGAGCTCCTTTTCATCTTTTCCACCACTCTCTTCATCGTCACTCTTGGATTTGTCGGCCAAGAGAGCCTTGAACTTGATGTGATCTAAGGAACACAGATGATGTTCATAAGACATTAGTGTATTGAATCTTTGTTTACACACCCGGCAATATGGATTCAAGAATTTCACCATATTCTCATGATCCTCAGAAGTCATGTGTGTTGATTTGGGTTGTTTGTAATTGAGCTTACAAATGGCACAGAACTTCGTTCTATCAGACAGTGTATCCCGGAACTCTTCAGTTTCCTCTAGCTTGCGGTGCTTTTGACGTTGATTCATACGCATTCGCTGCAAGGTCTGCTTATGTAATAATGATTGTTTCCTCACGGCATTTATGTGTTTAGGTGAATAGAGGTGCATTTTGTACTCCTGTACTGTGTCACATTGTATTAAGCAATGAGGACAGGACAGATCATACGCAGGTTTCTTTCGTTGATCTTCTTCAGTTGCAGAATGAGCATCAAAATCTTGATCTTTTGCATTGTTAGCCTCTGAAATGGTTTTCTCTTCGTCTTTCTTCTCCTTGACTTCGTTTTCCAAGGTGTTCATATCACTTACTACTTTATCTACCGGTACATCTAATTCTACGCTGTTGTTTTGGTCATTAATTTTGGAAATATCCTCTTTCAGATCTCCTACCAAGGAATTGATTCGGCCTTTTATCTCCCGAGCCTGGGCCTCGATTTTCCTTTCGAGTTTTTCAGATTGTATCCCAATCAAAGTAGTTAATTGCGTAAGCATCATGCCTACCCGGTCGTTGGCTTCCTTCTCCGAGACAACTTCAAAATCGAAACTACCTGGGTCTTCCTCATTTTCTATTAGATCCCGGCGTAGTCTCTCTTGTAGTTCCGACTTGCTCCCATCCGTCGGTAACCCTCGGGATATCAGCGCCTTTCGTAAAATCACTACGGTCATTTGATCAATCTTCATCATTAAACTTCGAATGTCCTGTCACGGTCGCCAATTTGTCGTTCTCTATATGCGATTTTCTATTTTACGCAATAAAAATATCACACGAGAACACTTTTACGTATTTCTAAAAAAACAACTTTATTATCGCTACGAACTTATCCTGTCAGATGAAGAAAAACAATCAGTGCCTCTCTCAGAATACAAAAACGAACAATCGCTCTCTAAAACAATCTACATAGAATTTATACATGTTTTACATCAGAGATCTAATGGTGCTGTTCCCTGACGCCATATTGGAAGTCTGTGTGTCCGTACGTCCGCACGTTATACGTCCATGGACACGAAACATAAATATAATAACATAATACTTTCGGCTCATCATAAAACTTCAAAATACGAGTATTGAAGGTTTTATCCTAATTAGGATACCTGTCCTACGACGCAGTCTCTACTAAGTCTCAAAGTCACCCCCTACCTCACCTCTCATTATCAACACACGAAGTCTCACAGCCTCACCCGACCATAGAACTTCCAAAATCATTGCTTTCCCTCTTAACAAATTCATCTTAAATCCACTCCCCCCTCTTTCCGCCCTTAAACACTGCATACCCCACCTAACGCCTGGCATCCCTCACAGTCTCCCGTAGCCCTCACAAACTGACCAGTAGAAATGCCGCACTCTTCGTGCCCATGCACTATAGCTGAATAACCCCTTTCTCTCTGAAAAAAACTTGTCATGATCATAAGTAGAATTTCGCCTCCAATAATACATCTCAGCCACTTTGATGTATCCACAAAGACGCACACAAAATGCTGTCAGTTGTGTACTGTTTTATTTACAAGTTATTTGCACATAATCTACACGCACTAACGAACTTACATCTTGAAACAAAACACTTCTACGAAGAAGTAGAAGAAGACTGGAGACTACAGCGCTTGCATGTCAACCAACTACCAACGTAACAAATTCACATGCGTGACTTCAAACACCCGGCTAACACGACTTCCACACAAGTCTCATTAAAACAACTCTACTCCTAAGACTGCCTCTTTATATGTGTTGCCTGGCCAGGCTTCTAGAAGTATATGACATAACCTGTTTTCTCGTAAATTAGAGAGTCTCCAATAGCCTATGTACAATGTTAGGGAGTTTCTGCACAATTCTAGTCACACATTGCGTTGTTCTGAACTTATTACAGTGTGTTGCATAATATTGCAGTGGATTATACATCATGTGTACAGGTAATAAGAAATTATATACTATTAATTAAGTGTTCTTACATTAATAAACTCATATTAATATATATACAGCAGATATTTCATGACATAAGCTCACATAAAATACGATAATGATTATACCAAATAAAGTTTGTACACAACTACGTAAATATTAATACTAATAGATGTAAACAACTTCATAGCCATACCTCACAAGTAATAATAATAATAATAATAATAATAATAATAATAATAATAATAATAATAATAATAATAATAATAATCGATATTTGCGTTATTTACTCATGGGTTAAAGAATATTGTTTCCAAGTTATATTAGTCTATTACACTTGCGTCAAATTCACATATCGCACCTCCTACTCTTCCTAACCACCGGAACCACCAGATCTTCGACGTAAAAACGCTCTCCTCAGGGAATTTAAGAAATTAATAAATAATCCCCAATTACCAATACATGACGACATCGCCGATGTTCATCTGAATCGTCTAAGGTCTCGAAATCCACCAATAAGAACTGCAATAGAACTGAACAGAATACGATCGGGCCATGGTAACTGCGCAGATTTCCACTACAAGTGGAAAAGAATTCCTACGCCAAACTGCGACTGTGATGCCTCCAAGCAGACCATCCTGCACATTATCAGCGATTGTCCAAAAAGAAAGTACAGTGGCGATAGTGACTTTGCTCATGCGCTTCCAGAGACAGTTAGCTATATAAATAACCTGGATATAAATATACAGTTTGTTCTTAAAAATCATTGTGTGTGGTATCTGTAAAACCATACGCTAAAAAAATAAACCGGAAGTATAAGACAAAACACAGACGCCAACAAGATGGCAAATTCGCAAGAACGCAACCGAAGAAACAGGCAGTCTACCAACCCGTCGTCGTGGGACCAAGGACCCTTCTTTGAGGTCGGCGGTGCCGTGGCACCCAAGGGGTCGCATCCGAGTTCGGATCGGAAAGCTCAGGAAGTAGTTTTTAATCCAGTTATTTAGTTGGTTTTACTGTGGTTTCAGACCACAGAGGGGCTGTCAGGACCAGTTTTCATTATGCGCCAAGTAACTGAAATATGGTGTGAGAAGAATCGACAGTTGTGTTTTGTAGATCTAGAGATGGCATATGACAGAGTACTGAAGGAAAATGTTGTCGGCCGTACTGGAAGATTGGGGATTAAGGGTAGATTATTACAAGCAAATTCTGAATGTTCGGCAGATTGTGTAAAATGTCATAGAGTTCAATGTGCTTCGTTGATTACACAAAGGCATTTGATTTGGTAAAATGGACACCTTTCTGGGCCATTCTTCTAGAAATGGAGGCCCCTCAGCATCGTGGCACTTGCGCGTAATTTTTATTAGAACAACACGGCGACTGTTCGTGTTAACCAAGGCAATGTTCAGAAATGTCTAAGCAGAAGGTCGTACAAGACACGGCTGTATTCTGTCACCCGTCCTCTTCAATATCTACACTGAGCACATCATCATCATAAGAAAAGTGCTCGAGGTTGGGAAGAAGGTATTTCTATCGAGGATAGGAAAACAGGCTGATCCTGGCAACCAGTGCGCTAGAACTACAGGCCCTCATGTCTATGAGTAGGAAATATGGCCTGGAAATTAATAGACGAAAGACAAAGGTGATGATTGTCGACAGACGACAGCAAATCAACCAAATGTGAGGGAGATAGCTGGTTTCGAGGTCGTCCAGAAATTTGTCTCCTTGAGCGCCATGATTTCCAATATAGGAGGGTGTTCCAATGAAACCAGGAAAAGAACGGCTTTGGCTAGGGCAACCATCACGAAGCTGCGTAGGATGTGGAAGGACCGTACTGTTACCACGTACACAAAACTGCAACTAGCTCACTCTCTGATATTCCCCATTGCAACGTATGCTGCCGAGAGGTGGACAATCAAACAGGCAGATAAGAGGAAAATGGAGAGCTTCGAGATGTGGTTTACTGATGTATTCTCTGAATTTCTTGGACTGTACACCGTACGGAGGATTGCCCCAGTTAAGATTGGACGATTTTGACATACCTGTTGTCTTAGACGATTCCCTTTCTCTAGACCCGATTGTGCTCGATGTGATAGCCAGAGGCACGGGCTATTGTCCTACATATAAATTTACGCTGTAGAAGACTTCGACGGAGTACAGGAAGGATAATGTTGTCCCATACCTTCTTGCACACTTTCCAAAGACCGTCAGTAGTGGCGGGACGTCTAGAAGAAAGCCCTCTTCAGGAGACTGGATGCTTTATCCACCTGAATCCAGACATTTGAAGCATCCTCACCGTACAGCTGGGAGATATCTTCGTCGAATTAGGGGTCCGTGGCATTCTTCTGGAAGTAGGTAGCATTGACCTTCACATTTTTCGATACTCCGAGGATTCTGAGTTTACCCCGGGCACATTATCCTGCCACTGCCATGAACCCCCTAGCAAACTTTTCCTTGTTTTCCTTGACGAAGTTTGAGTGCCCCTTTTGGCCTTTTGGGCGATAGTAAATTGCCCGGGGCTTGTTGGTGTCTTCCA
Organism: Anabrus simplex; assembly: GCF_040414725.1. Classification (NCBI taxonomy): domain Eukaryota; kingdom Metazoa; phylum Arthropoda; class Insecta; order Orthoptera; family Tettigoniidae; genus Anabrus; species Anabrus simplex. The sequence continues at coordinate 147,576,885 of NC_090269.1, read as the reverse complement.
AATAAACCAAAGCTTCGTCCAGGATAACAGCTGACTCCCATTTATCCCCTGCTAGTTTTCTTATAATTTTCTGGCATTAGTGAGCCGTTTTATAATTTCCCTTGCTTTCAAAGAATGCCCCACGTGCCTTATGCTGCTTTACCAGGTTCAGATCTTTTTTTATTATACGGCAGACTGTACCTTTAGATTTACTTGTGTGGCTAGCAAGGTGTCTTTTGAGTTGGTGGATTTTCCTTCAGGACAGCAGCCTTTAACTTTTTAATGATGTCCAGGGTCCTGAAGGGTCGAACTCTCATACGGGCCAGTTTTTCGAAGTTGTTTCTGGCGGGAAGTTATTCTGATGCACTTTATTCACATTGCCTACAGAGGACTTGCTAGTGTTGAGACCTTTCATTTTACACTCTTGTACAATCATCGATAATGAGAAATTAGCATCGGAAACGCCAACAATGTAGCTCTGCCATATATCTGCAATTCAGCAGGCCATGAGGCAACAATGGTACGATATGAGTGTTTGTACACTTCTCTAAATCACACTGACAAGACAGAACATAATAAACGACATGCAGCTGCTTCCAGGGACGGCACATGCGCTTAAGCTCGCGTCCAGTTTTAAATGGAAGAACTAGGCACCTCGAGTGGATCAGCCAGTCTCATCTCCGGTAGTTCAGAGGAGGAAAGATTAATGGCAAGAGATCGCGAGGAAGCCATGCGATCAGATGGGTGAATCAGCTGCAACCTCTGGTGGGGGAAATCTTTCCACAAGGCAATGTTTATAGCAACATAACGCCAGACTTGGAGAAGAAAATCACGACAGTGAAATCATGAACGCCGCCATGTTCTGTCTAGGGTAGAAGATTGAGGAGGATTTAAGTTAACAGGCTACAGTGAGAATTGATGGTAGAATGACTTCCTGGTTCAAGGTAGTTACAGATGTCAGACAAGGCATCAATTTCACCTTTATTGTTCGTAGTCTACTGAAACCTGTCAGACAGCAAGGAAGAATCAGTTGGGTGAATATGTGGTTAGTGGTTTGGTCTGTGGCGATAACATAGTTTTGATGGCAAGCTAATATCATAAAACATGAAAATAGTCGAGTGAGTTGGCCGCGTCGCCAGAGAGGTGTTTCCTTTTAGGTGACCCGCCCCACCCCCTGAGGGTGGGGAATGATAACTTCATTAGTAGTAGTAGTGATGGTGGTGGTGGTGGTGGTGGTGGTGGTGGTGGTGGTGGTGGTGGTTAGGGGCGTGCAGATGTGACCTTGCATTCGCGAGATAGTGGGTTCGAACCCCACTGTCGATAGCCCTGAAGATGCTTTTCCGTGGTTTCCTCATTTTCACACCAGACAAATGCTGGGGCTTAATTGATGCCACGGCCAGTTTCTTCCCACTCCTAGCCCTTTCCTGTCCCATCGTCGCCATGAGACCTATCTGTATCGGTACGACGTAAAGCAAATTGTATTTTTTTTAAACTTGAAAATAGGTGAAAATTAGTAATCCGAAAGATTTGAATGGTAGGCAGGGAATACGAGATAGGAAGAGGTGGCTCATTTCAAGTATTTAGTATGTGTATTCTCCCAGGATGGTAGTGTAGTAAGGTGCAGTGAAGTTAATGCAATGAGCTTGCAGTATTCTGTAAGAAAGACAACAGTATCTTTTGCTGTACGGGAGTGAAAGATGGGTGGGCTCAGGACTTTTTGCAGACTTCACCACCCTCTTTTATAATTCTCATTCTCCGAATTATCCTTTACTACTTATTCCGATAATCTTTATTATCTTCCTGATCAGCACCATCGCCACAAGGTTCGCTGCCATGACCACTGAATAGTATTTCCACGTCGGCGATGCTCGTAATAGACGGAAATAGTAATAGAAGGCCATTTTCTGTATTATATTCATTATTATAACTCGTAGGGTATATCTGTATCAGGCATAAAATAGTGTAAAAGATGTTATTAAAATAAATATAATTATCTGGATTAAAGCCACTTATTTGTTATTAAATCAGAGTCGAGCTTTCTGCCATATTACATTGGGCTTCATCTGGGCATGTGAAGTTGTGCTGACAGTGATCACATAAATTCTTGAAAGAACGTGGAAGTCACGACCATACTATCCACAGTCTGCCCACTAACTGGACTCAGGTATCATCGCCCTGTGCTGTGGTTGTTGGGAGTGAAGTTACTGACTCTTTGACCAGGCGAAGGTCATCGCACCTGTAAAAAAATTCTATGCTCGACTTGTGAGGGAAGTCATAGAGATAGAGCTGCGTCCAAATAACTTCAACAGGGAAGACGGCTTCGGAGACCTGTTCTCCATAAATACATGCAAAACACCGCCATGGCACAGCGCGATGCACTCCAGAGGGCGCTGAAAACAGCAAGGAGAGAGATCTATTTTAATTTCGACATAAATATGTCGTATGGCAGGGGGTCGTCCGAAAATTTGTGTAACATGAGGCGACAAAATGTGTGACGGAAGTGTAACCATAGCAACCGTGTAATCTGTGACCTAAGGCATGGATGGATGGTCAGACGATGTTACCTAGCAGCCGTGGAGGCTGTGATGTAAGGTATGGATGGATGGTCAGACAATGTTACCTAGCAACCGTGCAGGCAGTGATGTAAGGTATGGATGGATGGTCAGACATTGTTACCTAGCAAATGTGCAGACAGTGATGTAAGGTATGGATGGATGGTCAGGCAATGTTACCTAGCAAATGTGCAGACAGTGATGTAAGTTATGGATGGGTGGTCAGGCAATGTTACCTAGCAACCGTGCAGGCAGTGATGTAAGGTATGGATGGATGGTCAGACAATGTTACCTAGCAACCGTGCAGGCAGTGATGTAAGGTATGGATGGATGGTCAGACATTGTTACCTAGCAAATGCCTCTGTGGATCCGTGGTAGAGTGTCGGCCTCCGGATCCCAAGATAGCGGGTTCAAACCCGGCAGAGGTAGTCGGATTTTTAAAGGGCGGAAAAAAGTCCGTTCGACACTCCATGTCGTACGATGTCGGCATGTAAAAGATCTCTGGTGATACATTTGGTATTTACCCGACAAAATTAATTAAATCTCAGCCATAGACGCCCAAGAGAGATCCGGTTTACTCTAGGTCCGCTAGATGGCAGACAGAGTAAGCCGGAACGTCGAAATTGACGAGCAGACAGCCAGATGGCGTCAAATCGAAATGTCTGCAAACGGTAGCTGAGGCCATACGATTATTATTATTACCGAGCAAATGTGCAGACAGTGATGTAAGGTATGGACGGATGGTCAGGCAATGTTACCTAGCAAATGTGCAGACAGTGATGTAAGTTATGGATGGGTGGTCAGGCAATGTTACCTAGCAACCGTGCAGGCAGTGATGTGAGGTATGGATGGATGGCCATGGCCGGGAGACATATTTATGATCGTTTGATTTTCGCAAAGGGAAAAGTGGTTTTTAAAATTTATTTTTGGTTTGTTTAGCCTCATATGTAACATATAACCCTCCTCCCCACGCTTGAAGAACTTCATTCAGTGTCTCACCAGGAGAGAGATCTCTTCAATTTTTTTTTCCGTTTGTTTAGGCCCACATAAAATATATAACTTTTGGTACCACGCTTGAAGAACTTCGTGCGCCGTGCTCTGTTGTTAGCACATACTTACGTTTTTATTTAATTGTAGTGTAACGCATCACAAAACAGAACGAACATTTTTATTTGATGTCGTTAGTATACACAGCTGCGTTCTTACGTGTGGTTGAGCACCTGTATCTCATCTATAAACATGTGTGTTCAGTATTCATATATTCCTCATCACCAGTCGCTCCCGTAATGAGTTATTAGCTCTATTGTGCAGCCACAAAGGAAGCCGTGTGGCGAGTTTCTTTAATACTTCATATTTTATATAGCGTGCCTAGAATTTGGATTGTTTGGCCGAGAATACTTCAACACGTGGACTGGCAGAAAGTTTCATCCCAGAAACACCGCATTGCCAAATCACCAAAAAAATATTGATTAATTCAATGTCCAAATATGATGAGTTTTGAATGTTTTGCGTTATTTGTTCCGAAAATGTGCAGTGAGCTACAGAAGCTTCTACCTGCCTTTGCCGTTAGGGAATGAATGATGTGCTAATTTGTCCTTCCACTATGTCAGCGGATATATTTTAAATATCGGAAAGAACGTTTGCTACATAAAAATATATCATATTTTATAGCAGTACGTATAACTTCACAATCGCCCAGACTCATTCAAACCGAGCTCGATAGCTGCAGTCGCTTAAGTGCGGCCAGTATCCAGTATTCGGGAGATAGTAGGTTCGAACCCCACCGTCGGCAGCCCTGAAAATGGTTTTCCGTGGTTTCCCATTTTCACACCAGGCAAATGCTGGGGCTGTACCTTAATTAAGGCCACGGCCGCTTCCTTCCCACTCCTAGCCCTTTCCTGTCCCATCGTCGCCATAAGACTTATCTGTGTCGGTGTGACGTAAAGCAACTACAAAAAAGAATTCATTCAAGGGTATTTAAAAGACTTATATTCTCATCTGCCCTTCGTAGTTACGACTGACTATTATCCTGATTCAATCAATCAATCAATGATCTGTATATAGGGTGGTTGCCCATGTGGCAGATTCCCTAGCAGTTATTTACATCATACTTACATTTATTTTAATTTATTCCCTAGTTTTCTTAAATATTCTCAACGAACTTGGGAATGTATCGAACATTTCCCTTGATAATTTATTTTACTCTTCGTCCTATAAATGAATATTTGCCCCAATCTGTCCTCTTGAATTCCAACTTTACCGTCATATTAGGATCTCTCGTACTTTTAAAAGCTCCGCTCAAGCGTATTCTTTTACACATGTCATTCCACGCCAGCTCACCACTGAAAGCTCGAAACATACCACATAGTCGAGCATCTTGTCTCCTTACTCCCAAGTCTTCCCAGCCCAATGTTTGTAACATTTTAGTAACACTACTCCTTTTTTGGAAATCGCCCAGAACAAATCGTGCTGCTCTCCTTTGAAATGTTTCTAGTTCTCGTATCAAGTAGTCCTGGTGAGGGTCCCAAACACTAGAGCCATACTTTAGCTGCCGTCTTACCAGACACTTATACTCACTCTGCTTTACATCCTTACTACAACCCCCAAATACTCTTATAACCATGTGAAGAGGTCTGCAACCTTTCTTAACTACTTCGTTAAGATGATTACCCCAATGAAGATCATTCTTCCTATTAACACCTAGGTAGCTACAGTGTTCCCCATGAGGTACTGTCACCTCATCAACACAATAATTAAAACTGAGAGGGCTTTTCCTCCTAGTGAAACTTACAACTTGACTTTTCATCCCATTTACATTCATACCATTGTCTGCTGTCCATCTCACTACAGTGTTTAAGTCCCCTGCAGTCGCTCATAGTCCTGCAACTCATTTACTACTCTAATTCTCTGAGTTCTATTTTCTATAAATTTAGCCACCCATTCAGTCACTCTTTTGTCTAGTCTATTTGCCCTCATTTTCGTCAGTAATCTTCCATGATCTACCCCATCAAAAGCCTTGGATAGGTCAATAGCGATACAGTCTATTTGACCCCCTGAATCTAAAATATCTGCTATATCTTGCTGGAATCCTACAAGTTGAGGTTCGCTGGAATAACCTTTCCTAAACCCGAACTGCCTCCTATCAAACCAGTCAATAATTTCGCAAATGTGTCTAATGTAATCAGAAAGAATGCTTTCCCAGAGCTTACAACTACACATGTCAAGCAGACTGGCCTGTAATTCTACGGTTTATTTTTGTCAGCCTTTACCTTGTACACTGGGGTTACTATTGCTACTCTCCATTCATTTGGTATTGCTCGTTCATGCAAACAGTAATCAAGTTAGTATTTCATATATGGCACTATATCCCAACCCATAGCTTTTAATATGTCCCCAGAAATCTTATCAAACCCAGCTGGCTTTCTAGCTTTCAAATTTTGTATCTGTTTTATAAATGTATTTATTATCATTGACAAATTTCATTCCCAGAGTTATTAATACGAAGACTTCACCCTTTCCTTATAGCAGTGGCATGCCGTCACAAGTCAGACTTTACATACAGCTGATCACATGGATCTAGAATTAGTAACAGGTTTATTGTTAGTGAAAATGTTTAATATTTATTATTTATATTAGAAATAGGGTTCAGTTCTGATATCGTCTTGACAAAGAAGTAAAACACTCCAGAGGTACATGAAAAATATTGTTAATTATTGCTACAGTATTGGCACCTAGCGTGTTCACTTGGATGGTAGGACAAATAGCACACTTTGCAAAGATGTAATGAAGTCAGCATGGCCATAAGTCATTTGCAAGGAAGGGCTCATAACAAAATGTAGGGCTTTTCCGTGTCAAGAAAATAAGGTAAAACTCTTCACGTTTCGTAGAGAAATTTCCTCCGCGTCTTCAGAAGAAAATCTCGACTGTTCACGAGGAAGACTTCTCTTATTACACAGCGAAATCTGTTTCGTGCTAATAGTTCACGAAAGTGACGAGAAGCAACTGCAGTTGCATGGCCGGAAATTATTTGCGGTCGGTTTCGAGGCCGGAAAACTGCGAGCTGAACATTTTGTTGCCTCTCTTCGAGCAGAGGCACTGTTTTAAATATAACCAGTTGCAATGCGGTCGCAAATATCATCAAAACAAAATATCTCAGACGAACTGTTTGCAAGTGCTTGTTTGAACAATGAGATGGACCTGGTAATGAAAACGGGTGAGAACAAGCAGAAGAAGAAAGAGTAAACCTTTGATACAAGGAACGACAAGAATGCGGCAACAAAAAGACCTTGCAAAATTAATTTGAGCAAGATAGATGTTGGACAGCAGGATGGAGGAATATTCCAACGGATATATTTCACTGGCTGACAACAGTTTCCACACAGCAAGTTTCCCTGCGTGATATTTTTACAAATCAAGTTGCAGTTGCGTTGCGGTGTTACACGTGTTCATTTTGTTACACGAACCTTTTACCTGTCTTCTCCTATTGATCGTTTAATATGAAAAGTTTTACTGCCTGTCGAGAGAAGAGCCTTCCAGCCTAGCCGAGGTCTGCTCGATATTGGCGAGCTCGTCCAGTATTGAGGCTGTGCACTGCATGTTGTTAACCGTTAAGCCACGCCCGGCTGGTGGCCATGATCGTTAACGAAACGAGTCTCGGTCTGTCACCGTCGTTACCGGGTTTGAGTCCCGTTGGTGGAAAAGATTTTCACCGTCATTATGTTGGCCCGGTTTCGGGTGAACACAATTCTTTTGTTTTATGAAGCATATCGGTAAACACAGTATATTTCGTCCATGTCAAGTGCGCCACACTACAAAATAGTTACCGAAAAGTCATACCCACGTAACATAAGATGAGTAATAAAAGTAAACATTGGAAGCTCGTTTTGTGGTAATGAGAGGTATACGTTTAGAACAGAGTATCGTAGGATATAGGCTAATAAAAACTGAGTCGAACGTAGTTCCATACATTATTATTGCGTTATATTCGGTGTTAATTAGAAATGTGCACCAGTAGCAATGCGAAACATCTTAAAATTATTTTGATTTCCTGATGTCAGGGGCCGAGACTTTACAGGTCGAATTCAGAGTCCTTACGCCATTGAGAAGAAATGTTAAGTGATAATTCATTTCTGTTAAATTTTTTGTATCGTACATACTGTGGACATTCATATTTTTATTTCATTTTTGTAGTGTGTTTCACCCGGCGCAGGGTATAAGTACGTAAACTTACAGGAAATGATGCTTTAACTTTCTCTTTCCGATGCCTCGCTTGTCCACTCCCCCCTCCCCCCTATATATGTTGAGCCGCGCAATGCACACTCCTGTATTGCTTGCCAACTGCACAGCACAGGTAAACAGCCGATACCGTGCGTTCCTCATGTCTTTTCTCCGTTCACTAGTAAAGATTTTGATCATTTCTGCGCACCCTATGCATTTTCCTTGTGAATTATGAATGCTAATATTAACATTCTTCACCGCTAAAGTTCTGTTGCGAATTCAGTGCACTACGGTACGTCACAGGACATAAGGAAAAATGAATAACGGATCCTCTCTTACATTATTGGGTGTATTATGTCCATAAATTTTTCGTAACTCATTTTCAGCCACTCTGCATAAAGACCTGCACTAGGTGAGCTGAACTTGTCACTCCCGGCAGTAACATCAAATACTATAAATAATGAAAACCCAGTTTATTGTGTTCTGCGAATTTGGCCCCGTTTTTCGGCGAAATTTTACAAACAAAACTTTAAAACAATTGATTCAGTCAAGTGAACCAACTTACTGTAGCACTTTGGCAAAGTAATATTCGTGTTTCCCTTTCCGTTCTTCCGCAGTATGATCCGAGCGATCTACTGTGTCGCACGTGTGAGCGAGCTTGATCGAGATCCTTTCTGCTGTATTCAGCATTGTGATGCTTGCTTCATTAAGATAAGTTCTAGATTTCAAGTTCATAAGTATTTAAACATACTATAAATATTTATACTTTTCTAAATATTTGAGTGTAATTTCATAGAATTTGATGATGTGCTTTCTAGAACGAAACATGTCATTCTGTTTTAATTAAGTTGTTTCTTTTTTTCAAGTGTAATACTGTTACCGTATGTATTGTTTTCTGGTTGTTAATAAATTTATTACTAAAAATTAGTTTCTGCTGCCTGAAGAACCTAACAGTAGTACATTAATCACTGGATGGCCGCCGATTTAAGGTATGCCCTTGAAGGTCTAAAGTGCCCTTCCGTGCGTGTAGATGTCGCAGGAAACGAGTCAGGTATCATTTAATTTTTTCAGAGAACACCAGAAAAATTACCATGTGACTGTGTTTTCATGACTGAAAAGCGACTCATTTATGCACAAACCCATTACTAAGTAAACAGTGAGAGGAATATCTACAAAAAGAGTAAGGCTGCTACGGAGGCCAGCAGTCTTTCCTTTTATACAAACTAAAACGTAAAAGGAAAGGATTCTCTTTGCGGAAACCTAATGATCATGAATATGCCTCTCAATTTTAATTTTTTTTTTTTTTTTTTTTTTTTTTGCTAGTTGCTTTACGTCGCACCGACACAGATGGGTCTTATGGTTACGATGGAACAAGAAAGGGCTAGGAGCGGGAAGGAAGCGGCCGTGGCCTTAACTAAGGTACAGCCCCAGCATTTGCCTGGTATGAAAATGGGAAACCATGGAAAACCATCTTCAGGGCTGCCGACAGCGGGGTTCGAACCTACTATCTCCCGAATACTGGATACTGGCCGCACTTAAGCGACTGCAGCTATCGAGCTCGGTATGCCTCTCAATAAATGGAACTCAAATATTTATAATTTACATAATTACACATGCAATCTATGGTAATCGAGGCCTCATTACGACTAATGTGACGTCACTGCCGGTACACTTTCCATTTCAACACACACTAGTTATACAAATCCACAGCTTGGCAGCATCTTTGGCGACAAGGCCTATGTTAACAACTAATGTGACGTCACTGCCGGTACACTTTCCATTTCAACACACACTAGTTATACAAATCCACAGCCAAAGCAACTTTGGCGACCAAGGCCTACGGTAACGACTAATGACACGTCACTGACGGTACACTTTGTATTTCAACACACTCTATTTATACAAATCCACAGCCGCAGCATTTTTGGTGACCAAGGCCTACGTTATGACTAATGTGACGTCACTGACGGTACACTTTCTATTTCAACACAATCTATTTATAAAAATCTACACCCGTAACATCTTTGGCGACCAAGGCCTACAATAACGACTAATTTGACGTCACAAACTATACACTTTCTATTTCAATACACTCTCTTTATACAAATCTACAGCCGCAACATCTTTAGCGACCAAGGCCTACGATAATGACTAATGTGACTTCACTGACGGTACATTTTCTATTTCAACACACACTATTTATACAAATCCACAGCCACGGCAACTTTGGCGACCAAGGCCTACGATAACGACTAATGTGACGTCACTGACGGTACACTTTCTATTTCAATACACTCTCTTTATACAAATCCACAGCCGCAGCAACTTTGGCGACCAAGGCCTACGATAACGACTAATGTGACGTCACTGACGGTACACTTTCTATTTCAACACACACTGTTTATACAAATCCACAGCCGCAGCAGCTTTGGCGACCAAGGCCTACGGTAACGACTAATGATGACGGCATTTCCGTCACACATTTTGTCGCGTTACACAAATTTTGGAATGACTTCCATTCATAAGACCTATTCATGTCAAAAACGGATAAATACTTGAGCTATTGGGTCGTAGCCACGGAGATTTGGAAGTAGAAAACCACATGTTCAGTAACATTTTTTCACGTACCTGTGAATTGTCTTCATGTCTCATTTGAAATCTGACTTTGGTAATTGCTAAAACTTCTCTAAATTAAATGTATGAATGAATAAATCAGTGTGAAAATGACAGCTTTGTTTCTAATTACAATACACTGTAGGGACAGTATCTGCGGCACTGTTGACAAAAATGGTGCAGAAACACAATGCGAACCATTTGACCGCAGCTTGTTGCGTGAGATATTCCATTGATACTCGGATTACGATCTGTACACCTGTGAGCTCACACAGTAACATCTTCGTGAGCGCGTGAAATGGCGTTGCACCTACCCGTGAAAGCAAGAATATTCAATGTAGTGTACAGCGTTTTGTATTTCATGTCTTTATCATCGTAAACGATCACGCCAAGACTCGTTTCTTGCTAATTTGAGAACGTACTGTGAGTGAGTGGTACAGCCCTACTCTCTGGCCTAAAATAGAACGCTAAGTTGTCGGAAATTCTCGAATTTTGGTAGTCTATGACAATATTTCTGCTGATCCCGTCATGCGTTTTATGTGTGAGAGTGGACTTATTAAGGGCACATGTCTGTGAAGACCAAAGTACAGTAGTGGAAAATTGCTATTTTTGCCAGCATAATTTGTACAGATATACTTATTCCAGCTGGACAAAAAATATCATGGGCAACGAGTGAACATTGTAAATTGTTATTAACTTTTTTGCTTTACGTCGGATCGACACAGATAGGTCTTATTGCGACGATGGGATAGGAAAGGCCTAGGAATGGGAAGGAAGCGGCCGTAGCCTTAATTAAAGTACAGCCCCAGCATTTGCCTGGTGTGGAAATGGGAAACCACGGAAAACCATCTTCAGGGCTGCCGACAGTGGGGTTCGAACCTACTATCTCCCGAATACTGGCTACTGGCCGCACTTAAGCGACTGCAGCTATCGAGCTCGGTATATTAACTTATTAGTTGCCGGTTACACTTCATGATTCATTTTTATGACAGTTCATTCTTGGCTTTGGAAAGGAGTAAGGCAAGGCTGTAGCTTCACCACCTCCTTTTCGATGTTTCTATAGAACAGGCAGTGAAGGAAAGCAAAGAGGAATTTGGAAAGGGAATCACAATGCAAGGAAACGAAATCAAAACCCTGAGATTTGCCGATAATATTGTTATTTTGTCTGATTCTACAGAGGATGAGGAGAAATTGCTGAATGGTATGGCCGGAGTCCTGGATAAGGAGTACAAGATGAAAATAAATACAGTATGTGTCTCTGTTATTCGTACAGGCTTCAATTTCTTATCAAGTCTCGTATATTCACATTAACGATTGAAATAGTGAAATAAAACGTACATTACGGATAAAAACATGGTTTGTCAATGACAATTCGTTAGTGAAAACCATACTTATTTACATACAGGCAAGAAGATTCGATATTAATGTGCCGGCATCGACAAACGGGTGTATCAGTTGTATTCGTACACATGGACATGATGATGCCCACCGTTTGGTTGCGATGCACGGAAAAGTCTCAGTGACGACATACGACTGGTCAAGTGCGAAGTCTCCTTCCTAGTGTATCTGTGGTGGACATCGGTAGGAGTGCAGATTTAAGTACGGAGCTCAAGAACACTATACTTAAACTGACACTTAAAGGACTTTCATTACGAAATATTGAACAGTTGGTCAATAGGACACATTCTACAGTGCAATATGTGGTTGATACATTTAAATACAAAGGCAGTATTAAGAACACGCCAAGGAAACCTAAGAGAAAGTGTTTAACTGAAAGGAAAGAACGGCTTGTTTTTCGGCTTATAAAGTCAGATTCCAAATTAAGTGCGCCATTATTGTGGCAACTCACCGAGGAACGAACTGGAAAGAAGATCAGCAACTCCACCATCCGTCGGATCCTGTATCCGCATGGGTACTATGGAAAAATCCATCGGAAAAGGCCATGTGTAAGTATAAAAAGCATACGGCTTATACTGACATTCGCTAAGGAGCATATAAATAAGGAGAAAGAATTCTGGAATGATGTTATCTGGTCTGATGAGACAAAAATAAACCTTTCTTGGGTCAGATAGCATCCACAGAATATGGAGAAAAGTTGGTTCGGACAATGATGTAGCGAATACACTCCCAACTGTAAAATATGGTGGTGGGTCTGTAATGCTTTGGGACTGTATGTCAGCCAGAGGTGTGCGTAACATACATTTCATCGACGGAATAATGAACAAGGAGGGCTATAATGCAATCCCATGGGCAAACGTGAAGCAAAGTGCCGAAAATATGGGGATGCCACCTGTTTATATATTCCAGCATAATAATGAACCAAAACACACGGCTGATATTAATAAGACGTGGTTGATCTGGAACATCCCTAAGCAGCTTAGAACACCTTCCCAGTCTCCGGATTAAAATCCCATCGAACATCTTTGGTCTACGTTGAAGAGGAACCTCCGTAGGCAACGTTTGCGTACGAACTTATAAGTGTGGTTCTTCAGGAATGGCAGAAAATCAGCCCCGACATGTGCAATAAATTAGTGTATTCTATGCAGCGGCGATGTCAGGCAATTAAAAAGTCGTGAGGACATTCCACTAGATACTAACATGTTCCAGGAACACTTTATTTTTTTGTTTATTTCAAGTGTTCAGTTTGCTTGTACGAATAGGAATGATACAAGATTATGGGCGCGCATTTCTTTATTAGAAGCTGTATGTTTGGTTAACATGATTGCAGACAGGTACAGTAGATATATGTTTTCTGAAGGCTTTGTTGAATGTATGTTGAGTGAATAAAATCCTTTTCAGTTTATTATTTACTTGCAGTGCGTTGAAGTACTAAAGCAAACAGCCCGTACGAATGGAATAGGTACATACTGTAAGTGCAAAACAAAATTAATGGGGTGCAGTCGAATGGAGTCAAGTGATGCAGGAAATATTAGATTAGGAAATGAAGTCTTAAAGGAAGTAGATGAATATTGTTGCTCGGGTAGTAAGAACAACTAACGATGGCAGAAGTAAAGAGGACATAAAATGCAGACTGGCTCAAGCAAAGAAGGCGTTTCTTAAGAAAATAAATGTGCTTACCTCGAACATCGATCTAGGAATTAGGAATACGTTTCTGAAGACTGGAGCGTGGCATTGTATGGAAGTGAAACATGGTCGATAACTAGCTCAGAAAGGAAGAGAATAGAAGCTTTTGAAGTGCGGTGTTACAGAAGAATGCTAAAGGCGATATGGATAGGTCGAATCACGAATGAATAGATACTGAAACGAATTGATGAGAGGAGATAGATTTGGCTAAATTTGAGCAGAAGAACGAATATAATGATAGGGCACTTCTTACGACACCCAGAACTTGTTCTGTTGGTTTTTGAGGGAGTAAGAACGGTAGGGGTAGACAAAGCAGATTAGAGCAGATGTAGGATGCAGCGGTGGTATAGATATGGAAAGGTTAGCACAGGATATGGTGGCATGGATTGCTACATCAAACCAATCTGTGGACTGATGACTCAAACAACAACGTTCATTTTGTAGCTGCAAATTCACTTCGAGCTGTCGGAAGGTAAATTCGGAAACTACTCGTGTGACATAAATTATATTTCCACAGCTATCACCCACATCATCTAGGTACAAAATAGACTACAATCATGACATTTGGTAAAGTAGTTTGTTTTTGTAAGAGAAGTTCAGATATTGTTATTCAAATTTTCATAATGTTTTCGTTAATTTTATTGCCCTTATTTTTATAAATAAAGAGTTACATGCATTATTACAGTCCATTTTTAGGATAATTGCACATTAAAACATTGCCCCAAATTTCCTAGCTCTGTCATTAATGGTTACTTTGGAATATTAATGTTAACCTTTAGAGTGCTCTTTTTTTTTTTTTTGGGTTGGGAGTGAAGAAATGGAGAGTCCCAGGGCGAAAACTATGCCCTTTTACTCATCTGTTTCCAAGGAATAGCCGATGAGCCGGAAAATCTCAATCAATGCACTGGCGAGGGTAAAAGCGATCTGTCTTGTAGGTGGAGTGCCTACAAGTCAGAGGAGAAAACCCCTTCGCTACAATAATTTGGAAAAATCTACTTTTAATTTAGTGGAGGTGAAGAGGAAGGAGCCTTCTTAACAAACGGCGCTTTTCAGGGTGTAATTTAGAGGTGTTTAATGGAAAGGAGGTTAAAATTTAGAATAGGCCGACAATATTTTCAGGGCGGGTCGTATAAGAGCCAAGGGCCACGGTACTTATATCGAGTATTAGGCTTCTTGGTCCTTATGACCCGCTTTCTTTAGAGTGCAAAATACGATCTGATTGTATTTCATAAAAATGGCCAAAATTGCCAGATACGATCTAATCGTACCGTCGAATTTCTTAACTTAGCGGTCTACTTTGAAGGCAGATGAGATTGTGTCTGTGTCACGACCAACTAGATAGCTCAGGCTAAATTTTCTTTGACCGTATCGATTGTTCCGAAGGCCATGGATATAAAGAAATGAGTACTCTTCGACTCTCTGCGCACATCGAATGTAAACAAGCCATGACATCCACAAGTATTGAACATGAAGAAGAAATTCTGAGTTGTTTGCTGGAATCTGACGAAGAAAATTTTAGTGAGCTCTCAGAATTGAGTGGTAGTGAGTCGGGTATGTATCCAAGTGAAAATAGTGATAGTGACGACAGTAGTGATAGTGAAATGAAATGGCGTATGGCTTTCAGTGCCGGGAGATCCCAGGAGGGGTTCAGCTCGCCAGGTGCAGGTCTATTGATTTGACACCCTTAGGCGACCTGCGCGTCGTGATGAGAATGAAGTGATGATGAAGACAACACATACACCCAGCCCCATGCCAGGGAAATTAACCAATGATGGTTAAAATTCTCGACCCTGCCGGGAATCGAACCCGGTGCCCCTATGACCAAAGGCCAACACACTAGAACAGGCAGATACATCAAATACATCTCAACTTTAAAAAAAAGACCCTGCATTTTCAGGCAAAATATTTTCGTAATTCATGTATGGGAATCTACAAGAGAGCCTGGCTTTCTAAGGGTTAATTCACTGGTTATTCAGAATGTAAGACATAAATGAATTTAGGAACACAGTGAAAACGTTGGAAGGGGTTCAGGCTGAAGGAAGAACTAAGAAAACCGAAAAGCCTGGACAGAAGAACAAGGGAACCAGGCGAGCGAATGCATGAAGCAGTAGTGGACACAGAGAAAACTCGACAGAAAGAGAAAGAAATGAAGATGTAGAGTGATCCTAAGGGAAGATAACAATAATACTTCGTTACAAGAGAACCCGTGTTACTCGATGGATTCGATGTACAGTAAATAGGTAAAATAACGTGTCTTGATATGAAATTGCTCCATGCGCTGCCCGCGAAATTTTATGCATGTCTAAGTACTTTTAGGATGTTTATTACCTGTTAATTATTTGTCGCGTGAATTTTTGTAGATTTCATTGTGACGTTGTATGATACTTTACGAACTAATTTGTAGTTTTAGAGTCATTGAATTGTGCTTAATTCAAAATTTTTAGCCACAAACCTACTTACGCTGTCGTAGCAGGGGAAGAGGTGATACTCCTACTTGGCGCGTCTCAGGTGGTGAATCAAAGACACAACCCCCTGTGGCTGGGGGACACAGACGAAGAGTACACCCACAGTATCCCCTGCCTGTGGAAAGAGGCGACTAAAAGGGACGAAAGAGGGATGCTGTATTTTGAACCATGAGATTACCTGTGATTAGTACCATCACGCGAGGAACACCATGAGTCGACTTTTCTTGCTATTAGTACTGCACCATTACGTTACAATTGACGTCAGTTGACATGAAGATAGATCGGAAGAAAAATGGCGCAGATCAGATTCAAGCGTTAAGAATGCACGGAATAACTTTTTGTGACAAGTTGACCTAACTAGGAGGCAGTGCCTGGCAAGATGGAAAGGAAACACTATGAGAAATGAACCATTGTACTTAAAAAAAATTGGAAAAACTTTCTATTATTATCTACTTTGGAAATAAGATTTCATCAGAAACGAACTGTGAATTGCAATTACCTAACCAGAAGAACAACTATTATAATCAATACAACCATATCAGAGTCCATACGAAGGAAGAATCTAGAAACAAACTACTGAAAAATACGTAAAAACGGCAGGGAAGCACGTATAATACATTTCAAATACTGTGCCAAAGAAGAGGTGTCGGAATACGGCAATCGTAAATAAGGCCTAAACTGACTTAGTAAACGGCCAGATTTCTTCAAATAATCCGTGTAACCCATCTGTAAGATTCAAAAAACATTATTCAGGCAACAGATTTTACCAAGAAAGAACCAATTTATAAGAATATAATTAATTCTGAGCTTTATCTAGAGAGGATAAGAAATATAAATACAATTAGACAAAGTCCTTTGAAGAGCTATATATACGGAGAATTAAGATGTATTCTGTTGAATTAATAATATCTTTTCGTTGCATGGAAATTGGATACGAAATGGAGCGAGCGTAAAGCGATGGAGGAAGGCTGACCAGATCATCGTAAGCTCAAGCCTGGCGATCTAGAGATCCAGCATGACGTAATCCAGTGCAAGGCTAGAC
Organism: Anabrus simplex; assembly: GCF_040414725.1. Classification (NCBI taxonomy): domain Eukaryota; kingdom Metazoa; phylum Arthropoda; class Insecta; order Orthoptera; family Tettigoniidae; genus Anabrus; species Anabrus simplex. Next base: position 147,559,933 of record NC_090269.1, on the reverse strand, counting down.
GTTCCGAGATGCCGTGAGGAGGAAGAAGAAAGCAACGCCAGACCTAAAATGGCTTGAGATAAGTAACATCTTAAGAAATTTAACTATAAAGTATTTCATTTAGTGTAGTATAATTGTAGGAATGCTGAAGTGCCAAAGATATGACCTGTTTGTGCCAATATGTGAATTCTAAGGCATATGCCGGAGAAAATAATCACAGATACGTATTATTTATGTGTAGTAATATACTGCCGTGCTCATAAGTTTGATCTGAGGTTAATGTGAGCAGTATCGGGAAGTGAATAAGGATGTTTTTGAACCAATATGTTTAAGAGTACGTCGTATATTAAGCTAGGCAAGGCTAAGATATGAAAGTGCAGTGTAATAATAATAATAAACCTAGGCTACCCAATGACCAGATTGAATAACTAGGCCAATATCGTCCATATTTACGATGAGTTGGAATAAATAGTAGCAGCTTGCGATGTTATGAAAAGATATTAAGGTAAAAGAAGTGTTTTACTGCGACGTAGTAGTCATTATGAAGAAGTTGAGTAGAGATATTGATTGAATGCGGAGGAATCGCAGTAATTAGAAGCATGAATGATAATATGTTGTTGAAGATTTGAGATGTTGAATAGGTATTGTGTAAGTAAATGATTGAAGGAAATAGATGCGAATTTATGCTTAGCCACAGTTATGTTGTGATTGAAAATGAGGCAAGCAGTGGAATTAAGGCCTAGATACGTGAATATTAAGTGTAGTAAAGAGGTTAGATGGTCGATTGGTCGAACTAAAATGAAATATGGAGATAAGTTAAGCGTAATTTACATGTATTTGAAGTGTATATGGGAAAGAGATACAGTCGCCTAGTAATATATTTGTCTCACATAGTGAATATACAGTATTGGAGCACGCGTTAACCTGAAAATGGTAAAATTGGTAGGCAGTAGAAAGAGTCATTTTAATTGAAAATACACACAATATTTAATTGATCTGTACGATTCTGGCAGGTTATGATGATTGAAGAACATGGAGATGGCACTCGTAAATGAAGATATTTGATTTTATTTTGGCACATATTTTTAATATATAAGGATGTTGGAATTAATATTAATGGTTAGGATTAATTTCTTTTATATACTTAAGATGGCATTTTGAAGCCATAATTGGAAAGAGTTACTTATCTCATGCCATAAACAAGTCAAAGACGCAATTCCCAAACCAATCCCAAACAATACTGCAAATAGACCTAAAGGAAAGAAAGACCACTCCCTCCTTTAATAAAGAGTAAATCCTAATTGTCCCCATGATGAAATAAAATGATGAAATGTGGTCACGCAGCAAAAATAATAATTGCCCAAATGAATTAAAGATACCTGCCCAATTTTAATTAATTCATTAATTTGAGCTGTCAAGAAAGATAATATGTGATATTCGAATTTATTTTCCTCTATTCCAGAGATGGTCATTATTTTGTTAGTTATAGTATTGGCATGCTAATAAATTAGTTTTAAGATTATTCAAGCGTTTATTTTCAAAGGTAGAGATAGGAAGTTTAGTTGTAAGGATATATTTAGACTGGTATTTCGGAAATCATGATATTAAGAGGCTCATATTGATTCTACGGTAGGATTTTGGAGAAAATTGAGTGACTTATTGAAATATACACCCTCTTCAACGGAACTTGCGAAAGTAAATAGTATTTTTGAATATGTATAGATGTTTTTACCCTGAGATATTGACTTAATATTGACATGCAACCACCGCGCTTGATCTGTATATCCATCACCAATTTTGGATAGTTAATTAGTACCAATTAAGTGGGAATATTGCGCGGGCAACATCATATTAATTTAGTACCACGACATGTGGTGAGTTGAATGGAAGTACAGCGCGATGGTTATACCTATACTTTTCTCAGTCCAATGTGGAACTTGGTAAGAATTAGGGCTGCGATACCACCAAAGGTTGCATTAAATTTATCGCCCATACTTGGGGCAAGTTGAATAGAAAAACACCGTTGTCGCAGGTTGCAGTACCACTATGTGAGGAATACCATGGGTCTGTGGGTGGATCACTATGGGTTTACAGTACTCTGGTATAGTATCCGCCACTATGACGGAGGCTCGTCTGTGTCCAGATTCGGTTGGAACACCCCGAAGTGATAAAAAGCGGAACACCATGGGTCTGGGTGTTACCTGTGATTAGTACCACTATATGAGCTACGCCATGGGTCTGTGTTGCCTGTGATTAGTACCACTATATGAGATACACCATGGGTCTGTGTTACCTATGATTAGTACCACTATATGAGCTACATCATGGGTCTGTGTTGCCTGTGATTATTACCACTATATGAGATACACCATGGGTCTGTGTTGCCTGTGATTAGTACCACTATATGAGCTACACCATGGGTCTGTGTTGCCTGTGATTAGTACCGCTATATGAGCTACACCATGGGTCTGTGTTGCCTGTGATTAGTACCGCTATATGAGATACACCATGGGTCGGCGTTGCCTGTGATTAGTACCACTATATGAGATACACCATGGGTCTGTGTTGCCTGTGATTATTACCACTATATGAGCTACACCATGGGTCTGTGTTACCTATGATTAGTACCACTATATGAGCTACACCATGGGTCGGCGTTGCCTGTGATTAGTACCGCTATATGAGCTACACCATGGGTCAGTGTTACCCATGATTAGTACCACTATATGAGCTACGCCATGGGCCTGTGTTACCTATGATTAGTACCGCTATATGAGCTACGCCATGGGTCTGTGTTACCTATGATTAGTACCACTATATGAGATACACCATGGGTCAGTGTTACCTATGGTTAGTACCACTATATGAGCTACACCATGGGTCAGTGTTACCTATGGTTAGTACCACTATATGAGCTACACCATGGGTCAGTATTACCTATGGTTAGTACCACTATATGAGCTACACCATGGATCTGTGTTGCCTGTGATTAGTACCGCTATATGAGCTACACCATGGGCCTGTGTTGCCTGTGATTATTATCACTATATGAGCTACACCATGGGTCTGTGTTGCCTGTGATTAGTACTGCTATATGAGCTACACCATGGGTCTGTGTTGCCTGTGATTGGTACCGCTATATGAGCTACACCATGGGTCGGCGTTGCCTGTGATTAGTACCGCTATATGAGCTACACCATGGGTCAGTGTTACCCATGATTAGTACCACTATATGAGCTACGCCATGGGCCTGTGTTACCTATGATTAGTACCGCTATATGAGCTACGCCATGGGCCTGTGTTACCTATGATTAGTACCGCATTATGAGCTACGCCATGGGTCTGTGTTACCTATGATTAGTACCACTATATGAGATACACCATGGGTCAGTGTTACCTATGGTTAGTACCACTATATGAGCTACACCATGGATCTGTGTTGCCTGTCATTAGTACCGCTATATGACCTACACCATGGGCCTGTGTTGCCTGTGATTATTATCATTATATGAGCTACACCATGGGTCTGTGTTGCCTGTGATTAGTACTGCTATATGAGCTACACAATGGGTCTGTGTTGCCTGTGATTGGTACCGCTATATGAGATACACCATGGGTCTGTGTTGCCTGTGATTAGTACCGCTATATGAGCTACACCATGGGTCTGTGTTGCCTGTGATTAGTACCGCTATATGAGCTACACCATGGGTCTGTGTTGCCTGTGATTAGTACCGCTATATGAGCTACACCATGGGTCTGTGTTGCCTGTGAATAGTACTGCTATATGAGCTACACCATGGGTCTGGGTTGCCTGTGATTATTACCACTATATGAGATACACCCTGGGTCGGCGTTGCCTGTGATTAGTACTGCTACGTAAGAAATACCATGGGTCTGTGTTGCCTGTGATTAGTACCGCTATATGAGCTACACCATGGGTCTGTGTTGCCTGTGATTAGTACCGCTATATGAGCTACACCATGGGTCTGTGTTGCCTGTGATTAGTACCGCTATATGAGCTACACCATGGGTCTGTGTTGCCTGTGAATAGTACTGCTATATGAGCTACACCATGGGTCTGGGTTGCCTGTGATTATTACCACTATATGAGATACACCCTGGGTCGGCGTTGCCTGTGATTAGTACTGCTACGTGAGAAATACCATGGGTCTGTGTTGCCTGTGATTAGTACCGCTATATGAGCTACACCATGAGTCTGTGTTGCCTGTGATTGGTACCGCTATATGAGCTACACCATGGGTCGGCGTTGCCTGTGATTAGTACCGCTATATGAGCTACACCATGGGTCAGTGTTACCCATGATTAGTACCACTATATGAGCTACGCCATGGGCCTGTGATACCTATGATTAGTACCGCTATATGAGCTACGCCATGGGCCTGTGTTACCTATGATTAGTACCGCTATATGAGCTACGCCATGGGTCTGTGTTACCTATGATTAGTACCACTATATGAGATACACCATGGGTCAGTGTTACCTATGGTTAGTACCGCATTATGAGCTACACCATGGGTCAGTGTTACCTATGGTTAGTACCACTATATGAGCTACACCATGGATCTGTGTTGCCTGTCATTAGTACCGCTATATGACCTACACCATGGGCCTGTGTTGCCTGTGATTATTATCATTATATGAGCTACACCATGGGTCTGTGTTGCCTGTGATTAGTACTGCTATATGAGCTACACAATGGGTCTGTGTTGCCTGTGATTGGTACCGCTATATGAGATACACCATGGGTCTGTGTTGCCTGTGATTAGTACCGCTATATGAGCTACACCATGGGTCTGTGTTGCCTGTGATTAGTACCGCTATATGAGCTACACCATGGGTCTGTGTTGCCTGTGATTAGTACCGCTATATGAGCTACACCATGGGTCTGTGTTGCCTGTGAATAGTACTGCTATATGAGCTACACCATGGGTCTGGGTTGCCTGTGATTATTACCACTATATGAGATACACCCTGGGTCGGCGTTGCCTGTGATTAGTACTGCTACGTAAGAAATACCATGGGTCTGTGTTGCCTGTGATTAGTACCGCTATATGAGCTACACCATGGGTCTGTGTTGCCTGTGATTAGTACCGCTATATGAGCTACACCATGGGTCTGTGTTGCCTGTGATTAGTACCGCTATATGAGCTACACCATGGGTCTGTGTTGCCTGTGAATAGTACTGCTATATGAGCTACACCATGGGTCTGGGTTGCCTGTGATTATTACCACTATATGAGATACACCCTGGGTCGGCGTTGCCTGTGATTAGTACTGCTACGTGAGAAATACCATGGGTCTGTGTTGCCTGTGATTAGTACCGCTATATGAGCTACACCATGAGTCTGTGTTGCCTGTGATTGGTACCGCTATATGAGCTACACCATGGGTCGGCGTTGCCTGTGATTAGTACCGCTATATGAGCTACACCATGGGTCAGTGTTACCCATGATTAGTACCACTATATGAGCTACGCCATGGGCCTGTGTTACCTATGATTAGTACCGCTATATGAGCTACGCCATGGGCCTGTGTTACCTATGATTAGTACCGCTATATGAGCTACGCCATGGGTCTGTGTTACCTATGATTAGTACCACTATATGAGATACACCATGGGTCAGTGTTACCTATGGTTAGTACCGCATTATGAGCTACACCATGGGTCAGTGTTACCTATGGTTAGTACCACTATATGAGCTACACCATGGATCTGTGTTGCCTGTCATTAGTACCGCTATATGACCTACACCATGGGCCTGTGTTGCCTGTGATTATTATCACTATATGAGCTACACCATGGGTCTGTGTTGCCTGTGATTAGTACTGCTATATGAGCTACACAATGGGTCTGTGTTGCCTGTGATTGGTACCGCTATATGAGATACACCATGGGTCTGTGTTGCCTGTGATTAGTACCGCTATATGAGCTACACCATGGGTCTGTGTTGCCTGTGATTAGTACCGCTATATGAGCTACACCATGGGTCCGTGTTGCCTGTGAATAGTACTGCTATATGAGCTACACCATGGGTCTGGGTTGCCTGTGATTATTACCACTATATGAGATACACCCTGGGTCGGCGTTGCCTGTGATTAGTACTGCTACGTAAGAAATACCATGGGTCTGTGTTGCCTGTGATTAGTACCGCTATATGAGCTACACCATGGGTCTGTGTTGCCTGTGATTAGTACCGCTATATGAGCTACACCATGGGTCTGTGTTGCCTGTGATTAGTACCGCTATAAGAGCTACACCATGGGTCTGTGTTGCCTGTGAATAGTACTGCTATATGAGCTACACCATGGGTCTGGGTTGCCTGTGATTATTACCACTATATGAGATACACCCTGGGTCGGCGTTGCCTGTGATTAGTACTGCTACGTGAGAAATACCATGGGTCTGTGTTGCCTGTGATTAGTACCGCTATATGAGCTACACCATGGGTCTGTGTTGCCTGTGATTAGTACCACTATATGAGCTACACCATGGGTCTGCTTTGCCTATGATTATTACCACTATATGAGATACACCATGGGTCGGCGTTGCCTGTTATTAGTACCGCTACGTGAGAAATACCATGGGTTTGTGATGCCTGTGATTAGTACCGCTATATGAGCCACACCATGGGTCTGTGTTGCCTGTAATTGGTACCGCTATGTGAGCTACACCATGGGCCTGTTTTGCCTGTGATTATTACCACTATATGAGGTACACCATGGGTCTGTGTTGCCTGTGATTAGTACCACTATATGAGGTACACCATGGGCCTGTGTTGCCTGTGATTATTACCACTATATGAGCTACACCATGGGTCTGTGTTGCCTGTGATTATTACCACTATATGAGATACACCATGGGTCGGCGTTGCCTGTGATTAGTACCGCTATATGAGCTTCACCATGGGTTACCGAGTTCGATAGCTGCAGTCGCTTAAGTGCGGCCAGTATCCAGTAATCGGGAGATAGTGGGTTCGAGCCCCACTGTCGGTAGCTCTGAAGATGGTTTTCCGTGTTTTCCCATTTTCACACCAGGCAAATGCTGGGGCTGTACTACCTTAATTAAGGCCACGGCCGATTCCTTCCCATTTCTAGGCCTTTCCTCTCCCATCGTCGCCATAAGACCTATCTGTGTCGGTGCGACGTAAAGCAAATAGCAAAAAAAACCCACCATGGGTCTGTGTTGCCTGTGATTAGTACTGCTATATGAGCTACACTATGGGCCTGTGTTGCCTGTGATTAGTGCCACTATATGAGCTACACCATGGGCCTGTGTTTCCTGTGATTATTACCACTATATGAGATACACCATGTGCCTGTGTTGCCTGTGATTAGTGCCGCTATATGAGCTACACCATGGGTCTGCGTTGCCTGTAATTAGTACCGCTATATGAGCTACACCATGGGTCTGCGTTGCCTGTGATTAGTACCAATATATGAGCTACACCATGGGTGTGTGTTGCCTGTGATTATTACCACTATATGAGCTACACCATGGGTCTGTGTTGCCTGTGATTAGTACCGCTATATGAGCTACACCATGGGTCGGCGTTGCCTGTGATTCGTACCGCTATATGAGGTACACCATGGGTCGGCGTTGCCTGTGATTCGTACCGCTATATGAGATACACCATGGGTCGGCGTTGCCTGTGATTCGTACCGCTATATGAGCTACACCATGGGTCTGTGTTGCCTGTGATTAGTACCAATAAACGAGCTACACCATGGGTCTGTGTTGCCTGTGATTATTACCGCTATATGAGCTACACCTTGGGTCTGTGTCGCCTGTGATTAGTACCACTATATGAGCTACACCATGGGCCTGTGTTGCCTGTGATTATTACCACTATATGAGCTACACCATGGGTCTGTGTTGCCTGTGATTAGTACCGCTGTATGAGCTATACCATGGGTCTGGGTTGCCTGTGATTATTACCACTATATGAGATACACCCTGGGTCGGCGTTGCCTGTGATTAGTACTGCTACGTGAGAAATACCATGGGCCTGTGTTGCCTGTGATTAGTACCGCTATATGAGATACACCATGGGTCTGTGTTGCCTGTGATTAGTACCGCTATATGAGCTACACCATGGGTCTGTGTTGCCTGTGATTATTACCACTATATGAAATACACCATGGGTCGGCGTTGCCTGTGATTAGTACCACTATATGAAATACACCATGGGTCTGTGTTGCCTGTGATTATTACCACTATATTTGATACACCATGGGTCGGCGTTGCCTGTGATTAGTACCGCTACGTGAGAAATACCATGGGTCTGTGTTGCCTGTGATTAGTACCACTATATGAGCTACACCATGGGTCTGCGTTGCCTATGATTATTACCACTATATGAGATACACCATGGGTGGGCGTTGCCTGTTATTAGTACCGCTACGTGAGAAATACCATGGGTTTGTGTTGCCTGTGATTAGTACCGCTATATGAACTACACCATGGGTCTGTGTTGCCTGTGATTAGTACCGCTACGTGAGAAATACCATGGGTCTGTGTTGCCTGTGATTAGTACCGCTACGTGAGAAATACCATGGGTCTGTGTTGCCTGTGATTATTACCACTATATGAGCTACACCATGGGTCTGTGTTGCCTGTGATTAGTACCACTATATGAGCTACACCATGGGCCTGTGTTGCCTGTGATTATTATCACTATATGAGCTACACCATGGGTCTGTGTTGCCTGTGATTAGTACTGCTATATGAAATACACCATGGGTCTGTGTTGCCTGTGATTTGTACCGCTATATGAGATACACCATGGGTCTGTGTTGCCTGTGATTAGTACCGCTATATGAGCTACACCATGGGTCTGTGTTGCCTGTGATTAGTACCGCTATATGAGCTACACCATGGGTCTGTGTTGCCTGTGATTAGTACCGCTATATGAGCTACACCATGGGTCTGTGTTGCCTGTGAATAGTAATGCTATATGAGCTACACCATGGGTCTGGGTTGCCTGTGATTATTACCACTATATGAGATACACCCTGGGTCGGCGTTGCCTGTGATTAGTACTGCTACGTGAGAAATACCATGGGTCTGTGTTGCCTGTGATTAGTACCGCTATATGAGCTACACCATGGGTCTGTGTTGCCTGTGATTAGTACCACTATATGAGCTACACCATGGGTCTGCTTTGCCTATGATTATTACCACTATATGAGATACACCATGGGTCGGCGTTGCCTGTTATTAGTACCGCTACGTGAGAAATACCATGGGTTTGTGATGCCTGTGATTAGTACCGCTATATGAGCTACACCATGGGTCTGTGTTGCCTGTAATTAGTACCGCTATATGAGCTACACCATGGGTCTGTTTTGCCTGTGATTATTACCACTATATGAGCTACACCATGGGTCTGTGTTGCCTGTGATTAGTACCACTATATGAGCTACACCATGGGTCTGTGTTGCCTGTGATTATTACCACTATATGAGATACACCATGGGTCGGCGTTGCCTGTGATTAGTACCGCTATATGAGCTTCACCATGGGTTACCGAGTTCGATAGCTGCAGTCGCTTAAGTGCGGCCAGTATCCAGTAATCGGGAGATAGGGGGTTCGAGCCCCACTGTCGGTAGCTCTGAAGATGGTTTTCCGTGTTTTTCCATTTTCACACCAGGCAAATGCTGAGGCTGTACTACCTTAATTAAGGCCACGGCCGATTCCTTCCCATTTCTAGGCCTTTCCTCTCCCATCGTCGCCATAATACCTATCTGTGTCGGTGCGACGTAAAGCAAATAGCAAAAAAAAAACCCCACCATGGGTCTGTGTTGCCTGTGATTAGTACTGCTATATGAGCTACACTATGGGCCTGTGTTGCCTGTGATTAGTGCCACTATATGAGCTACACCATGGGCCTGTGTTGCCTGTGATTATTACCACTATATGAGATACACCATGTGCCTGTGTTGCCTGTGATTAGTGCCGCTATATGAGCTACACCATGGGTCTGCGTTGCCTGTAATTAGTACCGCTATATGAGCTACACCATGGGTCTGTGTTGCCTGTGATTAGTACCAATATATGAGCTACACCATGGGTCTGTGTTGCCTGTGATTATTACCACTATATGAGCTACACCATGGGTCTGTGTTGCCTGTGATTAGTACCGCTATATGAGCTACACCATGGGTCGGCATTGCCTGTGATTCGTACCGCTATATGAGATACACCATGGGTCGGCGTTGCCTGTGATTCGTACCGCTATATGAGATACACCATGGGTCGGCGTTGCCTGTGATTCGTACCGCTATATGAGCTACACCATGGGTCTGTGTTGCCTGTGATTAGTACCAATCTACGAGCTACACCATGGGTCTGTGTTGCCTGTGATTATTACCGCTATATGAGCTACACCTTGGGTCTGTGTCGCCTGTGATTAGTACCACTATATGAGCTACACCATGGGCCTGTGTTGCCTGTGATTATTACCACTATATGTGCTACACCATGGGTCTGTGTTGCCTGTGATTAGTACCGCTGTATGAGCTATACCATGGGTCTGGGTTGCCTGTGATTATTACCACTATATGAGATACACCCTGGGTCGGCGTTGCCTGTGATTAGTACTGCTACGTGAGAAATACCATGGGCCTGTGTTGCCTGTGATTAGTACCGCTATATGAGATACACCATGGGTCTGTGTTGCCTGTGATTAGTACCGCTATATGAGCTACACCATGGGTCTGTGTTGCCTGTGATTATTACCACTATATGAAATACACCATGGGTCGGCGTTGCCTGTGATTAGTACCACTATATGAAATACACCATGGGTCTGTGTTGCCTGTGATTATTACCACTATTTTTGATACACCATGGGTCGGCGTTGCCTGTGATTAGTACCGCTACGTGAGAAATACCATGGGTCTGTGTTGCCTGTGATTAGTACCACTATATGAGCTACACCATGGGTCTGCGTTGCCTATGATTATTACCACTATATGAGATACACCATGGGTCGGCGTTGCCTGTTATTAGTACCGCTACGTGAGAAATACCATGGGTTTGTGTTGCCTGTGATTAGTACCGCTATATGAACTACACCATGGGTCTGTGTTGCCTGTGATTAGTACCGCTACGTGAGAAATACCATGGGTCTGTGTTGCCTGTGATTATTACCGCTACGTGAGAAATACCATGGGTCTGTGTTGCCTGTGATTATTACCACTATATGAGCTACTCCATGGGTCTGTGTTGCCTGTGATTAGTACCACTATATGAGCTACACCATGGGCCTGTGTTGCCTGTGATTATTATCACTATATGAGCTACACCATGGGTCTGTGTTGCCTGTGATTAGTACTGCTATATGAGCTACACCATGGGTCTGTGTTGCCTGTGATTGGTACCGCTATATGAGATACACCATGGGTCTGTGTTGCCTGTGATTAGTACCGCTATATGTGCTACACCATGGGTCTGTGTTGCCTGTGATTAGTACCGCTATATGAGCTACACCATGGGTCTGTGTTGCCTGTGATTAGTACCGCTATATGAGCTACACCATGGGTCTGTGTTGCCTGTGAATAGTACTGCTATATGAGCTACACCATGGGTCTGGGTTGCCTGTGATTATTACCACTATATGAGATACACCCTGGGTCGGCGTTGCCTGTGATTAGTACTGCTACGTGAGAAATACCATGGGCCTGTGTTGCCTGTGATTAGTACCGCTATATGAGCTACACCATGGGTCTGTGTTGCCTGTGATTAGTAGGACAACATGGGAAATACCATGGTTCTTCTTTACTAGCGAAAGTACCATTATGAAGGGCCATTGACCTGGATTTTGGACCCCTTTAGACAACAAGCATAATCGATTCAGAATTGTACTTTGGAAGCAGCTCCTTGGTCAGTATAGGCCTATACCATTGTTTTGAGTTACTTTCTGAGAAGGTGGGGCATTGCGGCTCGGATCCACTGATTGTTTTAAGTTCGTAATCATTATTCATCGTCGTCTTTTTGAATTCTAGTCAGTGGTTTTATTTTGGATTTTTTTTTACTTTTAATATTGTGAGTTTGATCCGCTGATTGTTTTACATTCATTCTTTATCATCAAGTTTTGAATTCTGGGCAGGGGATGAATTTTGGGATTTTAAATTGGTATTACATTTCGTGTCATTTCGTACCATTGTAACCACGAAGACGCAGACACGAGATGCTGTCAATTGTGTAGACTGTTTTATTTACAATTTTTATACACACACACACACACACACACACACACACACTAATAAACTGGCATATGGAAGAAAACTGCTACG